>NW_027328741.1:22784471-23086129 GCF_048564905.1 Vicugna pacos | reverse complement strand
AACACTCAGGGAAAGCAAGCCAAGTGATATTATAAGGTCCCAGGTGCTGCTGTCATTTGGAAGTGCCTACCCACACTCAGTATACCAGAACTGTTCTTCGTGGGTGTGCTGGAGGTGGGGAAAGGGAGACCACGCATTTATATGGGGGGCAGGTGTTTAAAGGTTAGGGATGTAGTTTTAAAATCTCCATGCCAATAGAGAGGCACTCGCTAAAACCTAGCTATAGAGACCAAACCCCACATAGATCAAAGCCTGGCCTATGTAAATACTCAGGGAACACAAGCTAAGGGATTCTAATAGAACCCAGGTGCTGCTGTCATTTGGAGTAGTCTCCCCATGCTCAGGATTCCAGAAAGATTCTTCGTGTGTGTACTGTTGGTGGAGAAACAGTGTCCACACATATTCCAGGGGGCAAAGGTATTCCCTTGTTGGGGGTTGTTGGTTAAACACCTCCAATTCCCATGGAGAGGCACTCATTATTACTTGGATTTAGAGAACAAATCCCACTTTGAACCGCACTCCAGCTAATGCAATCCATCAGGGAACAGAAGCTTAAGGATTCTACTAGAACACTGGCACTGATGTAAGCTGGAGGAACTTTC
This sequence comes from Vicugna pacos, assembly GCF_048564905.1. Lineage (NCBI taxonomy): Eukaryota > Metazoa > Chordata > Mammalia > Artiodactyla > Camelidae > Vicugna > Vicugna pacos. The sequence goes on along the minus strand of NW_027328741.1, from coordinate 23,085,527 downwards.
CCACTCTCATATTCCGGTAGCCAGACTTGTGAGGGGAGGGATTTGTGTATCCGCACTCCACGTAGATGGATGTGGGCACAGGTGTACCCCTTTAGGGAGAATTCATCTAAATAATTCCTCAGTCCATCGGGGGGCACTCGCTATTATTTGGCCTCAAAGCTCAACCCCCAGCTTTCCCTCAGAGCCAGGCCTAGGGACCAACTCAGGTATTACAAGCTAAAGGATGCTATTACAACCCAGGCGCTGCTGTCACTTGAAAGTGCCGGCCCACACTCAGGATACCTGAGCACGTCTTTGTGTGAGTGTTGGAAGTGGGGAAACAGAGTCCATGCATCTTTATGGGGGCACAGTTATTCCTAGGCTGGAGGATGTAGGTTAAACAACTCCACATCCCATGGATAGGCACTCGCTAATACTTCGTTTTAGAGCCCAACCTCCAATTTCTCCCGCACTCCTGGCAGGGCAAGCCATCACGGAAGACAAGCTAAGGGATTGTTTTGATCCTAGATGCTGCTGTCACATGGAGGAACTTCCCAACACTCAGGACTCCGGAGACAATCTTGTGTGAGGGGGAGTTGTGCAGCCCCAATCCACGCAGATGAATGGTGACACAGGTGTTCCCCGGTAGGGGAGTTCCCTAAGTAATTCCTCAGTCAATCCGTTGCACAAGCTGCTTCTTGGCCTCCAAGCACAACCCCCAGCTTTCGCTCGCAGCCCGGCCTAGGGAAACACTCAGGGAATACAAGCAGATTTATCCTATTTGAACGCAGGCGCTGCTGTCAGTTGGAGGAACTTCCACACACTCAGGATTCCGGATCCCAGCCTTGTGTGGGGGCGAGTTGTGGAGACCCAGTCCTCGCAGATGAATGGGGGCACAGGTGTTCCATTTTAGGCTGAAATCGTCTGAGTACTTCCCCAGTAAATCAGGAGGCACTCGTTGCTACTTGGACTTCAAGCCCAAACCCCACTTTCCCCCACACTCCAGCCTAGGCATGCCATCAGGGAAGACAAGCTTTGGGATTCTTTTAGAACCCAGCGCTGCTGTCAGTTGGAGGAGTCTCCCCATACTCAGGATACCTGAACAAGTGTTTATGTGTATGATGGTTTTGGGGATACATAGTCCACGCAACTTTATGGGGGCACAGGTGTTCCCAGGGAGGGAATGTTCTTTAAACACCTCCACTGCCCATAGAGAGGCACTCGCTATTACTTGGCTTTAGAGCCCAACCCCCACCTTCTCTCCCAGCCCGTCCTTGGAAAACACACAGGGAAGTCAACCTAAGGGATCCTATTAGATCCCAGATGCTGCTGTCAGTTGGAGGTGCCTCCCCACACTCAGGATACCAGAACACTTTTTCATGTGTGTGCTGGAGGTGGGGAAACAGAGTCCACGCATTTTTCCAAGAGCACAGGTGTTCCCAGGTTGTGGGTTTTTGGTTAAAAACCTCCACTTCCCATGAAGAAGCACTCGCTAATACTTGGATTTAAAGCCCAACCCCCACTTTCCCCCGCACTCCGTATCAGGCAACCAAACAGGGAAGACAAGTTAAGCGATTTTATTAGAACCCAGGCCCTGCTGTCAGTTGGAGGAGGCTGCCCACTCTCAGGATAACTGTGCAAGTGTTCGTGTGTGTGCTGGAGGTCTGGAAACAGACTCCACGGATCTATATGGGGGCACAGGTGTTCCCAGGTTAGGGATGTAGTTTAAAAACCTCCACCTACCATAGGAGGTACTCGTAAATACTTCGTTTGGATCCCAAACCACACTTTCCCCCGCACTCCCGCCTAGGCATACCATCAGGGAAGACAAGCAAAGGGATTCAGTTAGAACCCAGGCGCTGCTGTCAGTTGGAGGAACTTCTCTGCACTCAGGATTCCGGAACACATTCTTGTGTGTGGGGGAGTTGTGCAGCCCCACTCCACCCAGATGAATGGGGGCAAAAGTGTTCCCTTTAGGGAGAAGTCCTCTAAGTACTTCCTCAATCGATCAGGGGGAACTCAATGCTACTTGAACTCCAAGACCAACCCCCAGCTTTCCCTCACATCCCGGACCAGGGAAACACTCGTATTACAAGCTAAGGGATTCTATTAGAACCCAGAAGCTGCTGTCATTTTGAGGAGCCCCACACACTAAGGATATCTGAAAGTCTTCGTGTGTGCTCTGGAGGTGGGAAGGATATTCCACGCATCTTTATGGGGGCACAGGTATTCCAAAGTTGGGTATTTGGTTTAAACACCTCCACTGCCCATAGATGGACACTCGCTAATCCTTGTCTTTAGGGCCCAACCCCCACATTCGCTCACAGCCCGGCCTAGGTAAACACTCAAGGAAGTCAAGCTAACGGATTCTATTAGACCTCAGGTGCTGCTGTCATTTGGAGGAAACTCCCCACATTCAGGATAGAAGAACACTTCCTCGTTTGTGTGCTGGAGGTGGGGAAACTGAGTCCAGGCATCTTTCATGTGGCACATGTATTCCTACGTTGCTGGTTGTAGTTAAAATTTCTCAACTTCACATGTAGATGCATTAGCTAATACTTGGAATTAGAGCCGAAACCCACATTCCCCTGCAATCCAGCATAGGCAAACCATCAGGGAAGGCAAGTTAAGGGATTCAAGAACACAAGCGCTGCTGACAGTAGGAGGAACGTCCCAAGACTCAGGATTCCGGAACCCAAAACTATGTGGCGGGGAGATGTGGAGCCAAAATCCAAGTAGATGAATGGGGTCACACTTGTTCCCCATTAGGGAGAAGTCCTCTAAATACTTCCACATTCCATCGGGGGGCAGTTGCTGCTACTTGGCCTCCAAGCCAACCTCCCAGCTTTCCCTCTAAGCCCGGCCTAGGGAAACACTCAAGGAAAACAATCTAAGGGATTCTATTAGAACCCAGGCGCTGCTGTCATGTGGAGGAGCCTCCCCACTATCAGGATACCTGACCACGTCTCCGTGTGTGTGCTGCAGGGGGGAAAAAGAGTCCACTCATCTTTATGGGGGCACAGGTGTTCCAAGGTTGGGGAAGTAGTTTCAAACCCTCCACAGCCTACAGAGATGCACTCTCTAATACTTGGCTTTAGAGCCAATCCCCCACCATCGCTCACTGCTAGGCCTAGGAAAACACTTAGGGAAGTCAAGCTAAGGGATTCTATTCGAACCCAGGTGCTGCTGTCAGTTGGAGGAACCTCCCCACACTCTGAGCACCTAAACACTTCTTCGTGTGTGTGCTGGATGTAGGGAAACACAGTCAAAGCATCTTTCAGGGGGCACAGTTATTTCATGGTGGTGGTTTGTAGGTTAAACACCCACATCCCATGGATAGGCTCTCGCTAATACTTGGTTTAGAGCCCAATCCCAACTTTCCCCCGCACACCGGCCATGCAAGCCATCATGGAAGACCAGTTAAGGTATTGTATTACAACCCAGGCGCTGCTGTTAGTTGCAGGAACCTCCCCACACTCAAGACATCTGAACCCAATGTCGTGTGTGTGCTGCAGGAGGGAAACAGAGTCCACACATCTTTATGGGGGCACAGGTGTTCCCAGGTTGGGGATATACTTTAACGACCTCCACTGCCAAAATACAGGAACTCGCTAATACTTGGTTTTAGAGCACAACCCCCAATTTCGCTCACAACCCGGCCAAGGAAAATACTCAGGAATATCAACCTAATGGATCCAATTAGATCCCAGGTGCTACTGTCACTTGCAGGAGCCTCCCCACACTCAGGATACCAGAACACCACCTAGTGTGTGTTCTGAAGGCGGGGAAACAGTGTCCTTGCATCTTTCAGGGGGCACAGTTATTCCCAAGTATTTGGTTGTAGGTTAAACCACTTCAAATCCCGTGGAGAGGCACTCAATATTACTTGGTTTTAGGGCCCAACCCTCACATTCCCCCGCACTCCCGCCTAGGCTAGCCATCAGTGAAGACAAGTTAATGGATTGTATTAGAACCCAGGCCCTGCTGTCAGTTGTAGGTGCCTCCCCACACTCAGGAAACCTCAACCCGTTTTCGTGTGTGTGCTGGAGGTGGGGAAACAGAGTCCACGCATTTTTGGGGGGGCACAGGTGTTCCAAGTTTGGGGATGTATTTTAAACACCTCCAATGCCCATAGAGAGGCACTCACTATTACTAGTCTTTGGTGCCCAACACCCAACTTCGCTCACAGCCTGGCCAAAGGAAACACTCAGGGAAAGCAAGCCAAGTGATATTATAAGGTCCCAGGTGCTGCTGTCATTTGGAGGTGCCTACCCACACTCAGTATACCAGAACTGTTCTTCGTGGGTGTGCTGGAGGTGGGGAAAGGGAGACCACGCATTTATATGGGGGGCAGGTGTTTAAAGGTTAGGGATGTAGTTTTAAAATCTCCATGCCAATAGAGAGGCACTCGCTAAAACCTAGCTATAGAGACCAAACCCCACATAGATCAAAGCCTGGCCTATGTAAATACTCAGGGAACACAAGCTAAGGGATTCTAATAGAACCCAGGTGCTGCTGTCATTTGGAGTAGTCTCCCCATGCTCAGGATTCCAGAAAGATTCTTCGTGTGTGTACTGTTGGTGGAGAAACAGTGTCCACACATATTCCAGGGGGCAAAGGTATTCCCTTGTTGGGGGTTGTTGGTTAAACACCTCCAATTCCCATGGAGAGGCACTCATTATTACTTGGATTTAGAGAACAAATCCCACTTTGAACCGCACTCCAGCTAATGCAATCCATCAGGGAACAGAAGCTTAAGGATTCTACTAGAACACTGGCACTGATGTAAGCTGGAGGAACTTTCCCACTCTCATATTCCGGTAGCCAGACTTGTGAGGGGAGGGATTTGTGTATCCGCACTCCACGTAGATGGATGTGGGCACAGGTGTACCCCTTTAGGGAGAATTCATCTAAATAATTCCTCAGTCCATCGGGGGGCACTCGCTATTATTTGGCCTCAAAGCTCAACCCCCAGCTTTCCCTCAGAGCCAGGCCTAGGGACCAACTCAGGTATTACAAGCTAAAGGATGCTATTACAACCCAGGCGCTGCTGTCACTTGAAAGTGCCGGCCCACACTCAGGATACCTGAGCACGTCTTTGTGTGAGTGTTGGAAGTGGGGAAACAGAGTCCATGCATCTTTATGGGGGCACAGTTATTCCTAGGCTGGAGGATGTAGGTTAAACAACTCCACATCCCATGGATAGGCACTCGCTAATACTTCGTTTTAGAGCCCAACCTCCAATTTCTCCCGCACTCCTGGCAGGGCAAGCCATCACGGAAGACAAGCTAAGGGATTGTTTTGATCCTAGATGCTGCTGTCACATGGAGGAACTTCCCAACACTCAGGACTCCGGAGACAATCTTGTGTGAGGGGGAGTTGTGCAGCCCCAATCCACGCAGATGAATGGTGACACAGGTGTTCCCCGGTAGGGGAGTTCCCTAAGTAATTCCTCAGTCAATCCGTTGCACAAGCTGCTTCTTGGCCTCCAAGCACAACCCCCAGCTTTCGCTCGCAGCCCGGCCTAGGGAAACACTCAGGGAATACAAGCAGATTTATCCTATTTGAACGCAGGCGCTGCTGTCAGTTGGAGGAACTTCCACACACTCAGGATTCCGGATCCCAGCCTTGTGTGGGGGCGAGTTGTGGAGACCCAGTCCTCGCAGATGAATGGGGGCACAGGTGTTCCATTTTAGGGTGAAATCGTCTGAGTACTTCCCCAGTAAATCAGGAGGCACTCGTTGCTACTTGGACTTCAAGCCCAAACCCCACTTTCCCCCACACTCCAGCCTAGGCATGCCATCAGGGAAGACAAGCTTTGGGATTCTTTTAGAACCCAGCGCTGCTGTCAGTTGGAGGAGTCTCCCCATACTCAGGATACCTGAACAAGTGTTTATGTGTATGATGGTTTTGGGGATACATAGTCCACGCAACTTTATGGGGGCACAGGTGTTCCCAGGGAGGGAATGTTCTTTAAACACCTCCACTGCCCATAGAGAGGCACTCGCTATTACTTGGCTTTAGAGCCCAACCCCCACCTTCTCTCCCAGCCCGTCCTTGGAAAACACACAGGGAAGTCAACCTAAGGGATCCTATTAGATCCCAGATGCTGCTGTCAGTTGGAGGTGCCTCCCCACACTCAGGATACCAGAACACTTTTTCATGTGTGTGCTGGAGGTGGGGAAACAGAGTCCACGCATTTTTCCAAGAGCACAGGTGTTCCCAGGTTGTGGGTTTTTGGTTAAAAACCTCCACTTCCCATGAAGAAGCACTCGCTAATACTTGGATTTAAAGCCCAACCCCCACTTTCCCCCGCACTCCGTATCAGGCAACCAAACAGGGAAGACAAGTTAAGCGATTTTATTAGAACCCAGGCCCTGCTGTCAGTTGGAGGAGGCTGCCCACTCTCAGGATAACTGTGCAAGTGTTCGTGTGTGTGCTGGAGGTCTGGAAACAGACTCCACGGATCTATATGGGGGCACAGGTGTTCCCAGGTTAGGGATGTAGTTTAAAAACCTCCACCTACCATAGGAGGTACTCGTAAATACTTCGTTTGGATCCCAAACCACACTTTCCCCCGCACTCCCGCCTAGGCATACCATCAGGGAAGACAAGCAAAGGGATTCAGTTAGAACCCAGGCGCTGCTGTCAGTTGGAGGAACTTCTCTGCACTCAGGATTCCGGAACACATTCTTGTGTGTGGGGGAGTTGTGCAGCCCCACTCCACCCAGATGAATGGGGGCAAAAGTGTTCCCTTTAGGGAGAAGTCCTCTAAGTACTTCCTCAATCGATCAGGGGGAACTCAATGCTACTTGAACTCCAAGACCAACCCCCAGCTTTCCCTCACATCCCGGACCAGGGAAACACTCGTATTACAAGCTAAGGGATTCTATTAGAACCCAGAAGCTGCTGTCATTTTGAGGAGCCCCACACACTAAGGATATCTGAAAGTCTTCGTGTGTGCTCTGGAGGTGGGAAGGATATTCCACGCATCTTTATGGGGGCACAGGTATTCCAAAGTTGGGTATTTGGTTTAAACACCTCCACTGCCCATAGATGGACACTCGCTAATCCTTGTCTTTAGGGCCCAACCCCCACATTCGCTCACAGCCCGGCCTAGGTAAACACTCAAGGAAGTCAAGCTAACGGATTCTATTAGACCTCAGGTGCTGCTGTCATTTGGAGGAAACTCCCCACATTCAGGATAGAAGAACACTTCCTCGTTTGTGTGCTGGAGGTGGGGAAACTGAGTCCAGGCATCTTTCATGTGGCACATGTATTCCTACGTTGCTGGTTGTAGTTAAAATTTCTCAACTTCACATGTAGATGCATTAGCTAATACTTGGAATTAGAGCCGAAACCCACATTCCCCTGCAATCCAGCATAGGCAAACCATCAGGGAAGGCAAGTTAAGGGATTCAAGAACACAAGCGCTGCTGACAGTAGGAGGAACGTCCCAAGACTCAGGATTCCGGAACCCAAAACTATGTGGCGGGGAGATGTGGAGCCAAAATCCAAGTAGATGAATGGGGTCACACTTGTTCCCCATTAGGGAGAAGTCCTCTAAATACTTCCACATTCCATCGGGGGGCAGTTGCTGCTACTTGGCCTCCAAGCCAACCTCCCAGCTTTCCCTCTAAGCCCGGCCTAGGGAAACACTCAAGGAAAACAATCTAAGGGATTCTATTAGAACCCAGGCGCTGCTGTCATGTGGAGGAGCCTCCCCACTATCAGGATACCTGACCACGTCTCCGTGTGTGTGCTGCAGGGGGGAAAAAGAGTCCACTCATCTTTATGGGGGCACAGGTGTTCCAAGGTTGGGGAAGTAGTTTCAAACCCTCCACAGCCTACAGAGATGCACTCTCTAATACTTGGCTTTAGAGCCAATCCCCCACCATCGCTCACTGCTAGGCCTAGGAAAACACTTAGGGAAGTCAAGCTAAGGGATTCTATTCGAACCCAGGTGCTGCTGTCAGTTGGAGGAACCTCCCCACACTCTGAGCACCTAAACACTTCTTCGTGTGTGTGCTGGATGTAGGGAAACACAGTCAAAGCATCTTTCAGGGGGCACAGTTATTTCATGGTGGTGGTTTGTAGGTTAAACACCCACATCCCATGGATAGGCTCTCGCTAATACTTGGTTTAGAGCCCAATCCCAACTTTCCCCCGCACACCGGCCATGCAAGCCATCATGGAAGACCAGTTAAGGTATTGTATTACAACCCAGGCGCTGCTGTTAGTTGCAGGAACCTCCCCACACTCAAGACATCTGAACCCAATGTCGTGTGTGTGCTGCAGGAGGGAAACAGAGTCCACACATCTTTATGGGGGCACAGGTGTTCCCAGGTTGGGGATATACTTTAACCACCTCCACTGCCAAAATACAGGAACTCGCTAATACTTGGTTTTAGAGCACAACCCCCAATTTCGCTCACAACCCGGCCAAGGAAAATACTCAGGAATATCAACCTAATGGATCCAATTAGATCCCAGGTGCTACTGTCACTTGCAGGAGCCTCCCCACACTCAGGATACCAGAACACCACCTAGTGTGTGTTCTGAAGGCGGGGAAACAGTGTCCTTGCATCTTTCAGGGGGCACAGTTATTCCCAAGTATTTGGTTGTAGGTTAAACCACTTCAAATCCCGTGGAGAGGCACTCAATATTACTTGGTTTTAGGGCCCAACCCTCACATTCCCCCGCACTCCCGCCTAGGCTAGCCATCAGTGAAGACAAGTTAATGGATTGTATTAGAACCCAGGCCCTGCTGTCAGTTGTAGGTGCCTCCCCACACTCAGGAAACCTCAACCCGTTTTCGTGTGTGTGCTGGAGGTGGGGAAACAGAGTCCACGCATTTTTGGGGGGGCACAGGTGTTCCAAGTTTGGGGATGTATTTTAAACACCTCCAATGCCCATAGAGAGGCACTCACTATTACTAGTCTTTGGTGCCCAACACCCAACTTCGCTCACAGCCTGGCCAAAGGAAACACTCAGGGAAAGCAAGCCAAGTGATATTATAAGGTCCCAGGTGCTGCTGTCATTTGGAGGTGCCTACCCACACTCAGTATACCAGAACTGTTCTTCGTGGGTGTGCTGGAGGTGGGGAAAGGGAGACCACGCATTTATATGGGGGGCAGGTGTTTAAAGGTTAGGGATGTAGTTTTAAAATCTCCATGCCAATAGAGAGGCACTCGCTAAAACCTAGCTATAGAGACCAAACCCCACATAGATCAAAGCCTGGCCTATGTAAATACTCAGGGAACACAAGCTAAGGGATTCTAATAGAACCCAGGTGCTGCTGTCATTTGGAGTAGTCTCCCCATGCTCAGGATTCCAGAAAGATTCTTCGTGTGTGTACTGTTGGTGGAGAAACAGTGTCCACACATATTCCAGGGGGCAAAGGTATTCCCTTGTTGGGGGTTGTTGGTTAAACACCTCCAATTCCCATGGAGAGGCACTCATTATTACTTGGATTTAGAGAACAAATCCCACTTTGAACCGCACTCCAGCTAATGCAATCCATCAGGGAACAGAAGCTTAAGGATTCTACTAGAACACTGGCACTGATGTAAGCTGGAGGAACTTTCCCACTCTCATATTCCGGTAGCCAGACTTGTGAGGGGAGGGATTTGTGTATCCGCACTCCACGTAGATGGATGTGGGCACAGGTGTACCCCTTTAGGGAGAATTCATCTAAATAATTCCTCAGTCCATCGGGGGGCACTCGCTATTATTTGGCCTCAAAGCTCAACCCCCAGCTTTCCCTCAGAGCCAGGCCTAGGGACCAACTCAGGTATTACAAGCTAAAGGATGCTATTACAACCCAGGCGCTGCTGTCACTTGAAAGTGCCGGCCCACACTCAGGATACCTGAGCACGTCTTTGTGTGAGTGTTGGAAGTGGGGAAACAGAGTCCATGCATCTTTATGGGGGCACAGTTATTCCTAGGCTGGAGGATGTAGGTTAAACAACTCCACATCCCATGGATAGGCACTCGCTAATACTTCGTTTTAGAGCCCAACCTCCAATTTCTCCCGCACTCCTGGCAGGGCAAGCCATCACGGAAGACAAGCTAAGGGATTGTTTTGATCCTAGATGCTGCTGTCACATGGAGGAACTTCCCAACACTCAGGACTCCGGAGACAATCTTGTGTGAGGGGGAGTTGTGCAGCCCCAATCCACGCAGATGAATGGTGACACAGGTGTTCCCCGGTAGGGGAGTTCCCTAAGTAATTCCTCAGTCAATCCGTTGCACAAGCTGCTTCTTGGCCTCCAAGCACAACCCCCAGCTTTCGCTCGCAGCCCGGCCTAGGGAAACACTCAGGGAATACAAGCAGATTTATCCTATTTGAACGCAGGCGCTGCTGTCAGTTGGAGGAACTTCCACACACTCAGGATTCCGGATCCCAGCCTTGTGTGGGGGCGAGTTGTGGAGACCCAGTCCTCGCAGATGAATGGGGGCACAGGTGTTCCATTTTAGGCTGAAATCGTCTGAGTACTTCCCCAGTAAATCAGGAGGCACTCGTTGCTACTTGGACTTCAAGCCCAAACCCCACTTTCCCCCACACTCCAGCCTAGGCATGCCATCAGGGAAGACAAGCTTTGGGATTCTTTTAGAACCCAGCGCTGCTGTCAGTTGGAGGAGTCTCCCCATACTCAGGATACCTGAACAAGTGTTTATGTGTATGATGGTTTTGGGGATACATAGTCCACGCAACTTTATGGGGGCACAGGTGTTCCCAGGGAGGGAATGTTCTTTAAACACCTCCACTGCCCATAGAGAGGCACTCGCTATTACTTGGCTTTAGAGCCCAACCCCCACCTTCTCTCCCAGCCCGTCCTTGGAAAACACACAGGGAAGTCAACCTAAGGGATCCTATTAGATCCCAGATGCTGCTGTCAGTTGGAGGTGCCTCCCCACACTCAGGATACCAGAACACTTTTTCATGTGTGTGCTGGAGGTGGGGAAACAGAGTCCACGCATTTTTCCAAGAGCACAGGTGTTCCCAGGTTGTGGGTTTTTGGTTAAAAACCTCCACTTCCCATGAAGAAGCACTCGCTAATACTTGGATTTAAAGCCCAACCCCCACTTTCCCCCGCACTCCGTATCAGGCAACCAAACAGGGAAGACAAGTTAAGCGATTTTATTAGAACCCAGGCCCTGCTGTCAGTTGGAGGAGGCTGCCCACTCTCAGGATAACTGTGCAAGTGTTCGTGTGTGTGCTGGAGGTCTGGAAACAGACTCCACGGATCTATATGGGGGCACAGGTGTTCCCAGGTTAGGGATGTAGTTTAAAAACCTCCACCTACCATAGGAGGTACTCGTAAATACTTCGTTTGGATCCCAAACCACACTTTCCCCCGCACTCCCGCCTAGGCATACCATCAGGGAAGACAAGCAAAGGGATTCAGTTAGAACCCAGGCGCTGCTGTCAGTTGGAGGAACTTCTCTGCACTCAGGATTCCGGAACACATTCTTGTGTGTGGGGGAGTTGTGCAGCCCCACTCCACCCAGATGAATGGGGGCAAAAGTGTTCCCTTTAGGGAGAAGTCCTCTAAGTACTTCCTCAATCGATCAGGGGGAACTCAATGCTACTTGAACTCCAAGACCAACCCCCAGCTTTCCCTCACATCCCGGACCAGGGAAACACTCGTATTACAAGCTAAGGGATTCTATTAGAACCCAGAAGCTGCTGTCATTTTGAGGAGCCCCACACACTAAGGATATCTGAAAGTCTTCGTGTGTGCTCTGGAGGTGGGAAGGATATTCCACGCATCTTTATGGGGGCACAGGTATTCCAAAGTTGGGTATTTGGTTTAAACACCTCCACTGCCCATAGATGGACACTCGCTAATCCTTGTCTTTAGGGCCCAACCCCCACATTCGCTCACAGCCCGGCCTAGGTAAACACTCAAGGAAGTCAAGCTAACGGATTCTATTAGACCTCAGGTGCTGCTGTCATTTGGAGGAAACTCCCCACATTCAGGATAGAAGAACACTTCCTCGTTTGTGTGCTGGAGGTGGGGAAACTGAGTCCAGGCATCTTTCATGTGGCACATGTATTCCTACGTTGCTGGTTGTAGTTAAAATTTCTCAACTTCACATGTAGATGCATTAGCTAATACTTGGAATTAGAGCCGAAACCCACATTCCCCTGCAATCCAGCATAGGCAAACCATCAGGGAAGGCAAGTTAAGGGATTCAAGAACACAAGCGCTGCTGACAGTAGGAGGAACGTCCCAAGACTCAGGATTCCGGAACCCAAAACTATGTGGCGGGGAGATGTGGAGCCAAAATCCAAGTAGATGAATGGGGTCACACTTGTTCCCCATTAGGGAGAAGTCCTCTAAATACTTCCACATTCCATCGGGGGGCAGTTGCTGCTACTTGGCCTCCAAGCCAACCTCCCAGCTTTCCCTCTAAGCCCGGCCTAGGGAAACACTCAAGGAAAACAATCTAAGGGATTCTATTAGAACCCAGGCGCTGCTGTCATGTGGAGGAGCCTCCCCACTATCAGGATACCTGACCACGTCTCCGTGTGTGTGCTGCAGGGGGGAAAAAGAGTCCACTCATCTTTATGGGGGCACAGGTGTTCCAAGGTTGGGGAAGTAGTTTCAAACCCTCCACAGCCTACAGAGATGCACTCTCTAATACTTGGCTTTAGAGCCAATCCCCCACCATCGCTCACTGCTAGGCCTAGGAAAACACTTAGGGAAGTCAAGCTAAGGGATTCTATTCGAACCCAGGTGCTGCTGTCAGTTGGAGGAACCTCCCCACACTCTGAGCACCTAAACACTTCTTCGTGTGTGTGCTGGATGTAGGGAAACACAGTCAAAGCATCTTTCAGGGGGCACAGTTATTTCATGGTGGTGGTTTGTAGGTTAAACACCCACATCCCATGGATAGGCTCTCGCTAATACTTGGTTTAGAGCCCAATCCCAACTTTCCCCCGCACACCGGCCATGCAAGCCATCATGGAAGACCAGTTAAGGTATTGTATTACAACCCAGGCGCTGCTGTTAGTTGCAGGAACCTCCCCACACTCAAGACATCTGAACCCAATGTCGTGTGTGTGCTGCAGGAGGGAAACAGAGTCCACACATCTTTATGGGGGCACAGGTGTTCCCAGGTTGGGGATATACTTTAACGACCTCCACTGCCAAAATACAGGAACTCGCTAATACTTGGTTTTAGAGCACAACCCCCAATTTCGCTCACAACCCGGCCAAGGAAAATACTCAGGAATATCAACCTAATGGATCCAATTAGATCCCAGGTGCTACTGTCACTTGCAGGAGCCTCCCCACACTCAGGATACCAGAACACCACCTAGTGTGTGTTCTGAAGGCGGGGAAACAGTGTCCTTGCATCTTTCAGGGGGCACAGTTATTCCCAAGTATTTGGTTGTAGGTTAAACCACTTCAAATCCCGTGGAGAGGCACTCAATATTACTTGGTTTTAGGGCCCAACCCTCACATTCCCCCGCACTCCCGCCTAGGCTAGCCATCAGTGAAGACAAGTTAATGGATTGTATTAGAACCCAGGCCCTGCTGTCAGTTGTAGGTGCCTCCCCACACTCAGGAAACCTCAACCCGTTTTCGTGTGTGTGCTGGAGGTGGGGAAACAGAGTCCACGCATTTTTGGGGGGGCACAGGTGTTCCAAGTTTGGGGATGTATTTTAAACACCTCCAATGCCCATAGAGAGGCAGTCACTATTACTAGACTTTGGTGCCCAACACCCAACTTCGCTCACAGCCTGGCCAAAGGAAACACTCAGGGAAAGCAAGCCAAGTGATATTATAAGGTCCCAGGTGCTGCTGTCATTTGGAAGTGCCTACCCACACTCAGTATACCAGAACTGTTCTTCGTGGGTGTGCTGGAGGTGGGGAAAGGGAGACCACGCATTTATATGGGGGGCAGGTGTTTAAAGGTTAGGGATGTAGTTTTAAAATCTCCATGCCAATAGAGAGGCACTCGCTAAAACCTAGCTATAGAGACCAAACCCCACATAGATCAAAGCCTGGCCTATGTAAATACTCAGGGAACACAAGCTAAGGGATTCTAATAGAACCCAGGTGCTGCTGTCATTTGGAGTAGTCTCCCCATGCTCAGGATTCCAGAAAGATTCTTCGTGTGTGTACTGTTGGTGGAGAAACAGTGTCCACACATATTCCAGGGGGCAAAGGTATTCCCTTGTTGGGGGTTGTTGGTTAAACACCTCCAATTCCCATGGAGAGGCACTCATTTTTACTTGGATTTAGAGAACAAATCCCACTTTGAACCGCACTCCAGCTAATGCAATCCATCAGGGAACAGAAGCTTAAGGATTCTACTAGAACACTGGCACTGATGTAAGCTGGAGGAACTTTCCCACCCTCATATTCCGGTAGCCAGACTTGTGAGGGGAGGGATTTGTGTATCCGCACTCCACGTAGATGGATGTGGGCACAGGTGTACCCCTTTAGGGAGAATTCATCTAAATAATTCCTCAGTCCATCGGGGGGCACTCGCTATTATTTGGCCTCAAAGCTCAACCCCCAGCTTTCCCTCAGAGCCAGGCCTAGGGACCAACTCAGGTATTACAAGCTAAAGGATGCTATTACAACCCAGGCGCTGCTGTCACTTGAAAGTGCCGGCCCACACTCAGGATACCTGAGCACGTCTTTGTGTGAGTGTTGGAAGTGGGGAAACAGAGTCCATGCATCTTTATGGGGGCACAGTTATTCCTAGGCTGGAGGATGTAGGTTAAACAACTCCACATCCCATGGATAGGCACTCGCTAATACTTCGTTTTAGAGCCCAACCTCCAATTTCTCCCGCACTCCTGGCAGGGCAAGCCATCACGGAAGACAAGCTAAGGGATTGTTTTGATCCTAGATGCTGCTGTCACATGGAGGAACTTCCCAACACTCAGGACTCCGGAGACAATCTTGTGTGAGGGGGAGTTGTGCAGCCCCAATCCACGCAGATGAATGGTGACACAGGTGTTCCCCGGTAGGGGAGTTCCCTAAGTAATTCCTCAGTCAATCCGTTGCACAAGCTGCTTCTTGGCCTCCAAGCACAACCCCCAGCTTTCGCTCGCAGCCCGGCCTAGGGAAACACTCAGGGAATACAAGCAGATTTATCCTATTTGAACGCAGGCGCTGCTGTCAGTTGGAGGAACTTCCACACACTCAGGATTCCGGATCCCAGCCTTGTGTGGGGGCGAGTTGTGGAGACCCAGTCCTCGCAGATGAATGGGGGCACAGGTGTTCCATTTTAGGCTGAAATCGTCTGAGTACTTCCCCAGTAAATCAGGAGGCACTCGTTGCTACTTGGACTTCAAGCCCAAACCCCACTTTCCCCCACACTCCAGCCTAGGCATGCCATCAGGGAAGACAAGCTTTGGGATTCTTTTAGAACCCAGCGCTGCTGTCAGTTGGAGGAGTCTCCCCATACTCAGGATACCTGAACAAGTGTTTATGTGTATGATGGTTTTGGGGATACATAGTCCACGCAACTTTATGGGGGCACAGGTGTTCCCAGGGAGGGAATGTTCTTTAAACACCTCCACTGCCCATAGAGAGGCACTCGCTATTACTTGGCTTTAGAGCCCAACCCCCACCTTCTCTCCCAGCCCGTCCTTGGAAAACACACAGGGAAGTCAACCTAAGGGATCCTATTAGATCCCAGATGCTGCTGTCAGTTGGAGGTGCCTCCCCACACTCAGGATACCAGAACACTTTTTCATGTGTGTGCTGGAGGTGGGGAAACAGAGTCCACGCATTTTTCCAAGAGCACAGGTGTTCCCAGGTTGTGGGTTTTTGGTTAAAAACCTCCACTTCCCATGAAGAAGCACTCGCTAATACTTGGATTTAAAGCCCAACCCCCACTTTCCCCCGCACTCCGTATCAGGCAACCAAACAGGGAAGACAAGTTAAGCGATTTTATTAGAACCCAGGCCCTGCTGTCAGTTGGAGGAGGCTGCCCACTCTCAGGATAACTGTGCAAGTGTTCGTGTGTGTGCTGGAGGTCTGGAAACAGACTCCACGGATCTATATGGGGGCACAGGTGTTCCCAGGTTAGGGATGTAGTTTAAAAACCTCCACCTACCATAGGAGGTACTCGTAAATACTTCGTTTGGATCCCAAACCACACTTTCCCCCGCACTCCCGCCTAGGCATACCATCAGGGAAGACAAGCAAAGGGATTCAGTTAGAACCCAGGCGCTGCTGTCAGTTGGAGGAACTTCTCTGCACTCAGGATTCCGGAACACATTCTTGTGTGTGGGGGAGTTGTGCAGCCCCACTCCACCCAGATGAATGGGGGCAAAAGTGTTCCCTTTAGGGAGAAGTCCTCTAAGTACTTCCTCAATCGATCAGGGGGAACTCAATGCTACTTGAACTCCAAGACCAACCCCCAGCTTTCCCTCACATCCCGGACCAGGGAAACACTCGTATTACAAGCTAAGGGATTCTATTAGAACCCAGAAGCTGCTGTCATTTTGAGGAGCCCCACACACTAAGGATATCTGAAAGTCTTCGTGTGTGCTCTGGAGGTGGGAAGGATATTCCACGCATCTTTATGGGGGCACAGGTATTCCAAAGTTGGGTATTTGGTTTAAACACCTCCACTGCCCATAGATGGACACTCGCTAATCCTTGTCTTTAGGGCCCAACCCCCACATTCGCTCACAGCCCGGCCTAGGTAAACACTCAAGGAAGTCAAGCTAACGGATTCTATTAGACCTCAGGTGCTGCTGTCATTTGGAGGAAACTCCCCACATTCAGGATAGAAGAACACTTCCTCGTTTGTGTGCTGGAGGTGGGGAAACTGAGTCCAGGCATCTTTCATGTGGCACATGTATTCCTACGTTGCTGGTTGTAGTTAAAATTTCTCAACTTCACATGTAGATGCATTAGCTAATACTTGGAATTAGAGCCGAAACCCACATTCCCCTGCAATCCAGCATAGGCAAACCATCAGGGAAGGCAAGTTAAGGGATTCAAGAACACAAGCGCTGCTGACAGTAGGAGGAACGTCCCAAGACTCAGGATTCCGGAACCCAAAACTATGTGGCGGGGAGATGTGGAGCCAAAATCCAAGTAGATGAATGGGGTCACACTTGTTCCCCATTAGGGAGAAGTCCTCTAAATACTTCCACATTCCATCGGGGGGCAGTTGCTGCTACTTGGCCTCCAAGCCAACCTCCCAGCTTTCCCTCTAAGCCCGGCCTAGGGAAACACTCAAGGAAAACAATCTAAGGGATTCTATTAGAACCCAGGCGCTGCTGTCATGTGGAGGAGCCTCCCCACTATCAGGATACCTGACCACGTCTCCGTGTGTGTGCTGCAGGGGGGAAAAAGAGTCCACTCATCTTTATGGGGGCACAGGTGTTCCAAGGTTGGGGAAGTAGTTTCAAACCCTCCACAGCCTACAGAGATGCACTCTCTAATACTTGGCTTTAGAGCCAATCCCCCACCATCGCTCACTGCTAGGCCTAGGAAAACACTTAGGGAAGTCAAGCTAAGGGATTCTATTCGAACCCAGGTGCTGCTGTCAGTTGGAGGAACCTCCCCACACTCTGAGCACCTAAACACTTCTTCGTGTGTGTGCTGGATGTAGGGAAACACAGTCAAAGCATCTTTCAGGGGGCACAGTTATTTCATGGTGGTGGTTTGTAGGTTAAACACCCACATCCCATGGATAGGCTCTCGCTAATACTTGGTTTAGAGCCCAATCCCAACTTTCCCCCGCACACCGGCCATGCAAGCCATCATGGAAGACCAGTTAAGGTATTGTATTACAACCCAGGCGCTGCTGTTAGTTGCAGGAACCTCCCCACACTCAAGACATCTGAACCCAATGTCGTGTGTGTGCTGCAGGAGGGAAACAGAGTCCACACATCTTTATGGGGGCACAGGTGTTCCCAGGTTGGGGATATACTTTAACGACCTCCACTGCCAAAATACAGGAACTCGCTAATACTTGGTTTTAGAGCACAACCCCCAATTTCGCTCACAACCCGGCCAAGGAAAATACTCAGGAATATCAACCTAATGGATCCAATTAGATCCCAGGTGCTACTGTCACTTGCAGGAGCCTCCCCACACTCAGGATACCAGAACACCACCTAGTGTGTGTTCTGAAGGCGGGGAAACAGTGTCCTTGCATCTTTCAGGGGGCACAGTTATTCCCAAGTATTTGGTTGTAGGTTAAACCACTTCAAATCCCGTGGAGAGGCACTCAATATTACTTGGTTTTAGGGCCCAACCCTCACATTCCCCCGCACTCCCGCCTAGGCTAGCCATCAGTGAAGACAAGTTAATGGATTGTATTAGAACCCAGGCCCTGCTGTCAGTTGTAGGTGCCTCCCCACACTCAGGAAACCTCAACCCGTTTTCGTGTGTGTGCTGGAGGTGGGGAAACAGAGTCCACGCATTTTTGGGGGGGCACAGGTGTTCCAAGTTTGGGGATGTATTTTAAACACCTCCAATGCCCATAGAGAGGCAGTCACTATTACTAGACTTTGGTGCCCAACACCCAACTTCGCTCACAGCCTGGCCAAAGGAAACACTCAGGGAAAGCAAGCCAAGTGATATTATAAGGTCCCAGGTGCTGCTGTCATTTGGAAGTGCCTACCCACACTCAGTATACCAGAACTGTTCTTCGTGGGTGTGCTGGAGGTGGGGAAAGGGAGACCACGCATTTATATGGGGGGCAGGTGTTTAAAGGTTAGGGATGTAGTTTTAAAATCTCCATGCCAATAGAGAGGCACTCGCTAAAACCTAGCTATAGAGACCAAACCCCACATAGATCAAAGCCTGGCCTATGTAAATACTCAGGGAACACAAGCTAAGGGATTCTAATAGAACCCAGGTGCTGCTGTCATTTGGAGTAGTCTCCCCATGCTCAGGATTCCAGAAAGATTCTTCGTGTGTGTACTGTTGGTGGAGAAACAGTGTCCACACATATTCCAGGGGGCAAAGGTATTCCCTTGTTGGGGGTTGTTGGTTAAACACCTCCAATTCCCATGGAGAGGCACTCATTATTACTTGGATTTAGAGAACAAATCCCACTTTGAACCGCACTCCAGCTAATGCAATCCATCAGGGAACAGAAGCTTAAGGATTCTACTAGAACACTGGCACTGATGTAAGCTGGAGGAACTTTCCCACTCTCATATTCCGGTAGCCAGACTTGTGAGGGGAGGGATTTGTGTATCCGCACTCCACGTAGATGGATGTGGGCACAGGTGTACCCCTTTAGGGAGAATTCATCTAAATAATTCCTCAGTCCATCGGGGGGCACTCGCTATTATTTGGCCTCAAAGCTCAACCCCCAGCTTTCCCTCAGAGCCAGGCCTAGGGACCAACTCAGGTATTACAAGCTAAAGGATGCTATTACAACCCAGGCGCTGCTGTCACTTGAAAGTGCCGGCCCACACTCAGGATACCTGAGCACGTCTTTGTGTGAGTGTTGGAAGTGGGGAAACAGAGTCCATGCATCTTTATGGGGGCACAGTTATTCCTAGGCTGGAGGATGTAGGTTAAACAACTCCACATCCCATGGATAGGCACTCGCTAATACTTCGTTTTAGAGCCCAACCTCCAATTTCTCCCGCACTCCTGGCAGGGCAAGCCATCACGGAAGACAAGCTAAGGGATTGTTTTGATCCTAGATGCTGCTGTCACATGGAGGAACTTCCCAACACTCAGGACTCCGGAGACAATCTTGTGTGAGGGGGAGTTGTGCAGCCCCAATCCACGCAGATGAATGGTGACACAGGTGTTCCCCGGTAGGGGAGTTCCCTAAGTAATTCCTCAGTCAATCCGTTGCACAAGCTGCTTCTTGGCCTCCAAGCACAACCCCCAGCTTTCGCTCGCAGCCCGGCCTAGGGAAACACTCAGGGAATACAAGCAGATTTATCCTATTTGAACGCAGGCGCTGCTGTCAGTTGGAGGAACTTCCACACACTCAGGATTCCGGATCCCAGCCTTGTGTGGGGGCGAGTTGTGGAGACCCAGTCCTCGCAGATGAATGGGGGCACAGGTGTTCCATTTTAGGCTGAAATCGTCTGAGTACTTCCCCAGTAAATCAGGAGGCACTCGTTGCTACTTGGACTTCAAGCCCAAACCCCACTTTCCCCCACACTCCAGCCTAGGCATGCCATCAGGGAAGACAAGCTTTGGGATTCTTTTAGAACCCAGCGCTGCTGTCAGTTGGAGGAGTCTCCCCATACTCAGGATACCTGAACAAGTGTTTATGTGTATGATGGTTTTGGGGATACATAGTCCACGCAACTTTATGGGGGCACAGGTGTTCCCAGGGAGGGAATGTTCTTTAAACACCTCCACTGCCCATAGAGAGGCACTCGCTATTACTTGGCTTTAGAGCCCAACCCCCACCTTCTCTCCCAGCCCGTCCTTGGAAAACACACAGGGAAGTCAACCTAAGGGATCCTATTAGATCCCAGATGCTGCTGTCAGTTGGAGGTGCCTCCCCACACTCAGGATACCAGAACACTTTTTCATGTGTGTGCTGGAGGTGGGGAAACAGAGTCCACGCATTTTTCCAAGAGCACAGGTGTTCCCAGGTTGTGGGTTTTTGGTTAAAAACCTCCACTTCCCATGAAGAAGCACTCGCTAATACTTGGATTTAAAGCCCAACCCCCACTTTCCCCCGCACTCCGTATCAGGCAACCAAACAGGGAAGACAAGTTAAGCGATTTTATTAGAACCCAGGCCCTGCTGTCAGTTGGAGGAGGCTGCCCACTCTCAGGATAACTGTGCAAGTGTTCGTGTGTGTGCTGGAGGTCTGGAAACAGACTCCACGGATCTATATGGGGGCACAGGTGTTCCCAGGTTAGGGATGTAGTTTAAAAACCTCCACCTACCATAGGAGGTACTCGTAAATACTTCGTTTGGATCCCAAACCACACTTTCCCCCGCACTCCCGCCTAGGCATACCATCAGGGAAGACAAGCAAAGGGATTCAGTTAGAACCCAGGCGCTGCTGTCAGTTGGAGGAACTTCTCTGCACTCAGGATTCCGGAACACATTCTTGTGTGTGGGGGAGTTGTGCAGCCCCACTCCACCCAGATGAATGGGGGCAAAAGTGTTCCCTTTAGGGAGAAGTCCTCTAAGTACTTCCTCAATCGATCAGGGGGAACTCAATGCTACTTGAACTCCAAGACCAACCCCCAGCTTTCCCTCACATCCCGGACCAGGGAAACACTCGTATTACAAGCTAAGGGATTCTATTAGAACCCAGAAGCTGCTGTCATTTTGAGGAGCCCCACACACTAAGGATATCTGAAAGTCTTCGTGTGTGCTCTGGAGGTGGGAAGGATATTCCACGCATCTTTATGGGGGCACAGGTATTCCAAAGTTGGGTATTTGGTTTAAACACCTCCACTGCCCATAGATGGACACTCGCTAATCCTTGTCTTTAGGGCCCAACCCCCACATTCGCTCACAGCCCGGCCTAGGTAAACACTCAAGGAAGTCAAGCTAACGGATTCTATTAGACCTCAGGTGCTGCTGTCATTTGGAGGAAACTCCCCACATTCAGGATAGAAGAACACTTCCTCGTTTGTGTGCTGGAGGTGGGGAAACTGAGTCCAGGCATCTTTCATGTGGCACATGTATTCCTACGTTGCTGGTTGTAGTTAAAATTTCTCAACTTCACATGTAGATGCATTAGCTAATACTTGGAATTAGAGCCGAAACCCACATTCCCCTGCAATCCAGCATAGGCAAACCATCAGGGAAGGCAAGTTAAGGGATTCAAGAACACAAGCGCTGCTGACAGTAGGAGGAACGTCCCAAGACTCAGGATTCCGGAACCCAAAACTATGTGGCGGGGAGATGTGGAGCCAAAATCCAAGTAGATGAATGGGGTCACACTTGTTCCCCATTAGGGAGAAGTCCTCTAAATACTTCCACATTCCATCGGGGGGCAGTTGCTGCTACTTGGCCTCCAAGCCAACCTCCCAGCTTTCCCTCTAAGCCCGGCCTAGGGAAACACTCAAGGAAAACAATCTAAGGGATTCTATTAGAACCCAGGCGCTGCTGTCATGTGGAGGAGCCTCCCCACTATCAGGATACCTGACCACGTCTCCGTGTGTGTGCTGCAGGGGGGAAAAAGAGTCCACTCATCTTTATGGGGGCACAGGTGTTCCAAGGTTGGGGAAGTAGTTTCAAACCCTCCACAGCCTACAGAGATGCACTCTCTAATACTTGGCTTTAGAGCCAATCCCCCACCATCGCTCACTGCTAGGCCTAGGAAAACACTTAGGGAAGTCAAGCTAAGGGATTCTATTCGAACCCAGGTGCTGCTGTCAGTTGGAGGAACCTCCCCACACTCTGAGCACCTAAACACTTCTTCGTGTGTGTGCTGGATGTAGGGAAACACAGTCAAAGCATCTTTCAGGGGGCACAGTTATTTCATGGTGGTGGTTTGTAGGTTAAACACCCACATCCCATGGATAGGCTCTCGCTAATACTTGGTTTAGAGCCCAATCCCAACTTTCCCCCGCACACCGGCCATGCAAGCCATCATGGAAGACCAGTTAAGGTATTGTATTACAACCCAGGCGCTGCTGTTAGTTGCAGGAACCTCCCCACACTCAAGACATCTGAACCCAATGTCGTGTGTGTGCTGCAGGAGGGAAACAGAGTCCACACATCTTTATGGGGGCACAGGTGTTCCCAGGTTGGGGATATACTTTAACCACCTCCACTGCCAAAATACAGGAACTCGCTAATACTTGGTTTTAGAGCACAACCCCCAATTTCGCTCACAACCCGGCCAAGGAAAATACTCAGGAATATCAACCTAATGGATCCAATTAGATCCCAGGTGCTACTGTCACTTGCAGGAGCCTCCCCACACTCAGGATACCAGAACACCACCTAGTGTGTGTTCTGAAGGCGGGGAAACAGTGTCCTTGCATCTTTCAGGGGGCACAGTTATTCCCAAGTATTTGGTTGTAGGTTAAACCACTTCAAATCCCGTGGAGAGGCACTCAATAATACTTGGTTTTAGGGCCCAACCCTCACATTCCCCCGCACTCCCGCCTAGGCTAGCCATCAGTGAAGACAAGTTAATGGATTGTATTAGAACCCAGGCCCTGCTGTCAGTTGTAGGTGCCTCCCCACACTCAGGAAACCTCAACCCGTTTTCGTGTGTGTGCTGGAGGTGGGGAAACAGAGTCCACGCATTTTTGGGGGGGCACAGGTGTTCCAAGTTTGGGGATGTATTTTAAACACCTCCAATGCCCATAGAGAGGCACTCACTATTACTAGTCTTTGGTGCCCAACACCCAACTTCGCTCACAGCCTGGCCAAAGGAAACACTCAGGGAAAGCAAGCCAAGTGATATTATAAGGTCCCAGGTGCTGCTGTCATTTGGAAGTGCCTACCCACACTCAGTATACCAGAACTGTTCTTCGTGGGTGTGCTGGAGGTGGGGAAAGGGAGACCACGCATTTATATGGGGGGCAGGTGTTTAAAGGTTAGGGATGTAGTTTTAAAATCTCCATGCCAATAGAGAGGCACTCGCTAAAACCTAGCTATAGAGACCAAACCCCACATAGATCAAAGCCTGGCCTATGTAAATACTCAGGGAACACAAGCTAAGGGATTCTAATAGAACCCAGGTGCTGCTGTCATTTGGAGTAGTCTCCCCATGCTCAGGATTCCAGAAAGATTCTTCGTGTGTGTACTGTTGGTGGAGAAACAGTGTCCACACATATTCCAGGGGGCAAAGGTATTCCCTTGTTGGGGGTTGTTGGTTAAACACCTCCAATTCCCATGGAGAGGCACTCATTATTACTTGGATTTAGAGAACAAATCCCACTTTGAACCGCACTCCAGCTAATGCAATCCATCAGGGAACAGAAGCTTAAGGATTCTACTAGAACACTGGCACTGATGTAAGCTGGAGGAACTTTCCCACTCTCATATTCCGGTAGCCAGACTTGTGAGGGGAGGGATTTGTGTATCCGCACTCCACGTAGATGGATGTGGGCACAGGTGTACCCCTTTAGGGAGAATTCATCTAAATAATTCCTCAGTCCATCGGGGGGCACTCGCTATTATTTGGCCTCAAAGCTCAACCCCCAGCTTTCCCTCAGAGCCAGGCCTAGGGACCAACTCAGGTATTACAAGCTAAAGGATGCTATTACAACCCAGGCGCTGCTGTCACTTGAAAGTGCCGGCCCACACTCAGGATACCTGAGCACGTCTTTGTGTGAGTGTTGGAAGTGGGGAAACAGAGTCCATGCATCTTTATGGGGGCACAGTTATTCCTAGGCTGGAGGATGTAGGTTAAACAACTCCACATCCCATGGATAGGCACTCGCTAATACTTCGTTTTAGAGCCCAACCTCCAATTTCTCCCGCACTCCTGGCAGGGCAAGCCATCACGGAAGACAAGCTAAGGGATTGTTTTGATCCTAGATGCTGCTGTCACATGGAGGAACTTCCCAACACTCAGGACTCCGGAGACAATCTTGTGTGAGGGGGAGTTGTGCAGCCCCAATCCACGCAGATGAATGGTGACACAGGTGTTCCCCGGTAGGGGAGTTCCCTAAGTAATTCCTCAGTCAATCCGTTGCACAAGCTGCTTCTTGGCCTCCAAGCACAACCCCCAGCTTTCGCTCGCAGCCCGGCCTAGGGAAACACTCAGGGAATACAAGCAGATTTATCCTATTTGAACGCAGGCGCTGCTGTCAGTTGGAGGAACTTCCACACACTCAGGATTCCGGATCCCAGCCTTGTGTGGGGGCGAGTTGTGGAGACCCAGTCCTCGCAGATGAATGGGGGCACAGGTGTTCCATTTTAGGCTGAAATCGTCTGAGTACTTCCCCAGTAAATCAGGAGGCACTCGTTGCTACTTGGACTTCAAGCCCAAACCCCACTTTCCCCCACACTCCAGCCTAGGCATGCCATCAGGGAAGACAAGCTTTGGGATTCTTTTAGAACCCAGCGCTGCTGTCAGTTGGAGGAGTCTCCCCATACTCAGGATACCTGAACAAGTGTTTATGTGTATGATGGTTTTGGGGATACATAGTCCACGCAACTTTATGGGGGCACAGGTGTTCCCAGGGAGGGAATGTTCTTTAAACACCTCCACTGCCCATAGAGAGGCACTCGCTATTACTTGGCTTTAGAGCCCAACCCCCACCTTCTCTCCCAGCCCGTCCTTGGAAAACACACAGGGAAGTCAACCTAAGGGATCCTATTAGATCCCAGATGCTGCTGTCAGTTGGAGGTGCCTCCCCACACTCAGGATACCAGAACACTTTTTCATGTGTGTGCTGGAGGTGGGGAAACAGAGTCCACGCATTTTTCCAAGAGCACAGGTGTTCCCAGGTTGTGGGTTTTTGGTTAAAAACCTCCACTTCCCATGAAGAAGCACTCGCTAATACTTGGATTTAAAGCCCAACCCCCACTTTCCCCCGCACTCCGTATCAGGCAACCAAACAGGGAAGACAAGTTAAGCGATTTTATTAGAACCCAGGCCCTGCTGTCAGTTGGAGGAGGCTGCCCACTCTCAGGATAACTGTGCAAGTGTTCGTGTGTGTGCTGGAGGTCTGGAAACAGACTCCACGGATCTATATGGGGGCACAGGTGTTCCCAGGTTAGGGATGTAGTTTAAAAACCTCCACCTACCATAGGAGGTACTCGTAAATACTTCGTTTGGATCCCAAACCACACTTTCCCCCGCACTCCCGCCTAGGCATACCATCAGGGAAGACAAGCAAAGGGATTCAGTTAGAACCCAGGCGCTGCTGTCAGTTGGAGGAACTTCTCTGCACTCAGGATTCCGGAACACATTCTTGTGTGTGGGGGAGTTGTGCAGCCCCACTCCACCCAGATGAATGGGGGCAAAAGTGTTCCCTTTAGGGAGAAGTCCTCTAAGTACTTCCTCAATCGATCAGGGGGAACTCAATGCTACTTGAACTCCAAGACCAACCCCCAGCTTTCCCTCACATCCCGGACCAGGGAAACACTCGTATTACAAGCTAAGGGATTCTATTAGAACCCAGAAGCTGCTGTCATTTTGAGGAGCCCCACACACTAAGGATATCTGAAAGTCTTCGTGTGTGCTCTGGAGGTGGGAAGGATATTCCACGCATCTTTATGGGGGCACAGGTATTCCAAAGTTGGGTATTTGGTTTAAACACCTCCACTGCCCATAGATGGACACTCGCTAATCCTTGTCTTTAGGGCCCAACCCCCACATTCGCTCACAGCCCGGCCTAGGTAAACACTCAAGGAAGTCAAGCTAACGGATTCTATTAGACCTCAGGTGCTGCTGTCATTTGGAGGAAACTCCCCACATTCAGGATAGAAGAACACTTCCTCGTTTGTGTGCTGGAGGTGGGGAAACTGAGTCCAGGCATCTTTCATGTGGCACATGTATTCCTACGTTGCTGGTTGTAGTTAAAATTTCTCAACTTCACATGTAGATGCATTAGCTAATACTTGGAATTAGAGCCGAAACCCACATTCCCCTGCAATCCAGCATAGGCAAACCATCAGGGAAGGCAAGTTAAGGGATTCAAGAACACAAGCGCTGCTGACAGTAGGAGGAACGTCCCAAGACTCAGGATTCCGGAACCCAAAACTATGTGGCGGGGAGATGTGGAGCCAAAATCCAAGTAGATGAATGGGGTCACACTTGTTCCCCATTAGGGAGAAGTCCTCTAAATACTTCCACATTCCATCGGGGGGCAGTTGCTGCTACTTGGCCTCCAAGCCAACCTCCCAGCTTTCCCTCTAAGCCCGGCCTAGGGAAACACTCAAGGAAAACAATCTAAGGGATTCTATTAGAACCCAGGCGCTGCTGTCATGTGGAGGAGCCTCCCCACTATCAGGATACCTGACCACGTCTCCGTGTGTGTGCTGCAGGGGGGAAAAAGAGTCCACTCATCTTTATGGGGGCACAGGTGTTCCAAGGTTGGGGAAGTAGTTTCAAACCCTCCACAGCCTACAGAGATGCACTCTCTAATACTTGGCTTTAGAGCCAATCCCCCACCATCGCTCACTGCTAGGCCTAGGAAAACACTTAGGGAAGTCAAGCTAAGGGATTCTATTCGAACCCAGGTGCTGCTGTCAGTTGGAGGAACCTCCCCACACTCTGAGCACCTAAACACTTCTTCGTGTGTGTGCTGGATGTAGGGAAACACAGTCAAAGCATCTTTCAGGGGGCACAGTTATTTCATGGTGGTGGTTTGTAGGTTAAACACCCACATCCCATGGATAGGCTCTCGCTAATACTTGGTTTAGAGCCCAATCCCAACTTTCCCCCGCACACCGGCCATGCAAGCCATCATGGAAGACCAGTTAAGGTATTGTATTACAACCCAGGCGCTGCTGTTAGTTGCAGGAACCTCCCCACACTCAAGACATCTGAACCCAATGTCGTGTGTGTGCTGCAGGAGGGAAACAGAGTCCACACATCTTTATGGGGGCACAGGTGTTCCCAGGTTGGGGATATACTTTAACCACCTCCACTGCCAAAATACAGGAACTCGCTAATACTTGGTTTTAGAGCACAACCCCCAATTTCGCTCACAACCCGGCCAAGGAAAATACTCAGGAATATCAACCTAATGGATCCAATTAGATCCCAGGTGCTACTGTCACTTGCAGGAGCCTCCCCACACTCAGGATACCAGAACACCACCTAGTGTGTGTTCTGAAGGCGGGGAAACAGTGTCCTTGCATCTTTCAGGGGGCACAGTTATTCCCAAGTATTTGGTTGTAGGTTAAACCACTTCAAATCCCGTGGAGAGGCACTCAATATTACTTGGTTTTAGGGCCCAACCCTCACATTCCCCCGCACTCCCGCCTAGGCTAGCCATCAGTGAAGACAAGTTAATGGATTGTATTAGAACCCAGGCCCTGCTGTCAGTTGTAGGTGCCTCCCCACACTCAGGAAACCTCAACCCGTTTTCGTGTGTGTGCTGGAGGTGGGGAAACAGAGTCCACGCATTTTTGGGGGGGCACAGGTGTTCCAAGTTTGGGGATGTATTTTAAACACCTCCAATGCCCATAGAGAGGCAGTCACTATTACTAGACTTTGGTGCCCAACACCCAACTTCGCTCACAGCCTGGCCAAAGGAAACACTCAGGGAAAGCAAGCCAAGTGATATTATAAGGTCCCAGGTGCTGCTGTCATTTGGAAGTGCCTACCCACACTCAGTATACCAGAACTGTTCTTCGTGGGTGTGCTGGAGGTGGGGAAAGGGAGACCACGCATTTATATGGGGGGCAGGTGTTTAAAGGTTAGGGATGTAGTTTTAAAATCTCCATGCCAATAGAGAGGCACTCGCTAAAACCTAGCTATAGAGACCAAACCCCACATAGATCAAAGCCTGGCCTATGTAAATACTCAGGGAACACAAGCTAAGGGATTCTAATAGAACCCAGGTGCTGCTGTCATTTGGAGTAGTCTCCCCATGCTCAGGATTCCAGAAAGATTCTTCGTGTGTGTACTGTTGGTGGAGAAACAGTGTCCACACATATTCCAGGGGGCAAAGGTATTCCCTTGTTGGGGGTTGTTGGTTAAACACCTCCAATTCCCATGGAGAGGCACTCATTTTTACTTGGATTTAGAGAACAAATCCCACTTTGAACCGCACTCCAGCTAATGCAATCCATCAGGGAACAGAAGCTTAAGGATTCTACTAGAACACTGGCACTGATGTAAGCTGGAGGAACTTTCCCACCCTCATATTCCGGTAGCCAGACTTGTGAGGGGAGGGATTTGTGTATCCGCACTCCACGTAGATGGATGTGGGCACAGGTGTACCCCTTTAGGGAGAATTCATCTAAATAATTCCTCAGTCCATCGGGGGGCACTCGCTATTATTTGGCCTCAAAGCTCAACCCCCAGCTTTCCCTCAGAGCCAGGCCTAGGGACCAACTCAGGTATTACAAGCTAAAGGATGCTATTACAACCCAGGCGCTGCTGTCACTTGAAAGTGCCGGCCCACACTCAGGATACCTGAGCACGTCTTTGTGTGAGTGTTGGAAGTGGGGAAACAGAGTCCATGCATCTTTATGGGGGCACAGTTATTCCTAGGCTGGAGGATGTAGGTTAAACAACTCCACATCCCATGGATAGGCACTCGCTAATACTTCGTTTTAGAGCCCAACCTCCAATTTCTCCCGCACTCCTGGCAGGGCAAGCCATCACGGAAGACAAGCTAAGGGATTGTTTTGATCCTAGATGCTGCTGTCACATGGAGGAACTTCCCAACACTCAGGACTCCGGAGACAATCTTGTGTGAGGGGGAGTTGTGCAGCCCCAATCCACGCAGATGAATGGTGACACAGGTGTTCCCCGGTAGGGGAGTTCCCTAAGTAATTCCTCAGTCAATCCGTTGCACAAGCTGCTTCTTGGCCTCCAAGCACAACCCCCAGCTTTCGCTCGCAGCCCGGCCTAGGGAAACACTCAGGGAATACAAGCAGATTTATCCTATTTGAACGCAGGCGCTGCTGTCAGTTGGAGGAACTTCCACACACTCAGGATTCCGGATCCCAGCCTTGTGTGGGGGCGAGTTGTGGAGACCCAGTCCTCGCAGATGAATGGGGGCACAGGTGTTCCATTTTAGGCTGAAATCGTCTGAGTACTTCCCCAGTAAATCAGGAGGCACTCGTTGCTACTTGGACTTCAAGCCCAAACCCCACTTTCCCCCACACTCCAGCCTAGGCATGCCATCAGGGAAGACAAGCTTTGGGATTCTTTTAGAACCCAGCGCTGCTGTCAGTTGGAGGAGTCTCCCCATACTCAGGATACCTGAACAAGTGTTTATGTGTATGATGGTTTTGGGGATACATAGTCCACGCAACTTTATGGGGGCACAGGTGTTCCCAGGGAGGGAATGTTCTTTAAACACCTCCACTGCCCATAGAGAGGCACTCGCTATTACTTGGCTTTAGAGCCCAACCCCCACCTTCTCTCCCAGCCCGTCCTTGGAAAACACACAGGGAAGTCAACCTAAGGGATCCTATTAGATCCCAGATGCTGCTGTCAGTTGGAGGTGCCTCCCCACACTCAGGATACCAGAACACTTTTTCATGTGTGTGCTGGAGGTGGGGAAACAGAGTCCACGCATTTTTCCAAGAGCACAGGTGTTCCCAGGTTGTGGGTTTTTGGTTAAAAACCTCCACTTCCCATGAAGAAGCACTCGCTAATACTTGGATTTAAAGCCCAACCCCCACTTTCCCCCGCACTCCGTATCAGGCAACCAAACAGGGAAGACAAGTTAAGCGATTTTATTAGAACCCAGGCCCTGCTGTCAGTTGGAGGAGGCTGCCCACTCTCAGGATAACTGTGCAAGTGTTCGTGTGTGTGCTGGAGGTCTGGAAACAGACTCCACGGATCTATATGGGGGCACAGGTGTTCCCAGGTTAGGGATGTAGTTTAAAAACCTCCACCTACCATAGGAGGTACTCGTAAATACTTCGTTTGGATCCCAAACCACACTTTCCCCCGCACTCCCGCCTAGGCATACCATCAGGGAAGACAAGCAAAGGGATTCAGTTAGAACCCAGGCGCTGCTGTCAGTTGGAGGAACTTCTCTGCACTCAGGATTCCGGAACACATTCTTGTGTGTGGGGGAGTTGTGCAGCCCCACTCCACCCAGATGAATGGGGGCAAAAGTGTTCCCTTTAGGGAGAAGTCCTCTAAGTACTTCCTCAATCGATCAGGGGGAACTCAATGCTACTTGAACTCCAAGACCAACCCCCAGCTTTCCCTCACATCCCGGACCAGGGAAACACTCGTATTACAAGCTAAGGGATTCTATTAGAACCCAGAAGCTGCTGTCATTTTGAGGAGCCCCACACACTAAGGATATCTGAAAGTCTTCGTGTGTGCTCTGGAGGTGGGAAGGATATTCCACGCATCTTTATGGGGGCACAGGTATTCCAAAGTTGGGTATTTGGTTTAAACACCTCCACTGCCCATAGATGGACACTCGCTAATCCTTGTCTTTAGGGCCCAACCCCCACATTCGCTCACAGCCCGGCCTAGGTAAACACTCAAGGAAGTCAAGCTAACGGATTCTATTAGACCTCAGGTGCTGCTGTCATTTGGAGGAAACTCCCCACATTCAGGATAGAAGAACACTTCCTCGTTTGTGTGCTGGAGGTGGGGAAACTGAGTCCAGGCATCTTTCATGTGGCACATGTATTCCTACGTTGCTGGTTGTAGTTAAAATTTCTCAACTTCACATGTAGATGCATTAGCTAATACTTGGAATTAGAGCCGAAACCCACATTCCCCTGCAATCCAGCATAGGCAAACCATCAGGGAAGGCAAGTTAAGGGATTCAAGAACACAAGCGCTGCTGACAGTAGGAGGAACGTCCCAAGACTCAGGATTCCGGA
Source organism: Vicugna pacos (assembly GCF_048564905.1). Taxonomy (NCBI): domain Eukaryota; kingdom Metazoa; phylum Chordata; class Mammalia; order Artiodactyla; family Camelidae; genus Vicugna; species Vicugna pacos. The sequence goes on along the minus strand of NW_027328741.1, from coordinate 23,054,157 downwards.
ACCCAAAACTATGTGGCGGGGAGATGTGGAGCCAAAATCCAAGTAGATGAATGGGGTCACACTTGTTCCCCATTAGGGAGAAGTCCTCTAAATACTTCCACATTCCATCGGGGGGCAGTTGCTGCTACTTGGCCTCCAAGCCAACCTCCCAGCTTTCCCTCTAAGCCCGGCCTAGGGAAACACTCAAGGAAAACAATCTAAGGGATTCTATTAGAACCCAGGCGCTGCTGTCATGTGGAGGAGCCTCCCCACTATCAGGATACCTGACCACGTCTCCGTGTGTGTGCTGCAGGGGGGAAAAAGAGTCCACTCATCTTTATGGGGGCACAGGTGTTCCAAGGTTGGGGAAGTAGTTTCAAACCCTCCACAGCCTACAGAGATGCACTCTCTAATACTTGGCTTTAGAGCCAATCCCCCACCATCGCTCACTGCTAGGCCTAGGAAAACACTTAGGGAAGTCAAGCTAAGGGATTCTATTCGAACCCAGGTGCTGCTGTCAGTTGGAGGAACCTCCCCACACTCTGAGCACCTAAACACTTCTTCGTGTGTGTGCTGGATGTAGGGAAACACAGTCAAAGCATCTTTCAGGGGGCACAGTTATTTCATGGTGGTGGTTTGTAGGTTAAACACCCACATCCCATGGATAGGCTCTCGCTAATACTTGGTTTAGAGCCCAATCCCAACTTTCCCCCGCACACCGGCCATGCAAGCCATCATGGAAGACCAGTTAAGGTATTGTATTACAACCCAGGCGCTGCTGTTAGTTGCAGGAACCTCCCCACACTCAAGACATCTGAACCCAATGTCGTGTGTGTGCTGCAGGAGGGAAACAGAGTCCACACATCTTTATGGGGGCACAGGTGTTCCCAGGTTGGGGATATACTTTAACGACCTCCACTGCCAAAATACAGGAACTCGCTAATACTTGGTTTTAGAGCACAACCCCCAATTTCGCTCACAACCCGGCCAAGGAAAATACTCAGGAATATCAACCTAATGGATCCAATTAGATCCCAGGTGCTACTGTCACTTGCAGGAGCCTCCCCACACTCAGGATACCAGAACACCACCTAGTGTGTGTTCTGAAGGCGGGGAAACAGTGTCCTTGCATCTTTCAGGGGGCACAGTTATTCCCAAGTATTTGGTTGTAGGTTAAACCACTTCAAATCCCGTGGAGAGGCACTCAATATTACTTGGTTTTAGGGCCCAACCCTCACATTCCCCCGCACTCCCGCCTAGGCTAGCCATCAGTGAAGACAAGTTAATGGATTGTATTAGAACCCAGGCCCTGCTGTCAGTTGTAGGTGCCTCCCCACACTCAGGAAACCTCAACCCGTTTTCGTGTGTGTGCTGGAGGTGGGGAAACAGAGTCCACGCATTTTTGGGGGGGCACAGGTGTTCCAAGTTTGGGGATGTATTTTAAACACCTCCAATGCCCATAGAGAGGCAGTCACTATTACTAGACTTTGGTGCCCAACACCCAACTTCGCTCACAGCCTGGCCAAAGGAAACACTCAGGGAAAGCAAGCCAAGTGATATTATAAGGTCCCAGGTGCTGCTGTCATTTGGAAGTGCCTACCCACACTCAGTATACCAGAACTGTTCTTCGTGGGTGTGCTGGAGGTGGGGAAAGGGAGACCACGCATTTATATGGGGGGCAGGTGTTTAAAGGTTAGGGATGTAGTTTTAAAATCTCCATGCCAATAGAGAGGCACTCGCTAAAACCTAGCTATAGAGACCAAACCCCACATAGATCAAAGCCTGGCCTATGTAAATACTCAGGGAACACAAGCTAAGGGATTCTAATAGAACCCAGGTGCTGCTGTCATTTGGAGTAGTCTCCCCATGCTCAGGATTCCAGAAAGATTCTTCGTGTGTGTACTGTTGGTGGAGAAACAGTGTCCACACATATTCCAGGGGGCAAAGGTATTCCCTTGTTGGGGGTTGTTGGTTAAACACCTCCAATTCCCATGGAGAGGCACTCATTTTTACTTGGATTTAGAGAACAAATCCCACTTTGAACCGCACTCCAGCTAATGCAATCCATCAGGGAACAGAAGCTTAAGGATTCTACTAGAACACTGGCACTGATGTAAGCTGGAGGAACTTTCCCACCCTCATATTACGGTAGCCAGACTTGTGAGGGGAGGGATTTGTGTATCCGCACTCCACGTAGATGGATGTGGGCACAGGTGTACCCCTTTAGGGAGAATTCATCTAAATAATTCCTCAGTCCATCGGGGGGCACTCGCTATTATTTGGCCTCAAAGCTCAACCCCCAGCTTTCCCTCAGAGCCAGGCCTAGGGACCAACTCAGGTATTACAAGCTAAAGGATGCTATTACAACCCAGGCGCTGCTGTCACTTGAAAGTGCCGGCCCACACTCAGGATACCTGAGCACGTCTTTGTGTGAGTGTTGGAAGTGGGGAAACAGAGTCCATGCATCTTTATGGGGGCACAGTTATTCCTAGGCTGGAGGATGTAGGTTAAACAACTCCATATCCCATGGATAGGCACTCGTTAATACTTCGTTTTAGAGCCCAACCACCAATTTCTCCCGCACTCCTGTCAGGGCAAGCCATCACGGAAGACAAGCTAAGGGATTGTTTTGATCCTAGATGCTGCTGTCACATGGAGGAACTTCCCAACACTCAGGACTCCGGAGACAATCTTGTGTGAGGGGGAGTTGTGCAGCCCCAATCCACGCAGATGAATGGTGACACAGGTGTTCCCCGGTAGGGGAGTTCCCTAAGTAATTCCTCAGTCAATCCGTTGCACAAGCTGCTTCTTGGCCTCCAAGCACAACCCCCAGCTTTCGCTCGCAGCCCGGCCTAGGGAAACACTCAGGGAATACAAGCAGATTTATCCTATTTGAACGCAGGCGCTGCTGTCAGTTGGAGGAACTTCCACACACTCAGGATTCCGGATCCCAGCCTTGTGTGGGGGCGAGTTGTGGAGACCCAGTCCTCGCAGATGAATGGGGGCACAGGTGTTCCATTTTAGGCTGAAATCGTCTGAGTACTTCCCCAGTAAATCAGGAGGCACTCGTTGCTACTTGGACTTCAAGCCCAAACCCCACTTTCCCCCACACTCCAGCCTAGGCATGCCATCAGGGAAGACAAGCTAAGGGATTCAATTAGAACCCAGGCGCAGCTGTCATTTGTAGGAAACTTCCCACACTCAGGAGACCTGAACAAGTCTTTGTGTGTGTGCTCGTGTTGGGGATACATAGTCCACTCAAATTTATGGGGTCACAGTTGTCCCCAGGGATGGAATGAAGTTTGAACACCTCCACTGCCCATAGAGAAGCACTCGCTATTTTATAGCTATAGAGCCCATCCCCCAAATTCGCTCCCAGCCCGTTTTTGAAAAACACTCAGGGAAGACCACCTAAGGGGTCCTATTTGATCCCAAATGCTGCTGTCAGTTGGAGGTGCCTCCCCACACTCAGGATACCAGAAAACTTCATCATGTGTGTGCTGGACGTGGGGAAACAGAGACCACGCATTTTTCAAGGAGCACAGTTATTCCCAGGTTGTGGGTTTTTGGTTAATAACCTCCACATCCCATGGAGAAGCACTCGCTAATACTTGGTTGAGACCACAACCCCCAATTTCCCCCGCACTCCCTATCAGGCAACCAAACTGGGAAGACAAATTTAGCGATTATATTAGGACCCAGTCCCTGCTGTCAGTTGGAGGAGGCTGCCCACTCTCAGTATAACTGTGCAAGTGTTCGTGTGTGTGACGGAGGTCTGGAAAATGACTCCATGGAAATTTATGGGGGCACAGGTGTTCCCAGTTAAGGGATGTAGTTTAAACACCTCCACTAACAATAGAGAGGTACTCACAAATACTGGGTTTTGGAGCCCAAACCACAGTTTCCCCCGCACTCCCGCATAGGCATACCATCATGGTAGAAAAGCAAATGGATTCAGTTAGAACCCAGGCGCTGCTGTCAGCTGGAGGAACTTCCCCACACTCAGAACCCCAGAACACTTCTTCGTGTGTGTGCTGGATGGAGGGAAACAGAATCAAAGCATCTTTCCGGGGGCACAGTTTTTCCATGGTTGTGGGTTGTAGGTTAAACACCCACATCCCATGGATATGCTCTCACAAATACTTGGTTTGGAGCCCAATCCCAACTTTCTCCCACACACCGGCCTTGGCAAGCCATCATGGAAGACAAGTTAAGGTATTGTATTAGAACCCAGGCACTGCTGTTAGTTGGAGGAACCTCCCCACACTCAAGACATCTGAAGCCGATATCATGTGTGTGCCGGATGAGGGAATCAGTGTCCACGCATCTTTATGGGGTCACAGGTGTTTCCAGGTTGGCGATATACTTTAACCACCTCCACTGCCAAAATATAGGAACTCGTTAATACTTGGTTTTAGAGAATATACCCCAAATTCGCAAAAGTCACGGCCAAGGAAAGTACTCAGGGAAGTCATCCTAATGGATCCAATTAGATCCCAGGTACTACTGTCAGTTGTAGGAGTCTTCCCACACTAAGGATACCAGAAAACTTCGTGTGTGTGCTGGAGTTGGGGAAACAAAGCACACGCATTTTTCAGGGAGCACAGTAATTCCAAGGTTGTGGGTTTTAGGTTAAACATCTCCACTTCCCATGGAGAGGTACACGCTGATCCTTGATATTAGAGCCCAAATCCAACTTTCAACCACACTCTGGCCTAGGCAAACCATCAGGGAAGACCAGCAAAATGATTCTATTAAAACCAAGAAGCTGATGTCACTTGGAGGTACTACCCCACACTCAGGATTCTGGAACCCAACCTTGTGTGGTGGGGAGGTGTGGAGCCCCAATCCACGCAGATGAATGGGTTCTCAGGTGTTTCCCTTTAGGGAGAATTCCTCTAAGAACTTCTCAGTCCATCGGGGGGTAGTCGCTGCTACTAGGCTTCAAAGCCCTACCCCCAGCTTTCCCTCATGGCCAGGGCTAAGGAAACACTCAGGGAACACAAGCTAAGGGATTCTAATAGAACCCAGGTGCTGCTGTCATTTGGAGTAGCCTCCCCATGCTCAGGATTCCAGAAAACTTCTTCGTGAGGGTGCTGTTGGTGGAGAAACAGAGTCCACGCATATTTCAGGGGGCACAGGTATACCCTTGTTGGTGGTTGTTGATTAAACACTTCCACTTACCATGGAGAGGCAAAAATACTTGGATTTATATCCCAAATCCCACTTTGAACTGCACTCCAGCTTATGCAATCCATCAGGGAATAGAAGCTTAAGGATTCTACTAAAACACTGGCACTGTTGTCAGTTGGAGGAACTTTCCCACTCTCAGGATTCTGGAAGCCATTCTTGTCGGGGGGGATTTGTTTATCCCCACTCCATGAAGTTGGATGTGGGCACAGGTATTCCCCTTTATGGAAAATTTATCTAAATGATTCGTCATCCCATTGGGGGACACTCCCATCTACTTGACTCCCTAAACCAGTCCCCAGCTTTCCCACGCAGCCCGGGTTAGGGAAACACTCAGGGAATACAGCTAACTGATTTTATTAGGACCCAGGGGCTGCTGTCAGTGGGAGGAGCCTCCCCTCACTCATGATACCTGAACACGTCTTCGTGTGTGTGCTGGTGGTGGGGAAAAAGAATCCACGCATCTTTTTTTGGTCACAGGTGTTTCCAGGTTTGGTATGTTGTTTAAACACCTCATTGCCCATAGAGAGGCACTCGCTAATACTTGGATTTAGAGCCCAACCCCCACCTTTGCTCACCGCCTGGCATGGAAATACACTCAAGGAAGTCAAGCAAGGGATCCTACTACATCCCATGTGCTGCTGTCATTTGGAGGAGCCACCCAACACTGAGAATATCAGAACTCTGCTTCATGTGTGTGCTGGAGGTGGGGAAGCAGTGTCCACGCATATTTCAGGGGGCTTAGGAATTCCCACGTTGGGGGTTTTAGGTAAACGACTCCACATCTCATGGAGAAGCACTCCATAATACTTGGATTTAGAGCCCAAACCCCACTTTCTCCCGCACTCCGGCCTAGGCATGCCATCAGGGAAGACAAGGTAAGGGATACTATTAGAACCAAGGCGCTGCTGTCATTTGGAAGATCCTCCCCTCAATCAGGATACCTTAAAAAGTCAATGTGTTGTACTGGATGTGGGGAAATAGAGTCCACGGATATTTATGGGGGCAGAGTTGCTCACAGGTTAGGGATGTTATTTAACACCTATAATGCCCATAGAGTTTCACTCGATAATACTTGGTCTTAGAGCCCAACCCCCACGATTGCTCACAGCACGGCCTAGGAAGACACTCAGGGAAGTCAAGCTGAGGGATACTTTAATATCCCAGGTGCTGCTGTAAGTTGGGGCATCCTCCCCACACTCAAGACACGAGAACACTTCTTCGTCAGTGTGCTGGAGGTGGGAAAACAGAGTCCACGCATATTTCATTGGGCACAGGTATTCACAGATTGGGGGTTGTAGGTAAAACAGCTGCATCTCACATGGAGAGGATCTCGCTAATACTTGGTTTAAGAGACCAAACCTCACTTTCCCCCGCCCTCAGGCCTAGGCAAACCATCAGTGAAGTCAAGCTAAGGGATTCTCTTAGAACTCACGGAATGCTCTCAGTTGGAGGAACTTCCCACACTCAGGATTCCAGAACCCTACTTTGTGTGTGGGAGGTGTGGATCCCCACCCCCACGCAGATGAATGGGGGCACAGCTCTTCCCCGTTAGGGAGAAGCCCTTTAAGCTCTTCCTCAGTCCATTTGTGAGCACTCGCTGCTACTTGGATTCCATGCCCAACCCTCAGCTTTTCCTGATAGCCTGGCCTAGGGAAAAATTCAGGGAATACAAGCTAAGGGATTCTAATAGATCCCAGGTGCTGCTGTCTGTTGGAGGAGTTTCCCCATATTCAGGACACCTGAACACGTCTTCTTGTGTGTGCTGGAGGTGGGGATACAGATTCTACTCATCTTTATGTGGGCACAGGTGTTCCCAGGTTGAGGATGTAGTTTAAACACCTCCACTTCCCATAGAGTGGCCCTTGCTAATACTTGGCTTTAGAGCCCAATCTCCACCTTCGCTCAAAACCCGGCTTGGGCAAACTCTCAGGGAATTCAACCTAAGGGATCCTATTAGATCCCAGGTTCTGCTGTGATTTCGAGGAGCCTCCCCACACTCAAGATAACAGAACACTTCTCCGTGTGTCTGCTGGAAGTGGGGAAACAGAGTTCAAGCATATTTCCAGTGTCACTGGTATTCCCATTTTGGGCTTTTTTGGTTAAACACCTCCAAATCCCATGCAGAGGCACTCGCTAATACTCGGTTTAGAGCCCAACCCCTACTTTCCCCCAAACTCTGGCCTAGGCAAACCATCAGGGAAGACATGCTAAGGGATTCTATTTTTATTCAGGCGCTGCTGTCAGTTGGAAGAACTTCCCCACTCTCAGGATTCCGGAACACAGCCTTGTGTGTGGGGAAATAGTGGAGCCCCAGTCCACGCAGATGAATGGGGGCACAGGTGTTCCCGGTTAGGGAGAAGTCCTCTAAGTTCTTTGCCAGTCCTTCAGGGGGCACTCGCTGCTACATGTCCTCAAAGCACAACCCTTATCTATCCCTTGCCACCCGGCCTAGGGAAACAGTAAGTCAATACAAGTTAAAGCATTTAATTAGAACCCAGGCGCTGTTGTCAGTTGGAGGAGCCTCCCCACACTCAGGATAACATAACACTTCTTCGTGACTGTGCTGGGGGTGGGGAAACAAAGTCCACGCATCTTTCAGGGGGCACAGGTATTACCCGGTTGGGGGTTGTATGTTAAACACTTCCACATCCCATTGAGAGGCACTCGCTAATATTGGGTTTTAGAGGCCACCCCCACTATCCCCCGGACCTGGGCCAAGGCAAGCCATCAGGGAAAACCAGCTAAGGAATTCTATTAGAAGCCAGGCACTGCTGTCAGTTGGAGGAGCCTGCCCACTCTAAGGATAGCAGAACACGTCTCGGTGTGTGTGCTGAAGTTGGGGTAATATTGTCCTCGCATCATTCAGGGGGCAAAGTTATTCCCAGGTTGTGGTATGTAAGTTAAAGATCTCCACATCAAATGGAGAGGCACTCGCTAATACTTGGCTTAAGAGCCCAAACCCCAAATTACCCCGCACTCCGTTCTAGGCAAAGCATCAGGGAAACCAAGCTAATGGATTCAATTTGAGACCAGTAGCTGCTGTCAATTGGGGGATCTTCCACAAAATCAGGAATTCTGAATGCAGCCTTTTGTTGGGGGGGTTTGGAGCCCCATTCCATGCAGATGAATGGGGGTACAGGGGTTCCCCGTAGGGGGAACTCCTCTTAGTACTACTTCAGTCCATCAGGGGGCACTTACAGCTACTTGCCCTCCAACCCCAACCTGTAACTCTCCCTCACTGCCCGGCCTAGGGAAACACTCAGGGAATACAAGCTAAGGGATTCTATTCGAACCGAAGCGCTGCTGTCAGTTGAAGGATCCTCCCCACACTCAGGAAGCCAGAACACGTCTTCGTGTGTGTGCTGGAGGTGGGGAAAAATACTCCACGCTTCTTTATGGGTGCACAGGTGATCTCAGTTTAGGAATGTAGGATAAAAACCTCCACAGCCCATACAAAGGCACTCACTAATACTTGGCTTTTGAGCACAACCCCCACTTTCGCACAAAGCCCACCCAAGGAAATCAGTCAGGGAAATCAACCTAAGGGATGCTATTAGATTCCAGTTGCTGCTGTCAGTTGGAGATTCCTCCCCACACTCAGGATACCTGAACAATTTTTCGTGTGTGTGCTATAGGTTAGGAAACAGAGTCCACGCATTTTCCTGGGAGCACAGGTATTTCCAGGATGATTGTTGTAGTATAAAGACGTCCATTTCCCATAGAGAGGCACTCACTAATACTTGGTTGAAGATCATAACGCCCACTCTCCTAATCACTCTGGTCTTGGCAAAACATCAGGGAAGACATGTTAAGGGATTCTATTAGAACCCAGGAGTTGCTGTCAGGTGGAGGAACTTCCACACACTCCGTATTCCGGAACACAACCTTGTGTGTGGGGGAAGTGTGGAGCCCCAATTCACGCAGATGATTGGGGGCACAGGTGTTCTCCAGTTGGGAGAATTCCTCTAAGTATTTCTTCAGTCTGTCAGGGGGCACTCCATTCGAATTGGCCATCAAGCCCAACCCAAACCATTTCCTCACAGCCTGGCCTAGGTTAACACTCAGGGAATACAAGCAAAGGGATTCTATTAGATCCCAGGTGCTGCTGTCAGTTGGAGGAGCCTACCCACATTCAGGATACCAGAAGAATTCTTTGTGTGTTTGCTGGAGGTGGGGAAACCGAGTCCATGAATCTTTCAGGGGGCACAGGTATTCACAGTTTGGGAGTTGTAGGATAAACACCTCCAAATCCCATGGAGAGGCACTCGTTATTTCTTGGTTTTAGAGCCCATACCACACTTTCCCCTGCACTGAGGCCTAGGTAAACAATCAGGCAAGGCAAGCTAAAGAAATCTATTACAGCCCAGGTGCTGCTGTTATTTGCAGGGTCTTCCATACTCTCAGGATTTCGGAAACAAGAATTCTGTGTGGGGGAGTTGTGGAGCCCCAAGCCAAGCAGATGAATGGGGGAAAAGTTGTTCCCCGTTAGGGAGAATTCCTCTAAATACTTCCTCAATCCATCTGGGTCACTCGCATCTACTTGATTCCCTAAACCAGTCCCCAGCTTTCCCACGCAGCCCGGGTTAGGGAATCACTCAGGGAATACATCTAAGGGATTTTATTAGGACCCAGGGGCTGCTGTCAGTTGGAGGAGCCTCCCCTCACTCAGGATACCTGAACACGTCTTCGTGTGTGTGCTGGAGGTGGGGAAAAAGGATCCACGCTTATTTTTTGGGTCACAGGTGTTTCCAGGTTTGGGATGTTGTTTAAACACCTCATTGCCAATAGAGAGGCACTCGCTAATACTTGGATTTAGAGCCCAACCCCCACCTTTGCTCACAGCCCGTCATGGAAAAACACTCAAGGAAATCAAGCAAGGGATCCTACTACATCCCAGGTGCTGCTGTCATTTGGAGGAGCCACCCAACACTGAGAATATCAGAACTCTGCTTCATGTGTGTGCTGGAGGTGGGGAAGCAGTGTCCACGCATATTTCAGGGGGCTTAGGAATTCCCACGTTGGGGGTTTTAGGTAAACGACTCCACATCTCATGGAGAAGCACTCCATAATACTTGGATTTAGAGCCCAAACCCCACTTTCTCCCGCACTCCGGCCTAGGCATGCCATCAGGGAAGACAAGGTAAGGGATACTATTAGAACCAAGGCGCTGCTGTCATTTGGAAGAGCCTCCCCTCAATCAGGATACCTTAAAAAGTCTGTGTGTTGTACTGGATGTGGGGTAATAGAGTCCACACATATTTATGGGGGCAGAGTGTTTCACAGGTTAGGGATGTTATTTAACACCTAAAATGCCCATAGAGTTGGACTCGATAATACTTGGTTTTAGAGCCCAACCCCCACGATTGCTCACAGCACGGCCTAGGAAGACACTCAGGGAAGTCAAGCTGAGGAATACTTTAATATCCCAGGTGCTGCTGTAAGTTGGGGCATCCTCCCCACACTCAAGACACAAGAACACTTCTTCGTCAGTGTGCTGGAGGTGGGAAAACAGAGTCCATGCATATTACATTGGGCACAGGTATTCACAGATTGGGGGTTGTAGGTAAAACAGCTGCATCTCACATGGAGAGGATCTCGCTAATACTTGGTTTAAGAGACCAAACCTCACTTTCCCCCGCCCTCAGGCCTAGGCAAACCATCAGTGAAGTCAAGCTAAGGGATTCTCTTAGAACCCACGGAATGCTCTCAGTTGGAGGAACTTCCCCCACTCAGGATTCCACAACCCATCTTTGTGTGTGGGAGGTGTGGATCCCCACCCCCACGCAGATGAATGGGGGCACAGCTCTTCCCCGTTAGGGAGAAGCCCTTTAAGCTCTTCCTCAGTCCATTTGTGAGCACTTGCTGCTAATTGAACTCCAAGAGTAACCCCCTGCTTCCTTCGCATCCCGGCCTAGGGATACGCTCAGTGGATACAAGTTAAAGGATTCTTTTAGAACCCAGGCGCTGCTGTCAGTTGGAGGAACTTCCCCACTCTCAGGATTCCAGAACCCAACCTTGTGTGTGGAGGAAATGTGGAGCCCCACTTCACGCAGTTGAATAAGGGCACAGGTGTTCCCCGTTAGGGAGAAGTCCTCTAAGTACTTCCTCAGTACATTGGGGGCACTCGATGCTACTTGGTTTCCATGCCCAACCCTCAGCTTTTCCTGATAGCCTGGCCTAGGGAAAAATTCAGGGAATACAAGCTAAGGGATTCTAATAGATCCCAGGCGCTGCTGTCTGTTCGAGGTGTATCCCCACATTCAGGATACCTGAACAAGTCTTCTTGTGTGTGCTGGAGTTGGGGATACAGATTCTACTCATCTTTATTTGGGCACAGGTGTTCCCAGTTTGAGGATGTAGTTTAAACACTTCCACTTCCCATAGAGCGGCCCTCGGTAATACTTGGCTTTAGAGCCCAATCTCCACCTTCGCTCACAGCCCGGCTTGGGCAAACCCTCAGGGAAGTCAACCTAAGGGATCCTATTACATCCCAGGTTCTGCTGTGATTTCGAGGAGCCTCCCCACACTCAAGATAACAGAACACTTTTCCGTGTGTCTGATGGAAGTGGGGAAACAGAGTCCAGGCATATTTCAGGGGCCACAGGTATTCCCAGTTTGGGGGTTGTTGGTTAAACATCTCCACTTCCCATGCAGAGGCACTCGATATTACTAGGATTTAGAGCACAACCCCTACTTTCCCCCGAATTCTGGCCTAGGCAAACCATCAGGGAAGACATGCTAAGGGATTCTATTTTAATCCAGGCGCGGCTGTCAGATGGAAGAACTTCCCCACTCTCAGGATTCCGGAACACAGCCTTGTGTGTGGGGAAGTAGTGGAGCCCCAGTCCACGCAGATGAATGGGGGCACAGGTGTTCCCGGTTAGGGACAAGTCCTCTAAGTTCTTCGTCAGTCCTTCAGGGGGCACTCGCTGCTACTTGTCCTCAAAGCCCAACCCCTATCCTTTCCCTTGCCACCCGGACTAAGGAAACAGTAATACAATACAAGTTAGAGCATTTAATTAGAACCCAGGCACTGCTGTCACTTGGAGGAGCCTCCCCACACTCAGGATAACTCAACACTTCTTCGTGACTGTGCTGGAGGTGGGGAAACAGAGTCCACACATCTTTCAGGGGGCATAGGTATTACCCTGTTGTGGGTTGTATGTTAAACACTTCCACATCCCATTGAGAGGCACTCGCTAACATTGGGTTTTAGAGGCCACCCCCACTATCCCCCGGACCTGGGCCAAGGCAAGCCAACAGGGAAAACCAGCTAAGGAATTCTATTAGAATCCAGACACTGCTGTCAGTTGGAGGAGCCTGCCCACACTAAGGATAGCAGAGCACCTCTCGGTGTGTGTGCTGAAGTTGGGGTAATATTGTCCTCGCATCATACAGGGGGCAAAGGTATTCACAGGTTGTGGTATGTAAGTTAAAGATCTCCACATCAAATGGAGAGGCACTCGTTAATACTTGGCTTAAGAGCCCAAACCCCAAATTACCCCGCACTCCGTTCTAGGCAAAGCATCATTGAAACCAAGCTAATGGATTCAATTTGAGGCCAGTAGCTGCTGTCAGTTGGAGGATCTTCCACAAACTCAGGAATTCTGAACGCAGCCATTTATTGGGGGGTTTTGGAGCCCCACTGCACGCAGAGGAATGGGGGTACAAGTGTTCCACATAGGGGGAACTCCTCTTAGTACTACTTCAGTCCATCGGGGGGCACTCGCGGCTACTTGCCCTCCAAGCCCAACCTGTAACTCTCCCTCGCTGCCCGGCCTAGGGAAACACTCAGGGAATACAAGCTAAGGGATTCTATTCGAACCCAGGCGCTGTTGTCAGTTGGAGGATCCTCCCCACACTCAGGAAGCCAGAACACGTCTTCGTGTGTGTGCTGGAGGTGGGGAAAGAGACTCCACGAATCTTTATGGGGGCACAGGTGTTCCCAGGTTAGGGATGTAGGATAAACACCTATACAGCCCATACAAAGGCACTCGCTAAAACTTGGCTTTAGAGAACAACCCCCACATTCTCTCAAAGCCCATCCAAGGAAATCAGTCAGGGAAGTCAACCTAAGGGATGCTATTAGATCCCAGTTGCTGCTGTCAGTTGGAGATTCCTCCCCACACTCAGGATAGCAGAACAATGCTTTGTGTGTGTGCTCTAGGTTAGGAAACAGAGTCCACGCATATTTCTGGGAGCACCGGTATTCCCAGGATGGGGTTTGTAGTTAAAGACGTCCATTTCCCATACAGAGGCACTCACTAATACTTTTTTGAGGAGCCAAAAGCCCACTCTTCTCCTCACTCTGGTCTTGGCAACCCATCAGGGAATACAAGCTAAGGGATTCCTTTAGTACCCAGGCGCTGCTGTCAGTTGGAGGAACTTCCACACACTCCGGATTCCGGAACACAACCTTGTGTGGGGGGGAATTGTAGAGCCCCAATCCACGCAGATGAATGGGGGCTCAGGTGTTCTCCGTTTGGGAGAATTCCTCTAAGTATTTCTTCAGTCTGTCAGGGGGCACTCCATGCTCATTGGCCATCAAGCCTAACCCCCACCTTTTCCTCACAGCCTGGCCTAGGTCAACACTCAGGGAATACAAGCTAAGGGATTCTATTAGATCCCAGGTGCTGCTGTCAGTTGGAGGATCCTACCCACATTCAGGATACCAGAAGAATTCTTCGTGTTTTTGCTGGAAGTTGGGAAGAGGGTCCACGCATCTTTCAGGGGTCACAGTTATTCCCATTTTGGGAGTTGTAGGATAAACACCTCCAAATACCATGGAGAGACTCTCGTAATTTCTTGGTTTTAGAGCCCATACCACACTTTCCCCCGCACTGCGGCCTAGGTAAACAATCATGTAAGACAAGCTATGGAATACTATTACAGCCCAGGCGCTGCTGTTAGTTGCAGGGTCCTCCGTACACTGAGGATTCTGGAAACTAGAATTCAGTGTGGGGGAGTTGTGGAGCCCCAATCCACGCAGATGAATGGGGTAAGAGGTGTTCCCCGTTAGGGAGAATTCCTCTAAAGAGTTCCTCAGTCCATCGGGGGGCACTCGCATTTACTTGACTCCCTAAACCCAACCCCCAGCTTTCCCACGCAGCCCGGGTTAGGGAATCACTCAGGGAATACAAGCTAAGGGATTTTATTAGGACCCAGGGGCTGCTGTCAGTTGGAGGAGCCTCCCCTCACTCAGGATACCTGAACACGTCTTCGCGTGTGTCCTGGAGGTGGGGAAACAGAGTCCACGCATCTTTTTTGGGTCACAGGTGTTTCCAGGTTTGGGATGTTGTTTAAACACCTCATTGCCCATAGAGAGGCACTCGCTAATACTTTGATTTAGACCCCAAACCCCACCTTCGCTCGCAGCCCGGCATGGAAAACACTCAAGGAAGTCAAGCAAAGGGATTCTACTAGATCCCAGGTGCTGCTGTCAATTTGAGGAGTCACCCAACACTGAGAATATCAGAACTCTTCTTCATGTGTGTGCTGGAGGTGGGGAAGCAGAGTCCACACATATTTGAGAGGGCTTAGGTATTCCCAGGTTGGGGGTTGTAGGTAAACGACTCCACATCTCATTGAGAAGCACTCCATAATACTTGGACTTAGAGCCCAAACCCCACTTTCTCCCGCACTTTGGCTTAGGCATGCCATCAGGGAAGACAAGGTAAGGGATACTATTAGAACCCAGGCGCTGCTGTCATTTGGAAGAGCCTCCCCTCATTCAGGGTACCTTAAAAATGTGTGTGTTGTACTGGATGTGGTGAAATGGAGTCCACGCAAATTTATGCGGGCAGAGTTGTTCACAGGTTAGGGATGTTACTTAACACCTATAATGCCCATAGAGATGCATACGATAACACTTGGTTTTAGAGCCCAACCCCCACGATTGCTCACAACGCGGCCTAGGAAGACACTCAGGGAAGTCAAGCTAAGGGATTGTATTGAACCCATGTGCTGCTGTCACATGGAGGAACTTCCCAACACTCAGGACTCAGGAGACACTCTTGTGTGTGGGGGAGTTGTGCAGCACCAATCCATGCCGATGAATGGTGACACAGGTGTTCCCCGGTAGGGGAGTTCCCTAAGAACTTCCTCAGTCAATCGGTTGGCACAAGATGCTACTTGGCCTCCAACCCCAACCCCCAGGTTTTGCTCGCAGCCCGGCCTTGGGAAACACTCAGGGAATACAAGCTGTGTTATTCTATTCGAACTCAGGCGCTGCTGTCAGTTGGAGGAACTTCAAAACACTCAGGATTCCGGATCCCAGACTTGTGTTTCGGGGAGCTGTGGAGACCCATTCCACGCAGATGAAGAGGGGCACAGGTGTTCCATTTTAGGGTGAAATCCTGTAAGTACTTCCTCAGTAAATCGGGGAGCACTCGTTTCTACTTGGACTTCAAGCCCAACCCCCACTTTCCCCCACTCTCCAGCCTAGGCATGCCATCAGGGAAGACAAGCTAAGGGATTCTATTAGAACCCAGGTGCTGCTGTCAGTTGGAGGAGACTCCCCATACTCAGGATACCTGAACAAGTCTTTGTGTGTGTGCTGGTGTTGGGGATACATATTTCAAGCATCTTTATGGGGGCACAGGTGTTCCCAGGAGGGAATGTACTTTAAACACCTCCACTGCCCATAGAAAGGCACTCGTTATTACTAGGCTTTAGAGCCCAACCCCCACCTTCGCTCACAGCCCGTCCTTGGAAAACACTCAGGGATATCACCCTTAGGGGTAATATTAGATCCCAGATGCTGCTGTCAGTTGTAGGTACTTCCCCACACTCAGGATACGAGAACACTTCTTCATGTGTGTGATGGAGGTGGGGAAACAGAGTCCAAGCATTTTTTAAGGAGCACAGGTATTCCCAGTTTGTGGGTTTTTGGTTAATAACCTCCATATCCCATGGAGAAGTACTCGCAAATACTTGGATTTAGAACCCAACCCACACTTTCACAGGCACTCTGTATCAGGCAACCAAACAGGGAAGACAAGTTAAGCGATTTTATTAGAACCCAGGCCCTGCTGTCAGTTGGAGGAGGCTGCCCACTCTCAGGATAAATGTGCGATTGTTCGTGTGTTTGCTGGAGGTATGGAAACAGACTCCACGGATCTATATGGGTGCACAAGTGTTCCCAGTTTAGGGATGTAGTTTAAAAACCTCCACTAACCATAGAGAGGTACTCGCAAATACTTGGTTTTGGAGCCCAAACCACACTTTCCCCCGCACTCCCGCGTAGGCATACCATCAGGGAAGACAAGCAAAGGGATTCAATTAGAACCCAGGGGCTGCTGTCAGTTGGAGGAAATTCCCTGCACTCAGGATTCCAGAACACATTTTGTGTGTGGGGGAGTTGTGCAGCCCCACTCCACCCAGATGAATGGGGGCAAATATGTTCCCTTTAGGGAGAAGTCCTCTAAGTAATTCCTCAGTTGATCAGGGGGCACACACAGATACTTGGCCTCCAAGCACAACCCCCAGCTTTACCTCACATCCCAGACCAGGGAAACACTCATATTACAAGCTAAGGGATTCTATTACAACCCAGTCGCTGCTGTCATTTTGAGGTGCCCCCCCCACACTAAGGATATCTGAAAGTCTTCGTGTGTGTTCTGGAGCTGGGAAAGATATTCCACGCATCTTTATGGGGGCACAGGTGTTCCAAGTTGGGGATTTGGTTTAAAAACTCCACTGCCCAGAGAGGGGCACTCGCTAACCCTTGTCTTTAGAGCCCATCCCCCACATTCGCTCACAGCCCGGCCTAGGTAAACACTCAAGGAGGTCAAGGTAACGGATTCTATTAGACCCCAGGTGCTGCTGTCATTTGGAGGGAACTCCCACCATTCAGGATAGAAGAACACTTCCTCGTTTGTGTGCTGGTGGTGGGGAAACAGGGTCAAGGCATCTTTCAGGTGGCACATGTATTCCCACGTTGCTGGGTGTAGGTAAAATTTCTCAAATTCCCATGTAGATGCATTGGCAAATTCTTGGTATTAGAGCCGAAACCCCACATTCCCCAGCACTCCAGCCTAGGCAAACCATCAGGGAAGGCAAGTTAAGGGATTCAAGTAGAACACAAGCGCTCCTGACATTTGGAGGAACTTCCCCACACTCAGGATCCCGGAACCCAACCTTGTGGCGGGGAGATGTGGAGCCACAATCCAAGTAGATGAATGGGGTCACAAATGTTCCCCATTAGGGGGAAGTCCTCTAAATACTTCCACATTCCATAGGGAGGCAGTTGCTGCTACTTGGCCTCCAAGGCAAACTCCCAGCTTTCCCTCTCAGCCCGGCCTAGGAAAACACACAAGGAATACAAGCTAGTTATTCTCTTAGAACCCAGGCACTGCTGTCACTTGGAGGAGCCTCCCCACAATCAGGACACCTGAGCACGTCTCCGTGTGTGTACTGGAGGTCGGGAAACAGATTCCACGCATCTTTATGGGGGAACAGGTTTTCCAAGTTTGGGGAAGTAGTTTAAAACCCTCCACTGCCCACAGAGTTGCTCTCGCTAATACTTGGCTTTAGAGCCCTTCCCCCACCATCGCTCACTGCTAGGCCTAGGAAAACACTTAGGGAAGTCAAGCTAAGGGATTCTATTAGGACCCAGGTGCTGCTGTCAGTTGGAGGAACCTACCCAGACTCAGAACACCAGAAAACATCTTCGTTTGTGTGCTGGATGTAGGGAAACAGAGTCAAAGCATCTTTCAGGGGGCACAGTTATTCCATGGTTGTGGGTTGTAAGCTAACACCCACATCCCATGGATAGGCTCTCGCTAATACTTGGTTTAGAGCCCAATCCCAACTTTCCCCCACACACCGGCCTTGGCAAGCCATCATGGAAGGCAAGTTAAGGTATTGTATTAGAACCGAGGCGCTGCTGTTACTTGGAAGAACCTCCCCACACTCAAGACATCTGAACCAGATGTTGTGTGTGTGCTGGAGGAGGGAAACAGTGTCCACGCCTCTTTATGGGGGCACAGGTGTTCCCAGGTTGGGGATATACTTTCACCACCTCCACTGCAAAAAGATAGGAACTCGCTAATACTTGGTTTTAGACCACAACCACCAACTTCGCTCACAACCCGGCCAAGGTATATACTCAGGGAAGTCAACCTAATGGATCCAATTAGATCCCAGGTGCTACTGTCTGTTGCAGGAGCCTCCCCACACTCAGGATACCAGAAAACTTCGTGTGTGTGTGGAGGTGGGGAAACAAAGCACACGCATTTTTCAGGGGGCACAGTTATTCCCAAGTTGTGGGTTGTATGATAAACATCTCCACTTCCCATGGAGAGGCACATGCTGATACTAGGTTTTAGAGCCCAATCCCACTTTCAGCCAAACTCTGGCCTAGGAAAACCATCAGGGAAGACAAGCAAAGGGGTTCAATTAAAACCAAGACGCTGATGTCACTTGGAGGAACTACCACACCCTCAGGATTCTGGAATCCAACCTTGTGTGGTGGGGAGGTGTGGAGCCCCAATCCACGCAGATGAATATGTGCTCAGGTGTTTCCCTTTAGGGAGAATTCCTCTAAGAAATTCCTCAGTCCATCGGAGGGTACTCGCTGCTAATTGGCCTCCAAGCCCAACCCCCAGCTTTCCCTCATGGCCCGGCCTAAGGAAACACTCAGGGAACACAAGCTAAGGGATTCTAATAGAACCTAGGTACTGCTGTGAAATGGAGTAGCCTCCCCATGCTCAGGATTCCAGAAAATTTCTTCGTGTGTGTGCTGTTGGTGGAGAAACAGAGTCCACGCGTATTTCAGGGGGCACAGGTATTCCATTGTTGTGGGTTGTTGGTTAAACACCTCCAATTTCCATGGAAAGGCACTCACTAATACGTGGATTTAGAGCTCAAATCCCACTTTGAACCGCACTCCAGCTTACGCAATCCATCAGGGAAGAGAGGTTAAGGATTCTCTAGAACACTGGCACTGCTGTCAGTTGGAGGATCTTTCCCAAATCAGGATTCCAGAAGCCAGTCTTGTGGGAGGGGGATTTCAGTATCCCCACTCCACGTAGATGGTTGTGGGTACAGGTGTTCAACTTTAGGGAGAATTAATCTAAATTCTTCCACAGTCCATCGGGGGCACTCGCTACTTTATGGCCTCAAAGCCCAACCCCCAGCTTTCCCTCAGAGCCAGGCCTAGGGAAACACTCAGGGATTACAAACTATCGGATATTATTAGAACCCAGGCGGTGCTGTCACTTGAAATTGCCGGCCCAAACTCAGGATACCTGAACACGACTTCGTGTGTGTGTTGGAAGTGGGGAAACTGAGTTCATGCATCTTTATGGGGGCACAGTTATTCCCAGGTAGATGATGTAGTTTAAACACCTTCACTTCTCATAGAGAGGCACTAGCTATTACTTGGCTTTAGAGCCCATCCCCCACCATCGCTCACTGCTAGGCCTAGGAAATCACTTAGGGAAGTCAAGCTAAGGGATTCTATTAGAACCCAGGTGCTGCTGTCAGTTTGTGGAGCCTCCCTACTCTCAGAATACCAGAACACTTCTTCGTGTGTGAGCTGGATGTAGGGAAACAGAGTCAAAGCATCTTTCAGGGGGCACAGTTATTCCATGGTTGTGGGTTGTAGGTTAAACAGCCACATCCCATCGATAGGCTCTCGCTAATACTTGGTTTAGAGCCCAACCCCCACATTCCACCCCACCCCAGCCTAGGAATGCCATCAGGGAAGACAAGCTAAGGGATTCATTAAGAACCCAGGCGCTGCTGGCATTTGGAGGAGACTCCCCACAATCAGGATACCTGAGCACGTCTCAGTGTGTGTGCTGGAGGTGGGGAAACAGAGTCCACGCATCTGTATGGGGGCACAGGTGTTCCAAGATTGGGGAAGTAGTTTCAAACCCTCCAATACCCACAGAGATGCACTCGCTAATACTTGGCTTTAGAGCCCATCCCCCACCATCGCTCACTGCTAGGCCTAGGAAAACACTGAGGGAAGTCAAGCTAAGGGATTCTATTACAACCCAGGTGCTACTGTCTGTTGGAGGAAGCTCCCCACAGTCAGAACACCAGAACACTTCTTCCTGTGTTTGCTGGAAGTGGGGAAACATAGCACACGCATTTTTCAGGGGGCACAGTTATTCCATGGTTGTGGGTTGTAGGTTAAACACCCACATCCCATGGATAGGCTCTCGCTACTACTTGGTTTAGAGCCCAATCCCAACTTTCCCCCGCACACCGGCCTTGGCAATCCACCATGGAATACAAGTTAAGGTATAGTATTAGAACCCAGGCACTGCTGTTATTTGGAAGAACTTCCCCACACTCAAGACATCTGAACCCAATGTCGTGTATGTGCTGGAGGAGGGAAACAAAGTCCACGCATCTTTATGGGGGCACAGGTGTTCCAAGTTGGGGATTTGGTTTAAAAACTCCACTGCCCAGAGAGGGGCACTCGCTAACCCTTGTCTTTAGAGCCCATCCCCCACATTCGCTCACAGCCCGGCCTAGGTAAACACTCAAGGAGGTCAAGGTAACGGATTCTATTAGACCCCAGGTGCTGCTGTCATTTGGAGGGAACTCCCACCATTCAGGATAGAAGAACACTTCCTCGTTTGTGTGCTGGTGGTGGGGAAACAGGGTCAAGGCATCTTTCAGGTGGCACATGTATTCCCACGTTGCTGGGTGTAGGTAAAATTTCTCAAATTCCCATGTAGATGCATTGGCAAATTCTTGGTATTAGAGCCGAAACCCCACATTCCCCAGCACTCCAGCCTAGGCAAACCATCAGGGAAGGCAAGTTAAGGGATTCAAGTAGAACACAAGCGCTCCTGACATTTGGAGGAACTTCCCCACACTCAGGATCCCGGAACCCAACCTTGTGGCGGGGAGATGTGGAGCCACAATCCAAGTAGATGAATGGGGTCACAAATGTTCCCCATTATGGGGAAGTCCTCTAAATACTTCCACATTCCATAGGGAGGCAGTTGCTGCTACTTGGCCTCCAAGGCAAACTCCCAGCTTTCCCTCTCAGCCCGGCCTAGGAAAACACACAAGGAATACAAGCTAGTTATTCTATTAGAACCCAGGCACTGCTGTCACTTGGAGGAGCCTCCCCACAATCAGGACACCTGAGCACGTCTCCGCGTGTGTACTGGAAGTCGGGAAACAGATTCCATGCATCTTTATGGGGGAACAGGTTTTCCAAGTTTGGGGAAGTAGTTTAAAACCCTCCACTGCCCACAGAGTTGCTCTCGCTAATACTTGGCTTTAGAGCCCTTCCACCACCATCGCTCACTGCTAGGCCTAGGAAAACACTTAGGGAAGTCAAGCTAAGGGATTCTATTAGGACCCAGGTGCTGCTGTCAGTTGGAGGAACCTACCCAGACTCAGAACACCAGAAAACATCTTTGTTTGTGTGCTGGATGTAGGGAAACAGAGTCAAAGCATCTTTCAGGGGGCACAGTTATTCCATGGTTGTGGGTTGTAAGCTAACACCCACATCCCATGGATAGGCTCTCGCTAATACTTGGTTTAGAGCCCAATCCCAACTTTCCCCCACACACCGGCCTTGGCAAGCCATCATGGAAGGCAAGTTAAGGTATTGTATTAGAACCGAGGCGCTGCTGTTACTTGGAAGAACCTCCCCACACTCAAGACATCTGAACCAGATGTTGTGTGTGTGCTGGAGGAGGGAAACAGTGTCCACGCCTCTTTATGGGGGCACAGGTGTTCCCAGGTTGGGGATATACTTTCACCACCTCCACTGCAAAAAGATAGGAACTCGCTAATACTTGGTTTTAGACCACAACCACCAACTTCGCTCACAACCCGGCCAAGGTATATACTCAGGGAAGTCAACCTAATGGATCCAATTAGATCCCAGGTGCTACTGTCTGTTGCAGGAGCCTCCCCACACTCAGGATACCAGAAAACTTCGTGTGTGTGTGGAGGTGGGGAAACAAAGCACACGCATTTTTCAGGGGGCACAGTTATTCCCAAGTTGTGGGTTGTATGATAAACATCTCCACTTCCCATGGAGAGGCACATGCTGATACTAGGTTTTAGAGCCCAATCCCACTTTCAGCCAAACTCTGGCCTAGGAAAACCATCAGGGAAGACAAGCAAAGGGGTTCAATTAAAACCAAGACGCTGATGTCACTTGGAGGAACTACCACACCCTCAGGATTCTGGAATCCAACCTTGTGTGGTGGGGAGGTGTGGAGCCCCAATCCACGCAGATGAATATGTGCTCAGGTGTTTCCCTTTAGGGAGAATTCCTCTAAGAACTTCCTCAGTCCATCGGAGGGTACTCGCTGCTAATTGGCCTCCAAGCCCAACCCCCAGCTTTCCCTCATGGCCCGGCCTAAGGAAACACTCAGGGAACACAAGCTAAGGGATTCTAATAGAACCTAGGTACTGCTGTGAAATGGAGTAGCCTCCCCATGCTCAGGATTCCAGAAAATTTCTTCGTGTGTGTGCTGTTGGTGGAGAAACAGAGTCCACGCGTATTTCAGGGGGCACAGGTATTCCATTGTTGTGGGTTGTTGGTTAAACACCTCCAATTTCCATGGAAAGGCACTCACTAATACGTGGATTTAGAGCTCAAATCCCACTTTGAACCGCACTCCAGCTTACGCAATCCATCAGGGAAGAGAGGTTAAGGATTCTCTAGAACACTGGCACTGCTGTCAGTTGGAGGATCTTTCCCAAATCAGGATTCCAGAAGCCAGTCTTGTGGGAGGGGGATTTCAGTATCCCCACTCCACGTAGATGGTTGTGGGTACAGGTGTTCAACTTTAGGGAGAATTAATCTAAATTCTTCCACAGTCCATCGGGGGCACTCGCTACTTTATGGCCTCAAAGCCCAACCCCCAGCTTTCCCTCAGAGCCAGGCCTAGGGAAACACTCAGGGATTACAAACTATCGGATATTATTAGAACCCAGGCGGTGCTGTCACTTGAAATTGCCGGCCCAAACTCAGGATACCTGAACACGACTTCGTGTGTGTGTTGGAAGTGGGGAAACTGAGTTCATGCATCTTTATGGGGGCACAGTTATTCCCAGGTAGATGATGTAGTTTAAACACCTTCACTTCTCATAGAGAGGCACTAGCTATTACTTGGCTTTAGAGCCCATCCCCCACCATCGCTCACTGCTAGGCCTAGGAAATCACTTAGGGAAGTCAAGCTAAGGGATTCTATTAGAACCCAGGTGCTGCTGTCAGTTTGTGGAGCCTCCCTACTCTCAGAATACCAGAACACTTCTTCGTGTGTGAGCTGGATGTAGGGAAACAGAGTCAAAGCATCTTTCAGGGGGCACAGTTATTCCATGGTTGTGGGTTGTAGGTTAAACAGCCACATCCCATCGATAGGCTCTCGCTAATACTTGGTTTAGAGCCCAACCCCCACATTCCACCCCACCCCAGCCTAGGAATGCCATCAGGGAAGACAAGCTAAGGGATTCATTAAGAACCCAGGCGCTGCTGGCATTTGGAGGAGACTCCCCACAATCAGGATACCTGAGCACGTCTCAGTGTGTGTGCTGGAGGTGGGGAAACAGAGTCCACGCATCTGTATGGGGGCACAGGTGTTCCAAGATTGGGGAAGTAGTTTCAAACCCTCCAATACCCACAGAGATGCACTCGCTAATACTTGGCTTTAGAGCCCATCCCCCACCATCGCTCACTGCTAGGCCTAGGAAAACACTGAGGGAAGTCAAGCTAAGGGATTCTATTACAACCCAGGTGCTACTGTCTGTTGGAGGAAGCTCCCCACAGTCAGAACACCAGAACACTTCTTCCTGTGTTTGCTGGAAGTGGGGAAACATAGCACACGCATTTTTCAGGGGGCACAGTTATTCCATGGTTGTGGGTTGTAGGTTAAACACCCACATCCCATGGATAGGCTCTCGCTACTACTTGGTTTAGAGCCCAATCCCAACTTTCCCCCGCACACCGGCCTTGGCAATCCACCATGGAATACAAGT
The DNA here is from genome assembly GCF_048564905.1 of Vicugna pacos. Classification (NCBI taxonomy): domain Eukaryota; kingdom Metazoa; phylum Chordata; class Mammalia; order Artiodactyla; family Camelidae; genus Vicugna; species Vicugna pacos. Next base: position 23,030,019 of record NW_027328741.1, on the reverse strand, counting down.
TAAGGTATAGTATTAGAACCCAGGCACTGCTGTTATTTGGAAGAACTTCCCCACACTCAAGACATCTGAACCCAATGTCGTGTATGTGCTGGAGGAGGGAAACAAAGTCCACGCATCTTTATGGGGGCACAGGTGTTCCAAGTTGGGGATTTGGTTTAAAAACTCCACTGCCCAGAGAGGGGCACTCGCTAACCCTTGTCTTTAGAGCCCATCCCCCACATTCGCTCACAGCCCGGCCTAGGTAAACACTCAAGGAGGTCAAGGTAACGGATTCTATTAGACCCCAGGTGCTGCTGTCATTTGGAGGGAACTCCCACCATTCAGGATAGAAGAACACTTCCTCGTTTGTGTGCTGGTGGTGGGGAAACAGGGTCAAGGCATCTTTCAGGTGGCACATGTATTCCCACGTTGCTGGGTGTAGGTAAAATTTCTCAAATTCCCATGTAGATGCATTGGCAAATTCTTGGTATTAGAGCCGAAACCCCACATTCCCCAGCACTCCAGCCTAGGCAAACCATCAGGGAAGGCAAGTTAAGGGATTCAAGTAGAACACAAGCGCTCCTGACATTTGGAGGAACTTCCCCACACTCAGGATCCCGGAACCCAACCTTGTGGCGGGGAGATGTGGAGCCACAATCCAAGTAGATGAATGGGGTCACAAATGTTCCCCATTATGGGGAAGTCCTCTAAATACTTCCACATTCCATAGGGAGGCAGTTGCTGCTACTTGGCCTCCAAGGCAAACTCCCAGCTTTCCCTCTCAGCCCGGCCTAGGAAAACACACAAGGAATACAAGCTAGTTATTCTATTAGAACCCAGGCACTGCTGTCACTTGGAGGAGCCTCCCCACAATCAGGACAACTGAGCACGTCTCCGCGTGTGTACTGGAAGTCGGGAAACAGATTCCATGCATCTTTATGGGGGAACAGGTTTTCCAAGTTTGGGGAAGTAGTTTAAAACCCTCCACTGCCCACAGAGTTGCTCTCGCTAATACTTGGCTTTAGAGCCCTTCCACCACCATCGCTCACTGCTAGGCCTAGGAAAACACTTAGGGAAGTCAAGCTAAGGGATTCTATTAGGACCCAGGTGCTGCTGTCAGTTGGAGGAACCTACCCAGACTCAGAACACCAGAAAACATCTTTGTTTGTGTGCTGGATGTAGGGAAACAGAGTCAAAGCATCTTTCAGGGGGCACAGTTATTCCATGGTTGTGGGTTGTAAGCTAACACCCACATCCCATGGATAGGCTCTCGCTAATACTTGGTTTAGAGCCCAATCCCAACTTTCCCCCACACACCGGCCTTGACAAGCCATCATGGAAGACAAGTTAAGGTATTGTATTAGAACCGAGGCGCTGCTGTTACTTGGAAGAACCTCCCCACACTCAAGACATCTGAACCAGATGTCGTGTGTGTGCTGGAGGAGGGAAACAGTGTCCACGCCTCTTTATGGGGGCACAGGTGTTCCCAGGTTGGGGATATACTTTCACCACCTCCACTGCCAAAAGTTAGGAACTCGCTAATACTTGGTTTTAGACCACAACCACCAACTTCGCTCACAACCCGGCCAAGGTATATACTCAGGGAAGTCAACCTAATGGATCCAATTAGATCCCAGGTGCTACTGTCTGTTGCAGGAGCCCCCCCACACCCAGGATACCAGAAAACTTCGTGTGTGTGTGGAGGTGGGGAAACAAAGCACACGCATTTTTCAGGGGGCACAGTTATTCCCAAGTTGTGGGTTGTATGATAAACATCTCCACTTCCCATGGAGAGGCACATGCTGATACTAGGTTTTAGAGCCCAATCCCACTTTCAGCCAAACTCTGGCCTAGGAAAACCATCAGGGAAGACAAGCAAAGGGGTTCAATTAAAACCAAGACGCTGATGTCACTTGGAGGAACTACCACACCCTCAGGATTCTGGAATCCAACCTTGTGTGGTGGGGAGGTGTGGAGCCCCAATCCACGCAGATGAATATGTGCTCAGGTGTTTCCCTTTAGGGAGAATTCCTCTAAGAACTTCCTCAGTCCATCGGAGGGTACTCGCTGCTAATTGGCCTCCAAGCCCAACCCCCAGCTTTCCCTCATGGCCCGGCCTAAGGAAACACTCAGGGAACACAAGCTAAGGGAGTCTAATAGAACCTAGGTTCTGCTGTGATTTGGAGTAGCCTCCCCATGCTCAGGATTCCAGAAAACTCCTTCGTGTGTGTGCTGTTGGTGGAGAAACAGAGTCAACGCGTATTTCAGGGGGCACAGGTATTCCATTGTTGTGGGTTGTTGGTTAAACACCTCCAATTTCCATGGAAAGGCACTCACTAATACTTGGATTTAGAGCTCAAATCCCACTTTGAACCGCACTCCAGCTTACGCAATCCATCAGGGAAGAGAGGTTAAGGATTCTCTAGAACACTGGCACTGCTGTCAGTTGGAGGATCTTTCCCAATTCAGGATTCCAGAAGCCAGTCTTGTGGGAGGGGGATTTCTGTATCCCCACTCCACGTAGATGGATGTGGGCACAGGTGTTCACCTTTAGGGAGAATTGATCTAAATACTTCCACAGTCCATCGGGGGCACTCGCTACTATATGGCCTCAAAGCCCAACCCCCAACTTTCCCTCAGAGCCAGGCCTAGGGAAACACTCAGGGATTACAAGCTATCGGATATTATTAGAACCCAGGCGGTGCTGTCGCTTGAAATTGCCGGCCCAAACTCAGGATACCTGAACACGTCTTCGTGTGTGTGTTGGAAGTGGGGAAACTGAGTTCATGCATCTTTATGGGGGCACAGTTATTCCCAGGTAGATGATGTAGTTTAAACACCTTCACTTCTCATAGAGAGGCACTAGCTATTACTTGGCTTTAGAGCCCATCCCCCACCATCGCTCACTGCTAGGCCTAGGAAATCACTTAGGGAAGTCAAGCTAAGGGATTCTATTAGAACCCAGGTGCTGCTGTCAGTTTGTGGAGCCTCCCTACTCTCAGAATACCTGAACACTTCTTCTTGTGTGAGCTGGATGTAGGGAAACAGAGTCAAAGCATCTTTCAGGGGGCACAGTTATTCCATGGTTGTGGGTTGTAGGTTAAACAGCCACATCCCATCGATAGGCTCTCGCTAATACTTGGTTTAGAGCCCAACCCCCACATTCCACCCCTCTCCAGCCTAGGAATGCCATCAGGGAAGACAAGCTAAGGGATTCTATAAGAACCCAGGCGCTGCTGGCATTTGGAGGAGACTCCCCACAATCAGGATTCCTCAGCACGTCTCAGTGTGTGTGCTGGAGGTGGGGAAACAGAGTCCACGCATCTGTATGGGGGCACAGGTGTTCCAAGATTGGGGAAGTAGTTTCAAACCCTCCAATACCCACAGAGATGCACTCGCTAATACTTGGCTTTAGAGCCCATCCCCCACCATCGCTCACTGCTAGGCCTAGGAAAACACTTAGGGAAGTCAAGCTAAGGGATTCTATTACAACCCAGGTGCTACTGTCTGTTGGAGGAAACTCCCCACAGTCAGAACACCAGAACACTTCTTCCTGTGTTTGCTGGAAGTGGGGAAACATAGCACACGCATTTTTCAGGGGGCACAGTTATTCCATGGTTGTGGGTTGTAGGTTAAACACCCACATCCCATGGATAGGCTCTCGCTACTACTTGGTTTAGAGCCCAATCCCAACTTTCCCCCGCACACCGGCCTTGGCAATCCACCATGGAATACAAGTTAAGGTATAGTATTAGAACCCAGGCACTGCTGTTATTTGGAAGAACATCCCCACACTCAAGACATCTGAACCAAATGTCGTGTATGTGCTGGAGGAGGGAAACAAAGTCCACGCATCTTTATGGGGGCACAGGTGTTCCAAGTTGGGGATTTGGTTTAAAAACTCCACTGCCCACAGAGGGGCACTCGCTAAACCTTGTCTTTAGAGCCCATCCCCCACATTCGCTCACAGCCCGGCCTAGGTAAACACTCAAGGAGGTCAAGGTAACGGATTCTATTAGACCCCAGGTGCTGCTGTCATTTGGAGGGAACTCCCACCATTCAGGATAGAAGAACACTTCCTCGTTTGTGTGCTGGTGGTGGGGAAACAGGGTCAAGGCATCTTTCAGGTGGCACATGTATTCCCACGTTGCTGGGTGTAGGTAAAATTTCTCAAATTCCCATGTAGATGCATTGGCAAATTCTTGGTATTAGAGCGGAAACCCCACATTCCCCAGCACTCCAGCCTAGGCAAACCATCAGGGAAGGCAAGTTAAGGGATTCAAGTAGAACACAAGCGCTCCTGACATTTGGAGGAACTTCCCCACACTCAGGATCCCGGAACCCAACCTTGTGGCGGGGAGATGTGGAGCCACAATCCAAGTAGATGAATGGGGTCACAAATGTTCCCCATTAGGGTGAAGTCCTCTAAATACTTCCACATTCCATAGGGAGGCAGTTGCTGCTACTTGGCCTCCAAGGCAAACTCCCAGCTTTCCCTATCAGCCCGGCCTAGGGAAACACACAAGGAATACAAGCTAGTTATTCTATTAGAACCCAGGCACTGCTGTCACTTGGAGGAGCCTCCCCACAATCAGGACACCTGAGCACGTCTCCGTGTGTGTACTGGAGGTCGGGAAACAGATTCCACGCATCTTTATGGGGGAACAGGTTTTCCAAGTTTGGGGAAGTAGTTTAAAACCCTCCACTGCTCACAGAGTTGCACTCGCTAATACTTGGCTTTAGAGCCCTTCCCCCAACATCGCTCACTGCTAGGCCTAGGAAAACACTTAGGGAAGTCAAGCTAAGGGATTCTATTAGGACCCAGGTGCTGCTGTCAGTTGGAGGAACCTACCCAGACTCAGAACACCAGAAAACATCTTCGTTTGTGTGCTGGATGTAGGGAAACAGAGTCAAAGCATCTTTCAGGGGGCACAGTTATTCCATGGTTGTGGGTTGTAAGCTAACACCCACATCCCATGGATAGGCTCTCGCTAATACTTGGTTTAGAGCCCAATCCCAACTTTCCCCCACACACCGGCCTTGGCAATATATCATGGAAGACATGTTAAGGTACTGTATTAGAACCGAGGCGCTGCTGTTACTTGGAAGAACCTCCCCACACTCAAGACATCTGAACCAGATGTCGTGTGTGTGCTGGAGGAGGGAAACAGTGTCCACGCCTCTTTATGGGGGCACAGGTGTTCCCAGGTTGGGGATATACTTTCACCACCTCCACTGCCAAAAGTTAGGAACTCGCTAATACTTGGTTTTAGACCACAACCACCAACTTCGCTCACAACCCGGCCAAGGTATATACTCAGGGAAGTCAACCTAATGGATCCAATTAGATCCCAGGTGCTACTGTCTGTTGCAGGAGCCTCCCCACACTCAGGATACCAGAAAACTTCGTGTGTGTGTGGAGGTGGGGAAACAAAGCACACGCATTTTTCAGGGGGCACAGTTATTCCCAACTTGTGGGTTGTATGATAAACATCTCCACTTCCCATGGAGAGGCACATGCTGATACTAGGTTTTAGAGCCCAATCCCACTTTCAGCCAAACTCTGGCCTAGGAAAACCATCAGGGAAGACAAGCAAAGGGGTTCAATTAAAACCAAGACGCTGATGTCACTTGGAGGAACTACCACACCCTCAGGATTCTGGAATCCAACCTTGTGTGGTGGGGAGGTGTGGAGCCCCAATCCACGCAGATGAATATGTGCTCAGGTGTTTCCCTTTAGGGAGAATTCCTCTAAGAACTTCCTCAGTCCATCGGAGGGTACTCGCTGCTAATTGGCTTCCAAGCCCAACCCCCAGCTTTCCCTCATGGCCCGGCCTAAGGAAACACTCAGGGAACACAAGCTAAGGGAGTCTAATAGAACCTAGGTTCTGCTGTGATTTGGAGTAGCCTCCCCATGCTCAGGATTCCAGAAAACTCCTTCGTGTGTGTGCTGTTGGTGGAGAAACAGAGTCAACGCGTATTTCAGGGGGCACAGGTATTCCATTGTTGTGGGTTGTTGGTTAAACACCTCCAATTTCCATGGAAAGGCACTCACTAATACTTGGATTTAGAGCTCAAATCCCACTTTGAACCGCACTCCAGCTTACGCAATCCATCAGGGAAGAGAGGTTAAGGATTCTCTAGAACACTGGCACTGCTGTCAGTTGGAGGATCTTTCCCAATTCAGGATTCCAGAAGCCAGTCTTGTGGGAGGGGGATTTCTGTATCCCCACTCCACGTAGATGGATGTGGGCACAGGTGTTCACCTTTAGGGAGAATTGATCTAAATACTTCCACAGTCCATCGGGGGCACTCGCTACTATATGGCCTCAAAGCCCAACCCCCAGCTTTCCCTCAGAGCCAGGCCTAGGGAAACACTCAGGGATTACAAGCTATCGGATATTATTAGAACCCAGGCGGTGCTGTCACTTGAAATTGCCGGCCCAAACTCAGGATACCTGAACACGTCTTCGTGTGTGTGTTGGAAGTGGGGAAACTGAGTTCATGCATCTTTATGGGGGCACAGTTATTCCCAGTTAGATGATGTAGTTTAAACACCTTCAGTTCTCATAGAGAGGCACTAGCTATTACTTGGCTTTAGAGCCCATCCCCCACAATCGCTCACTGGTAGGCCTAGGAAATCACTTAGGGAAGTCAAGCTAAGGGATTCTATTAGAACCCAGGTGCTGCTCTCAGTTTGTGGAGCCTGCCTACTCTCAGAATACCAGAACACTTCTTCGTGTGTGAGCTGGATGTAGGGAAACAGAGTCAAAGCATCTTTCAGGGGGCACAGTTATTCCATGGTTGTGGGTTGTAGGTTAAACAGCCACATCCCATCGATAGGCTCTCGCTAATACTTGGTTTAGAGCCCAACCCCCACATTCCACCCCTCTCCAGCCTAGGAATGCCATCAGGGAAGACAAGCTAAGGGATTCTATAAGAACCCAGGCGCTGCTGGCATTTGGAGGAGACTCCCCACAATCAGGATACCTGAGCACGTCTCAGTGTGTGTGCTGGAATTGGGGAAACAGAGTCCACGCTTCTGTATGGGGGCACAGGTGTTCCAAGATTGGGGAAGTAGTTTCAAACCCTCCAATACCCACAGAGATGCACTCGCTAATACTTGGCTTTAGAGCCCATCCCCCACCATCGCTCACTGCTAGGCCTAGGAAAACACTTAGGGAAGTCAAGCTACGGGATTCTATTACAACCCAGGTGCTACTGTCTGTTGGAGGAAGCTCCCCACCGTCAGAACTCCAGAACATTTCTTCCTGTGTTTGCTGGAAGTGGGGAAACATAGCACACGCATTTTTCAGGGGGCACAGTTATTCCATGGTTGTGGGTTGTAGGTTAAACACCCACATCCCATGGATAGGCTCTCGCTACTACTTGGTTTAGAGCCCAATCCCAACTTTCCCCCGCACACCGGCCTTGGCAATCCACCATGGAATACAAGTTAACGTATAGTATTAGAACCCAGGCACTGCTGTTATTTGGAAGAACTTCCCCACACTCAAGACATCTGAACCCAATGTCGTGTATGTGCCGGAGGAGGGAAACAAAGTCCACGCATCTTTATGGGGGCACAGGTGTTCCAAGTTGGGGATTTGGTTTAAAAACTCCACTGCCCAGAGAGGGGCACTCGCTAACCCTTGTCTTTAGAGCCCATCCCCCACATTCGCTCACAGCCCGGCCTAGGTAAACACTCAAGGAGGTCAAGGTAACGGATTCTATTAGACCCCAGGTGCTGCTGTCATTTGGAGGGAACTCCCACCATTCAGGATGATTCTATTAGACCCCAGGTGCTGCTGTCATTTGGAGGGAACTCCCACCATTCAGGATAGAAGAACACTTCCTCGTTTGTGTGCTGGTGGTGGGGAAACAGGGTCAAGGCATCTTTCAGGTGGCACATGTATTCCCACGTTGCTGGGTGTAGGTAAATTTTCTCAAATTCCCATGTAGATGCATTGGCAAATTCTTGGTATTAGAGCCGAAACCCCACATTCCCCAGCACTCCAGCCTAGGCAAACCATCAGGGAAGGCAAGTTAAGGGATTCAAGTAGAACACAAGCGCTCCTGACATTTGGAGGAACTTCCCCACACTCAGAATCCCGGAACCCAACTTTGTGGCGGGGAGATGTGGAGCCACAATCCAAGTAGAAGAATGGGGTCACAAATGTTCCCCATTAGGGGGAAGTCCTCTAAATACTTCCACATTCCATAGGGAGGCAGTTGCTGCTACTTGGCCTCCAAGGCAAACTCCCAGCTTTCCCTCTCAGCCCGGCCTAGGAAAACACACAAGGAATACAAGCTGGTTATTCTATTAGAACCCAGGCACTGCTGTCACTTGGAGGAGCCTCCCCACAATCAGGACACCTGAGCACGTCTCTGCGTGTGTACTGGAGGTCGGGAAAGAGATTCCATGCATCTTTATGGGGGAACAGGTTTTCCAAGTTTGGGGAAGTAGTTTAAAACACTCCACTGCCCACAGAGTTGCACTCGCTAATACTTGGCTTTAGAGCCCTTCCAGCACCAACGCTCACTGCTAGGCCTAGGAAAACACTTAGGGAAGTCAAGCTAAGGGATTCTATTAAGACCCAGGTGCTGCTGTCAGATGGAGGAACCTACACAGACTCAGAACACCAGAAAACATCTTCGTTTGTGTGCTGGATGTAGGGAAACAGAGTCAAAGCATCTTTCAGGGGGCACAGTTATTCCATGGTTGTGGGTTGTAAGCTAACACCCACATCCCATGGATAGGTTCTCGCTAATACTTGGTTTAGAGCCCAATTCCAACTTTCCCCCACACACCGGCCTTGGCAATATATCATGGAAAACATGTTAAGGTACTGTATTAGAACCGAGGCGCTGCTGTTACTTGGAAGAACCTCCCCACACTCAAGACATCTGAACCAGATGTCGTGTGTGTGCTGGAGGAGGGAAACAGTGTCCACGCCTCTTTATGGGGGCACAGGTGTTCCCAGGTTGGGGATATACTTTCACCACCTCCACTGCAAAAATATAGGAACTCGCTAATACTTGGTTTTAGACCACAACCACCAACGTCGCTCACAACCCGGCCAAGGTATATACTCAGGGAAGTCAACCTAATGGATCCAATTAGATCCCAGGTGCTACTGTCTGTTGCAGGAGCCTCCCCACACTCAGGATACCAGAAAACTTCGTGTGTGTGTGGAGGTGGGGAAACAAAGCACACGCATTTTTCAGGGGGCACAGTTATTCCCAAGTTGTGGGTTGTATGATAAACATCTCCACTTCCCATGGAGAGGCACATGCTGATACTAGGTTTTAGAGCCCAATCCCACTTTCAGCCAAACTCTGGCCTAGGAAAACCATCAGGGAAGACAAGCAAAGGGGTTCAATTAAAACCAAGACGCTGATGTCACTTGGAGGAACTACCACACCCTCAGGATTCTGGAATCCAACCTTGTGTGGTGGGGAGGTGTGGAGCCCCAATCCACGCAGATGAATATGTGCTCAGGTGTTTCCCTTTAGGGAGAATTCCTCTAAGAACTTCCTCAGTCCATCGGAGGGTACTCGCTGCTAATTGGCCTCCAAGCCCAACCCCCAGCTTTCCCTCATGGCCCGGCCTAAGGAAACACTCAGGGAACACAAGCTAAGGGAGTCTAATAGAACCTAGGTTCTGCTGTGATTTGGAGTAGCCTCCCCATGCTCAGGATTCCAGAAAACTTCTTCGTGTGTGTGCTGTTGGTGGAGAAACAGAGTCCACGCGTATTTCAGGGGGCACAGGTATTCCATTGTTGTGGGTTGTTGGTTAAACACCTCCAATTTCCATGGAAAGGCACTCACTCACTAATACTTGGATTTAGAGCTCAAATCCCACTTTGAACCGCACTCCAGCTTACGCAATCCATCAGGGAAGAGAGGTTAAGGATTCTCTAGAACACTGGCACTGCTGTCAGTTGGAGGATCTTTCCCAATTCAGGATTCCAGAAGCCAGTCTTGTGGGAGGGGGATTTCTGTATCCCCACTCCACGTAGATGGATGTGGGCACAGGTGTTCACCTTTAGGGAGAATTGATCTAAATTATTCCACAGTCCATCGGGTGTACGAGCTACTATATGGCCTCAAAGCCCAACCCCCAGCTTTCCCTCAGAGCCAGGCCTAGGGAAACACTCAGGGATTACAAGCTATCGGATATTATTAGAACCCAGGCGGTGCTGTCACTTGAAATTGCCGGCCCAAACTCAGGATACCTGAACACGTCTTCGTGTGTGTTGGAAGTGGGGAAACTGAGTACATGCATGTTTATGGGGGCACAGATATTCCCAGGTAGATGATGTAGTTTAAACACCTTCACTTCTCATAGAGGGGTACTACCTAATACTTGGCCTTTGACCCTTCCCCCACCATCGCTCACTGCTAGGCCTAGGAAATCACTTAGGGAAGTCAAGCTAAGGGATTCTATTAGAACCCAGGTGCTGCTGTCAGTTTGTGGAGCCTCCCTACTCTCAGAATACCAGAACACTACTTCGTGTGTGAGCTGGATGTAGGGAAACAGAGTCAAAGCATCTTTCAGGGGGCACAGTTATTCCATGGTTGTGGGTTGTATGTTAAACAGCCACATCCCATCGATAGGCTCTCGCTAATACCTGGTTTAGAGCCCAACCCCTACATTCCACCCCTCTCCAGCCTAGGAATGCCATCAGGGAAGACAAGCTAAGGGATTCTATAAGAACCCAGGTGCTGCTGGCATTTGGAGGAGACTCCCCACAATCAGGATTCCTCAGCACGTCTCAGTGTGTGTGCTGGAGGTGGGGAAACAGAGTCCACGCATCTGTATGGGGGCACAGGTGTTCCAAGATTGGGGAAGTAGTTTCAAACCCTCCAATACCCACAGAGATGCACTCGCTAATACTTGGCTTTAGAGCCCATCCCCCACCATCGCTCACTGCTAGGCCTAGGAAAACACTTAGGGAAGTCAAGCTAAGGGATTCTATTACAACCCAGGTGCTACTGTCTGTTGGAGGAAACTCCCCACAGTCAGAACACCAGAACACTTCTTCCTGTGTTTGCTGGAAGTGGGGAAACATAGCACACGCATTTTTCAGGGGGCACAGTTATTCCATGGTTGTGGGTTGTAGGTTAAACACCCACATCCCATGGATAGGCTCTCGCTACTACTTGGTTTAGAGCCCAATCCCAACTTTCCCCCGCACACCGGCCTTGGCAATCCACCATGGAATACAAGTTAAGGTATAGTATTAGAACCCAGGCACTGCTGTTATTTGGAAGAACATCCCCACACTCAAGACATCTGAACCAAATGTCGTGTATGTGCTATAGGAGGGAAACAAAGTCCACGCATCTTTATGGGGGCACAGGTGTTCCAAGTTGGGGATTTGGTTTAAAAACTCCACTGCCCAGAGAGGGGCACTCGCTAACCCTTGTCTTTAGAGCCCATCCCCCACATTCGCTCACAGCCCGGCCTAGGTAAACACTCAAGGAGGTCAAGGTAACGGATTCTATTAGACCCCAGGTGCTGCTGTCATTTGGAGGGAACTCCCACCATTCAGGATAGAAGAACACTTCCTCGTTTGTGTGCTGGTGGTGGGGAAACAGGGTCAAGGCATCTTTCAGGTGGCACATGTATTCCCACGTTGCTGGGTGTAGGTAAAATTTCTCAAATTCCCATGTAGATGCATTGGCAAATTCTTGGTATTAGAGCGGAAACCCCACATTCTCCAGACTCCAGCCTAGGCAAACCATCAGGGAAGGCAAGTTAAGGGATTCAAGTAGAACACAAGCGCTCCTGACATTTGGAGGAACTTCCCCACACTCAGGATCCCGGAACCCAACCTTGTGGCGGGGAGATGTGGAGCCACAATCCAAGTAGATGAATGGGGTCACAAATGTTCCCCATTAGGGGGAAGTCCTCTAAATACTTCCACATTCCATAGGGAGGCAGTTGCTGCTACTTGGCCTCCAAGGCAAACTCCCAGCTTTCCCTCTCAGCCCGGCCTAGGAAAACACACAAGGAATACAAGCTAGTTATTCTATTAGAACCCAGGCACTGCTGTCACTTGGAGGAGCCTCCCCACAATCAGGACACCTGAGCACGTCTCTGTGTGTGTACTGGAGGTCGGGAAACAGATTCCACGCATCTTTATGGGGGAACAGGTTTTCCAAGTTTGGGGAAGTAGTTTAAAACACTCCACTGCTCACAGAGATGCACTCGCTAATACTTGGCTTTAGAGCCCTTCCCCCACCATCGCTCACTGCTAGGCCTAGGAAAACACTTAGGGAAGTCAAGCTAAGGGATTCTATTAGGACCCAGGTGCTGCTGTCAGTTGGAGGAACCTAACCAGACTCAGAACACCAGAAAACATCTTCGTTTGTGTGCTGGATGTAGGGAAACAGAGTCAAAGCATCTTTCAGCATGGCACAGTTATTCCATGGTTGTGGGTTGTAAGCTAACACCCACATCCCATGGATAGGCTCTCGCTAATACTTGGTTTAGAGCCCAATCCCAACTTTCCCCCACACACCGGCCTTGGCAAGCCATCATGGAAGACATGTTAAGGTATTGTATTAGAACCGAGGCGCTGCTGTTACTTGGAAGAACCTCCCCACACTCAAGACATCTGAACCAGATGTCGTGTGTGTGCTGGAGGAGGGAAACAGTGTCCACGCCTCTTTATGGGGGCACAGGTGTTCCCAGGTTGGGGATATACTTTCACCACCTCCACTGCCAAAAGTTAGGAACTCGCTAATACTTGGTTTTAGACCACAACCACCAACTTCGCTCACAACCCGGCCAAGGTATATACTCAGGGAAGTCAACCTAATGGATCCAATTAGATCCCAGGTGCTACTGTCTGTTGCAGGAGCCTCCCCACACTCAGGATACCAGAAAACTTCGTGTGTGTGTGGAGGTGGGGAAACAAAGCACACGCATTTTTCAGGGGGCACAGTTATTCCCAAGTTGTGGGTTGTATGATAAACATCTCCACTTCCCATGGAGAGGCACATGCTGATACTAGGTTTTAGAGCCCAATCCCACTTTCAGCCAAACTCTGGCCTAGGAAAACCATCAGGGAAGACAAGCAAAGGGGTTCAATTAAAACCAAGACGCTGATGTCACTTGGAGGAACTACCACACCCTCAGGATTCTGGAATCCAACCTTGTGTGGTGGGGAGGTGTGGAGCCCCAATCCACGCAGATGAATATGTGCTCAGGTGTTTCCCTTTAGGGAGAATTCCTCTAAGAACTTCCTCAGTCCATCGGAGGGTACTCGCTGCTAATTGGCCTCCAAGCCCAACCCCCAGCTTTCCCTCATGGCCCGGACTAAGGAAACACTCAGGGAACACAAGCTAAGGGAGTCTAATAGAACCTAGGTTCTGCTGTGATTTGGAGTAGCCTCCCCATGCTCAGGATTCCAGAAAACTCCTTCGTGTGTGTGCTGTTGGTGGAGAAACAGAGTCCACGCGTATTTCAGGGGGCACAGGTATTCCATTGTTGTGGGTTGTTGGTTAAACACCTCCAATTTCCATGGAAAGGCACTCACTAATACTTGGATTTAGAGCTCAAATCCCACTTTGAACCGCACTCCAGCTTACGCAATCCATCAGGGAAGAGAGGTTAAGGATTCTCTAGAACACTGGCACTGCTGTCAGTTGGAGGATCTTTCCCAATTCAGGATTCCAGAAGCCAGTCTTGTGGGAGGGGGATTTCTGTATCCCCACTCCACGTAGATGGATGTGGGCACAGGTGTTCACCTTTAGGGAGAATTGATCTAAATACTTCCACAGTCCATCGAGGGCACTCGCTACTATATGGCCTCAAAGCCCAACCCCCAGCTTTCCCTCAGAGCCAGGCCTAGGGAAACACTCAGGGATTACAAGCTATCGGATATTATTAGAACCCAGGCGGTGCTGTCACTTGAAATTGCCGGCCCAAACTCAGGATACCTGAACACGTCTTCGTGTGTGTGTTGGAAGTGGGGAAACTGAGTTCATGCATCTTTATGGGGGCACAGTTATTCCCAGTTAGATGATGTAGTTTAAACACCTTCACTTCTCATAGAGAGGCACTAGCTATTACTTGGCTTTAGAGCCCATCCCCCACCATCGCTCACTGCTAGGCCTAGGAAATCACTTAGGGAAGTCAAGCTAAGGGATTCTATTAGAACCCAGGTGCTGCTGTCAGTTTGTGGAGCCTGCCTACTCTCAGAATACCAGAAAACTTCTTCGTGTGTGAGCTGGATGTAGGGAAACAGAGTCAAAGCATCTTTCAGGGGGCACAGTTATTCCATGGTTGTGGGTTGTAGGTTAAACAGCCACATCCCATCGATAGGCTCTCGCTAATACTTGGTTTAGAGACCAACCCCCACATTCCACCCCTCTCCAGCCTAGGAATGCCATCAGGGAAGACAAGCTAAGGGATTCTATAAGAACCCAGGCGCTGCTGGCATTTGGAGGAGACTCCCCACAATCAGGATACCTGAGCACGTCTCAGTGTGTGTGCTGGAGGTGGGGAAACAGAGTCCACGCTTCTGTATGGGGGCACAGGTGTTCCAAGATTGGGGAAGTAGTTTCAAACCCTCCAATACCCACAGAGATGCACTCGCTAATACTTGGCTTTAGAGCCCATCCCCCACCATCGCTCACTGCTAGGCCTAGGAAAACACTTAGGGAAGTCAAGCTAAGGGATTCTATTACAACCCAGGTGCTACTGTCTGTTGGAGGAAGCTCCCCACCGTCAGAACACCAGAACATTTCTTCCTATGTTTGCTGGAAGTGGGGAAACATAGCACACGCATTTTTCAGGGGGCACAGTTATTCCATGGTTGTGGGTTGTAGGTTAAACACCCACATCCCATGGATAGGCTCTCGCTACTACTTGGTTTAGAGCCCAATCCCAACTTTCCCCCGCACACCGGCCTTGGCAATCCACCATGGAATACAAGTTAAGGTATAGTATTAGAACCCAGGCACTGCTGTTATTTGGAAGAACTTCCCCACACTCAAGACATCTGAACCCAATGTCGTGTATGTGCTGGAGGAGGGAAACAAAGTCCACGCATCTTTATGGGGGCACAGGTGTTCCAAGTTGGGGATTTGGTTTAAAAACTCCACTGCCCAGAGAGGGGCACTCGCTAACCCTTGTCTTTAGAGCCCATCCCCCACATTCGCTCACAGCCCGGCCTAGGTAAACACTCAAGGAGGTCAAGGTAACGGATTCTATTAGACCCCAGGTGCTGCTGTCATTTGGAGGGAACTCCCACCATTCAGGATGATTCTATTAGACCCCAGGTGCTGCTGTCATTTGGAGGGAACTCCCACCATTCAGGATAGAAGAACACTTCCTCGTTTGTGTGCTGGTGGTGGGGAAACAGGGTCAAGGCATCTTTCAGGTGGCACATGTATTCCCACGTTGCTGGGTGTAGGTAAATTTTCTCAAATTCCCATGTAGATGCATTGGCAAATTCTTGGTATTAGAGCCGAAACCCCACATTCCCCAGCACTCCAGCCTAGACAAACCATCAGGGAAGGCAAGTTAAGGGATTCAAGTAGAACACAAGCGCTCCTGACATTTGGAGGAACTTCCCCACACTCAGAATCCCGGAACCCAACTTTGTGGCGGGGAGATTTGGAGCCACAATCCAAGTAGATGAATGGGGTCACAAATGTTCCCCATTAGGGGGAAGTCCTCTAAATACTTCCACATTCCATAGGGAGGCAGTTGCTGCTACTTGGCCTCCAAGGCAAACTCCCAGCTTTCCCTCTCAGCCCGGCCTAGGAAAACAGACAAGGAATACAAGCTAGTTATTCTATTAGAACCCAGGCACTGCTGTCACTTGGAGGAGCCTCCCCACAATCAGGACACCTGAGCACGTCTCCACGTGTGTACTGGAGGTCGGGAAAGAGATTCCATGCATCTTTATGGGGGAACAGGTTTTCCAATTTTGGGGAAGTAGTTTAAAACACTCCACTGCCCACAGAGTTGCACTCGCTAATACTTGGCTTTAGAGCCCTTCCAGCACCAACGCTCACTGCTAGGCCTAGGAAAACACTTAGGGAAGTCAAGCTAAGGGATTCTATTAAGACCCAGGTGCTGCTGTCAGTTGGAGGAACCTACCCAGACTCAGAACACCAGAAAACATCTTCGTTTGTGTGCTGGATGTAGGGAAACAGAGTCAAAGCATCTTCAGGGGGCACAGTTATTCCATGGTTGTGGGTTGTAAGCTAACACCCACATCCCATGGATAGGTTCTCGCTAATACTTGGTTTAGAGCCCAATTCCAAATTTCCCCCACACAGCGGCCTTGGCAATATATCATGGAAGACATGTTAAGGTACTGTATTAGAACCGAGGCGCTGCTGTTACTTGGAAGAACCTCCCCACACTCAAGACATCTGAACCAGATGTCGTGTGTGTGCTGGAGGAGGGAAACAGTGTCCACGCCTCTTTATGGGGGCACAGGTGTTCCCAGGTTGGGGATATACTTTCACCACCTCCACTGCCAAAAGATAGGAACTCGCTAATACTTGGTTTTAGACCACAACCACCAACTTCGCTCACAACCCGGCCAAGGTATATACTCAGGGAAGTCAACCTAATGGATCCAATTAGATCCCAGGTGCTACTGTCTGTTGCAGGAGCCTCCCCACACTCAGGATACCAGAAAACTTCGTGTGTGTGTGCAGGTGGGGAAACAAAGCACACGCATTTTTCAGGGGGCACAGTTATTCCCAAGTTGTGGGTTGTATGATAAACATCTCCACTTCCCATGGAGAGGCACATGCTGATACTAGGTTTTAGAGCCCAATCCCACTTTCAGCCAAACTCTGGCCTAGGAAAACCATCAGGGAAGACAAGCAAAGGGGTTCAATTAAAACCAAGACGCTGATGTCACTTGGAGGAACTACCACACCCTCAGGATTCTGGAATCCAACCTTGTGTGGTGGGGAGGTGTGGAGCCCCAATCCACGCAGATGAATATGTGCTCAGGTGTTTCCCTTTAGGGAGAATTCCTCTAAGAACTTCCTCAGTCCATCGGAGGGTACTCGCTGCTAATTGGCCTCCAAGCCCAACCCCCAGCTTTCCCTCATGGCCCGGCCTAAGGAAACACTCAGGGAACACAAGCTAAGGGAGTCTAATAGAACCTAGGTTCTGCTGTGATTTGGAGTAGCCTCCCCATGCTCAGGATTCCAGAAAACTTCTTCGTGTGTGTGCTGTTGGTGGAGAAACAGAGTCCACGCGTATTTCAGGGGGCACAGGTATTCCATTGTTGTGGGTTGTTGGTTAAACACCTCCAATTTCCATGGAAAGGCACTCACTCACTAATACTTGGATTTAGAGCTCAAATCCCACTTTGAACCGCACTCCAGCTTACGCAATCCATCAGGGAAGAGAGGTTAAGGATTCTCTAGAACACTGGCACTGCTGGCAGTTGGAGGATCTTTCCCAATTCAGGATTCCAGAAGCCAGTCTTGTGGGAGGGGGATTTCTGTATCCCCACTCCACGTAGATGGATGTGGGCACAGGTGTTCACCTTTAGGGAGAATTGATCTAAATTATTCCACAGTCCATCGGGTGTACGAGCTACTCTATGGCCTCAAAGCCCAACCCCCAGCTTTCCCTCAGAGCCAGGCCTAGGGAAACATTCAGGGATTACAAGCTATCGGATATTATTAGAACCCAGGCGGTGCTGTCACTTGAAATTGCCGGCCCAAACTCAGGACACCTGAACACGTCTTCGTGTGTGTTGGAAGTGGGGAAACTGAGTACATGCATGTTTATGGGGGCACAGTTATTCCCAGTTAGATGATGTAGTTTAAACACCTTCACTTCTCATAGAGGGGTACTACCTAATACTTGGCCTTTGACCCTTCCCCCACCATCGCTCACTGCTAGGCCTAGGAAATCACTAAGGGAAGTCAAGCTAAGGGATTCTATTAGAACCCAGGTGCTGCTGTCAGTTTGTGGAGCCTCCCTACTCTCAGAATACCAGAACACTACTTCGTGTGTGAGCTGGATGTAGGGAAACAGAGTCAAAGCATCTTTCAGGGGGCACAGTTATTCCATGGTTGTGGGTTGTATGTTAAACAGCCACATCCCATCGATAGGCTCTCGCTAATACCTGGTTTAGAGCCCAACCCCTACATTCGACCCCTCTCCAGCCTAGGAATGCCATCAGGGAAGACAAGCTAAGGGATTCTATAAGAACCCAGGTGCTGCTGGCATTTGGAGGAGACTCCCCACAATCAGGATTCCTCAGCACGTCTCAGTGTGTGTGCTGGAGGTGGGGAAACAGAGTCCACGCATCTGTATGGGGGCACAGGTGTTCCAAGATTGGGGAAGTAGTTTCAAACCCTCCAATACCCACAGAGATGCACTCGCTAATACTTGGCTTTAGAGCCCATCCCCCACCATCGCTCACTGCTAGGCCTAGGAAAACACTTAGGGAAGTCAAGCTAAGGGATTCTATTACAACCCAGGTGCTACTGTCTGTTGGAGGAAACTCCCCACAGTCAGAACACCAGAACACTTCTTCCTGTGTTTGCTGGAAGTGGGGAAACATAGCACACGCATTTTTCAGGGGGCACAGTTATTCCATGGTTGTGGGTTGTAGGTTAAACACCCACATCCCATGGATAGGCTCTCGCTACTACTTGGTTTAGAGCCCAATCCCAACTTTCCCCCGCACACCGGCCTTGGCAATCCACCATGGAATACAAGTTAAGGTATAGTATTAGAACCCAGGCACTGCTGTTATTTGGAAGAACATCCCCACAGTCAAGACATCTGAACCAAATGTCGTGTATGTGCTGGAGGAGGGAAACAAAGTCCACGCATCTTTATGGGGGCACAGGTGTTCCAAGTTGGGGATTTGGTTTAAAAACTCCACTGCCCAGAGAGGGGCACTCGCTAAACCTTGTCTTTAGAGCCCATCCCCCACATTCGCTCACAGCCCGGCCTAGGTAAACACTCAAGGAGGTCAAGGTAACGGATTCTATTAGACCCC
The DNA here is from genome assembly GCF_048564905.1 of Vicugna pacos. Taxonomy (NCBI): domain Eukaryota; kingdom Metazoa; phylum Chordata; class Mammalia; order Artiodactyla; family Camelidae; genus Vicugna; species Vicugna pacos. The sequence goes on along the minus strand of NW_027328741.1, from coordinate 23,011,027 downwards.
AGGTGCTGCTGTCATTTGGAGGGAACTCCCACCATTCAGGATAGAAGAACACTTCCTCGTTTGTGTGCTGGTGGTGGGGAAACAGGGTCAAGGCATCTTTCAGGTGGCACATGTATTCCCACGTTGCTGGGTGTAGGTAAAATTTCTCAAATTCCCATGTAGATGCATTGGCAAATTCTTGGTATTAGAACGGAAACCCCACATTCCCCAGCACTCCAGCCTAGGCAAACCAACAGGGAAGGCAAGTTAAGGGATTCAAGTAGAACACAAGCGCTCCTGACATTTGGAGGAACTTCCCCACACTCAGGATCCCGGAACCCAACCTTGTGGCGGGGAGATGTGGAGCCACAATCCAAGTAGATGAATGGGGTCACAAATGCTCCCCATTAGGGTGAAGTCCTCTAAATACTTCCACATTCCATAGGGAGGCAGTTGCTGCTACTTGGCCTCCAAGGCAAACTCCCAGCTTTCCCTCTCAGCCCGGCCTAGGAAAACACACAAGGAATACAAGCTAGTTATTCTATTAGAACCCAGGCACTGCTGTCACTTGGAGGAGCCTCCCCACAATCAGGACACCTGAGCACGTCTCCGTGTGTGTACTGGAGGTCGGGAAACAGATTCCACGCATCTTTATGGGGGAACAGGTTTTCCAAGTTTGGGGAAGTAGTTTAAAACCCTCCACTGCTCACAGAGATGCACTCGCTAATACTTGGCTTTAGAGCCCTTCCCCCACCATCGCTCACTGCTAGGCCTAGGAAAACACTTAGGGAAGTCAAGCTAAGGGATTCTATTAGGACCCAGGTGCTGCTGTCAGTTGGAGGAACCTACCCAGACTCAGAACACCAGAAAACATCTTCGTTTGTGTGCTGGATGTAGGGAAACAGAGTCAAAGCATTTTTCAGGGGGCACAGTTATTCCATGGTTGTGGGTTGTAAGCTAACACCCACATTCCATGGATAGGCTCTCGCTAATACTTGGTTTAGGGCCCAATCCCAACTTTCCCCCACACACCGGCCTTGGCAAGCCATCATGGAAGACATGTTAAGGTATTGTATTAGAACCGAGGCGCTGCTGTTACTTGGAAGAACCTCCCCACACTCAAGACATCTGAACCAGATGTCGTGTGTGTGCTGGAGGAGGGAAACAGTGTCCACGCCTCTTTATGGGGGCACAGGTGTTCCCAGGTTGGGGATATACTTTCACCACCTCCACTGCCAAAAGATAGGAACTCGCTAATACTTGGTTTTAGACCACAACCACCAACTTCGCTCACAACCCGGCCAAGGTATATACCCAGGGAAGTCAACCTAATGGATCCAATTAGATCCCAGGTGCTACTGTCTGTTGCAGGAGCCTCCCCACACTCAGGATACCAGAAAACTTCGTGTGTGTGTGGAGGTGGGGAAACAAAGCACACGCATTTTTCAGGGGGCACAGTTATTCCCAAGTTGTGGGTTGTATGATAAACATCTCCACTTCCCATGGAGAGGCACATGCTGATACTAGGTTTTAGAGCCCAATCCCACTTTCAGCCAAACTCTGGCCTAGGAAAACCATCAGGGAAGACAAGCAAAGGGGTTCAATTAAAACCAAGACGCTGATGTCACTTGGAGGAACTACCACACCCTCAGGATTCTGGAATCCAACCTTGTGTGGTGGGGAGGTGTGGAGCCCCAATCCACGCAGATGAATATGTGCTCAGGTGTTTCCCTTTAGGGAGAATTCCTCTAAGAACTTCCTCAGTCCATCGGAGGGTACTCGCTGCTAATTGGCCTCCAAGCCCAACCCCCAGCTTTCCCTCATGGCCCGGACTAAGGAAACACTCAGGGAACACAAGCTAAGGGAGTCTAATAGAACCTAGGTTCTGCTGTGATTTGGAGTAGCCTCCCCATGCTCAGGATTCCAGAAAACTCCTTCGTGTGTGTGCTGTTGGTGGAGAAACAGAGTCAACGCGTATTTCAGGGGGCACAGGTATTCCATTGTTGTGGGTTGTTGGTTAAACACCTCCAATTTCCATGGAAAGGCACTCACTAATACTTGGATTTAGAGCTCAAATCCCACTTTGAACCGCACTCCAGCTTACGCAATCCATCAGGGAAGAGAGGTTAAGGATTCTCTAGAACACTGGCACTGCTGGCAGTGGGAGGATCTTTCCCAATTCAGGATTCCAGAAGCCAGTCTTGTGGGAGGGGGATTTCTGTATCCCCACTCCACGTAGATGGATGTGGGCACAGGTGTTCACCTTTAGGGAGAATTGATCTAAATACTTCCACAGTCCATCGGGGGCACTCGCTACTATATGGCCTCAAAGCCCAACCCCCAGCTTTCCCTCAGAGCCAGGCCTAGGGAAACACTCAGGGATTACAAGCTATCGGATATTATTAGAACCCAGGCGGTGCTGTCACTTGAAATTGCCGGCCCAAACTCAGGATACCTGAACACGTCTTCGTGTGTGTGTTGGAAGTGGGGAAACTGAGTTCATGCATCTTTATGGGGGCACAGTTATTCCCAGTTAGATGATGTAGTTTAAACACCTTCAGTTCTCATAGAGAGGCACTAGCTATTACTTGGCTTTAGAGCCCATCCCCCACCATCGCTCACTGCTAGGCCTAGGTAATCACTTAGGGAAGTCAAGCTAAGGGATTCTATTAGAACCCAGGTGCTGCTGTCAGTTTGTGGAGCCTGCCTACTCTCAGAATACCAGAAAACTTCTTCGTGTGTGAGCTGGATGTACGGAAACAGAGTCAAAGCATCTTTCAGGGGGCACAGTTATTCCATGGTTGTGGGTTGTAGGATAAACAGCCACATCCCATCGATAGGCTCTCGCTAATACTTGGTTTAGAGCCCAACCCCCACATTCCACCCCTCTCCAGCCTAGGAATGCCATCAGGGAAGACAAGCTAAGGGATTCTATAAGAACCCAGGCGCTGCTGGCATTTGGAGGAGACTCCCCACAATCAGGATACCTGAGCACGTCTCAGTGTGTGTGCTGGAGGTGGGGAAACAGAGTCCACGCTTCTGTATGGGGGCACAGGTGTTCCAAGATTGGGGAAGTAGTTTCAAACCCTCCAATACCCACAGAGATGCACTCGCTAATACTTGGCTTTAGAGCCCATCCCCCACCATCGCTCACTGCTAGGCCTAGGAAAACACTTAGGGAAGTCAAGCTAAGGGATTCTATTACAACCCAGGTGCTACTGTCTGTTGGAGGAAGCTCCCCACATTCAGAACACCAGAACACTTCTTCCTGTGTTTGCTGGAAGTGGGGAAACATAGCACACGCATTTTTCAGGGGGCACAGTTATTACATGATTGTGGGTTGTAGGTTAAACACCCACATCCCATGGATAGGCTCTCGCTACTACTTGGTTTAGAGCCCAATCCCAACTTTCCCCCGCACACCGGCCTTGGCAATCCACCATGGAATACAAGTTAACGTATAGTATTAGAACCCAGGCACTGCTGTTATTTGGAAGAACTTCCCCACACTCAAGACATCTGAACCCAATGTCGTGTATGTGCTGGAGGAGGGAAACAAAGTCCACGCATCTTTATGGGGGCACAGGTGTTCCAAGTTGGGGATTTGGTTTAAAAACTCCACTGCCCAGAGAGGGGCACTCGCTAACCCTTGTCTTTAGAGCCCATCCCCCACATTCGCTCACAGCCCGGCCTAGGTAAACACTCAAGGAGGTCAAGGTAACGGATTCTATTAGACCCCAGGTGCTGCTGTCATTTGGAGGGAACTCCCACCATTCAGGATGATTCTATTAGACCCCAGGTGCTGCTGTCATTTGGAGGGAACTCCCACCATTCAGGATAGAAGAACACTTCCTCGTTTGTGTGCTGGTGGTGGGGAAACAGGGTCAAGGCATCTTTCAGGTGGCACATGTATTCCCACGTTGCTGGGTGTAGGTAAATTTTCTCAAATTCCCATGTAGATGCATTGGCAAATTCTTGGTATTAGAGCCGAAACCCCACATTCCCCAGCACTCCAGCCTAGGCAAACCATCAGGGAAGGCAAGTTAAGGGATTCAAGTAGAACACAAGCGCTCCTGACATTTGGAGGAACTTCCCCACACTCAGGATCCCGGAACCCAACCTTGTGGCGGGGAGATGTGGAGCCACAATCCAAGTAGATGAATGGGGTCACAAATGTTCCCCATTAGGGGGAAGTCCTCTAAATACTTCCACATTCCATAGGGAGGCAGTTGCTGCTACTTGGCCTCCAAGGCAAACTCCCAGCTTTCCCTCTCAGCCCGGCCTAGGAAAACACACAAGGAATACAAGCTAGTTATTCTATTAGAACCCAGGCACTGCTGTCACTTGGAGGAGCCTCCCCACAATCAGGACACCTGAGCACGTCTCCGTGTGTGTACTGGAGGTCGGGAAACAGATTCCACGCATCTTTATGGGGGAACAGGTTTTCCAATTTGGGGAAGGAGTTTAAAACCCTCCACTGCCCACAGAGATGCACTCGCTAATACTTGGCTTTAGAGCCCTTCCCCCACCATCGCTCACTGCTAGGCCTAGGAAAACACTTAGGGAAGTCAAGCTAAGGGATTCTATTAGGACCCAGGTGCTGCTGTCAGTTGGAGGAACCTACCCAGACTCAGAACACCAGAAAACATCTTCGTTTGTGTGCTGGATGTAGGGAAACAGAGTCAAAGCATCTTTCAGGGGGCACAGTTATTCCATGGTTGTGGGTTGTAAGCTAACACCCACATCCCATGGATAGGCTCTCGCTAATACTTGGTTTAGAGCCCAATCCCAACTTTCCCCCACACACCGGCCTTGGCAAGCCATCATGGAAGACAAGTTAAGGTATTGTATAAGAACCGAGGTGCTGCTGTTACTTGGAAGAACCTCCCCACACTCAAGACATCTGAACCAGATGTCGTGTGTGTGCTGGAGGAGGGAAACAGTGTCCACGCCTCTTTATGGGGGCACAGGTGTTCCCAGGTTGGGGATATACTTTCACCACCTCCACTGCCAAAAGATAGGAACTCGCTAATACTTGGTTTTAGACCACAACCACCAACTTCGCTCACAACCCGGCCAAGGTATATACTCAGGGAAGTCAACCTAATGGATCCAATTAGATCCCAGGTGCTACTGTCTGTTGCAGGAGCCTCCCCACACTCAGGATACCAGAAAACTTCGTGTGTGTGTGGAGGTGGGGAAACAAAGCACACGCATTTTTCAGGGGGCACAGTTATTCCCAAGTTGTGGGTTGTATGATAAACATCTCCACTTCCCATGGAGAGGCACATGCTGATACTAGGTTTTAGAGCCCAATCCCACTTTCAGCCAAACTCTGGCCTAGGAAAACCATCAGGGAAGACAAGCAAAGGGGTTCAATTAAAACCAAGACGCTGATGTCACTTGGAGGAACTACCACACCCTCAGGATTCTGGAATCCAACCTTGTGTGGTGGGGAGGTGTGGAGCCCCAATCCACGCAGATGAATATGTGCTCAGGTGTTTCCCTTTAGGGAGAATTCCTCTAAGAACTTCCTCAGTCCATCGGAGGGTACTCGCTTCTAATTGGCCTCCAAGCCCAACCCCCAGCTTTCCCTCATGGCCCGGCCTAAGGAAACACTCAGGGAACACAAGCTAAGGGAGTCTAATAGAACCTAGGTTCTGCTGTGATTTGGAGTAGCCTCCCCATGCTCAGGATTCCAGAAAACTCCTTCGTGTGTGTGCTGTTGGTGGAGAAACAGAGTCCACGCGTATTTCAGGGGTCACAGGTATTCCATTGTTGTGGGTTGTTGGTTAAACACCTCCAATTTCCATGGAAAGGCACTCACTAATACTTGGATTTAGAGCTCAAATCCCACTTTGAACCGCACTCCAGCTTACGCAATCCATCAGGGAAGAGAGGTTAAGGATTCTCTAGAACACTGGCACTGCTGTCAGTTGGAGGATCTTTACCAATTAAGGATTCCAGAAGCCAGTCTTGTGGGAGGGGGATTCCTGTATCCCCACTCCACGTAGATGGATGTGGGCACAGGTGTTCACCTTTAGGGAGAATTGATCTAAATACTTCCACAGTCCATCGGGGGCACTCGCTACTATATGGCCTCAAAGCCCTACCCCCAGCTTTCCCTCAGAGCCAGGCCTAGGGAAACACTCAGTGATTACAAGCTATCGGATATTATTAGAACCCAGGCGGTGCTGTCACTTGAAATTGCCGGCCCAAACTCAGGATACCTGAACACGTCTTCGTGTGTGTTGGAAGTGGGGAAACTGAGTTCATGCATCTTTATGGGGGCACAGTTATTCCCCGGTAGATGATGTAGTTTAAACACCTTCACTTCTCATAGAGAGGCACTAGCTATTACTTGGCTTTAGAGCCCATCCCCCACCATCGCTCACTGCTAGGCCTAGGAAATCACTTAGGGAAGTCAAGCTAAGGGATTCTATTAGAACCCAGGTGCTGCTGTCAGTTTGTGGAGCCTCCCTACTCTCAGAATACCAGAACACTTCTTCGTGTGTGAGCTGGATGTAGGGAAACAGAGTCAAAGCATCTTTCAGGGGGCACAGTTATTCCATGGTTGTGGGTTGTAGGTTAAACAGCCACATCCCATCGATAGGCTCTCGCTAATTCCTGGTTTAGAGCCCAACCCCCACATTCCACCCCTCTCCAGCCTAGGAATGCCATCAGGGAAGACAAGCTAAGGGATTCTATAAGAACCCAGGCGCTGCTGGCATTTGGAGGAGACTCCCCACAATCAGGATACCTGAGCACGTCTCAGTGTGTGTGCTGGAGGTGGGGAAACAGAGTCCACGCATCTGTATGGGGGCACAGGTGTTCCAAGATTGGGGAAGTAGTTTCAAACCCTCCAATACCCACAGAGATGCACTCGCTAATACTTGGCTTTAGAGCCCATCCCCCACCATCGCTCACTGCTAGGCCTAGGAAAACACTTAGGGAAGTCAAGCTAAGGGATTCTATTACAACCCAGGTGCTACTGTCTGTTGGAGGAAGCTCCCCACAGTCAGAACACCAGAACACTTCTTCCTGTGTTTGCTGGAAGTGGGGAAACATAGCACACGCATTTTTCAGGGGGCACAGTTATTCCATGGTTGTGGGTTGTAGGTTAAACACCCACATCCCATGGATAGGCTCTCGCTACTACTTGGTTTAGAGCCCAATCCCAACTTTCCCCCGCACACCGGCCTTGGCAATCCACCATGGAATACAAGTTAAGGTATAGTATTAGAACCCAGGCACTGCTGTTATTTGGAAGAACTTCCCCACACTCAAGACATCTGAACCCAATGTCGTGTATGTGCTGGAGGAGGGAAACAAAGTCCACGCATCTTTATGGGGGCACAGGTGTTCCAAGTTGGGGATTTGGTTTAAAAACTCCACTGCCCAGAGAGGGGCACTCGCTAACCCTTGTCTTTAGAGCCCATCCCCCACATTCGCTCACAGCCCGGCCTAGGTAAACACTCAAGGAGGTCAAGGTAACGGATTCTATTAGACCCCAGGTGCTGCTGTCATTTGGAGGGAACTCCCACCATTCAGGATAGAAGAACACTTCCTCGTTTGTGTGCTGGTGGTGGGGAAACAGGGTCAAGGCATCTTTCAGGTGGCACATGTATTCCCACGTTGCTGGGTGTAGGTAAAATTTCTCAAATTCCCATGTAGATGCATTGGCAAATTCTTGGTATTAGAGCCGAAACCCCACATTCCCCAGCACTCCAGCCTAGGCAAACCATCAGGGAAGGCAAGTTAAGGGATTCAAGTAGAACACAAGCGCTCCTGTCATTTGGAGGAACATCCCCACACTCAGGATCCCGGAACCCAACCTTGTGGCGGGGAGATGTGGAGCCACAATCCAAGTAGATGAATGGGGTCACAAATGTTCCCCATTAGGGGGAAGTCCTCTAAATACTTCCACATTCCATAGGGAGGCAGTTGCTGCTACTTGGCCTCCAAGGCAAACTCCCAGCTTTCCCTCTCAGCCCGGCCTAGGAAAACACACAAGGAATACAAGCTAGTTATTCTATTAGAACCCAGGCACTGCTGTCACTTGGAGGAGCCTCCCCACAATCAGGACACCTGAGCACGTCTCCGTGTGTGTACTGGAGGTCGGGAAACAGATTCCACGCATCTTTATGGGGGAACAGGTTTTCCAAGTTTGGGGAAGTAGTTTAAAACCCTCCACTGCCCACAGAGATGCACTCGCTAATACTAGGCTTTAGAGCCCTTCCCCCACCATCGCTCACTGCTAGGCCTAGGAAAACACTTAGGGAAGTCAAGCTAAGGGATTCTATTAGGACCCAGGTGCTGCTGTCAGTTGGAGGAACCTACCCAGACTCATAACACCAGAAAACATCTTCGTTTGTGTGCTGGATGTAGGGAAACAGAGTCAAAGCATCTTTCAGGGGGCACAGTTATTCCATGGTTGTGGGTTGTAAGCTAACACCCACATCCCATGGATAGGCTCTCGCTAATACTTGGTTTAGAGCCCAATCCCAACTTTCCCCCACACACCGGCCTTGGCAAACCATCATGGAAGACAAGTTAAGGTATTGTATTAGAACCGAGGCGCTGCTGTTACTTTGAAGAACCTCCCCACACTCAAGACTTCTGAACCAGATGTCGTGTGTGTGCTGGAGTAGGGAAACAGTGTCCACGCCTCTTTATGGGGGCACAGGTGTTCCCAGGTTGGGGATATACTTTCACCACCTCCACTGCCAAAAGATAGGAACTCGCTAATACTTGGTTTTAGACCACAACCACCAACTTCGCTCACAACCCGGCCAAGGTATATACTCAGGGAAGTCAACCTAATGGATCCAATTAGATCCCAGGTGCTACTGTCTGTTGCAGGAGCCTCCCCACACTCAGGATACCAGAAAACTTCGTGTGTGTGTGGAGGTGGGGAAACAAAGCACACGCATTTTTCAGGGGGCACAGTTATTCCCAAGTTGTGGGTTGTATGATAAACATCTCCACTTCCCATGGAGAGGCACATGCTGATACTAGGTTTTAGAGCCCAATCCCACTTTCAGCCTAACTCTGGCCTAGGAAAACCATCAGGGAAGACAAGCAAAGGGGTTCAATTAAAACCAAGACGCTGATGTCACTTGGAGGAACTACCACACCCTCAGGATTCTGGAATCCAACCTTGTGTGGTGGGGAGGTGTGGAGCCCCAATCCACGCAGATGAATATGTGCTCAGGTGTTTCCCTTTAGGGAGAATTCCTCTAAGAACTTCCTCAGTCCATCGGAGGGTACTCGCTGCTAATTGGCCTCCAAGCCCAACCCCCAGCTTTCCCTCATGGCCCGGCCTAAGGAAACACTCAGGGAACACAAGCTAAGGGAGTCTAATAGAACCTAGGTTCTGCTGTGATTTGGAGTAGCCTCCCCATGCTCAGGATTCCAGAAAACTTCTTCGTGTGTGTGCTGTTGGTGGAGAAACAGAGTCCACGCGTATTTCAGGGGGCACAGGTATTCCATTGTTGTGGGTTGTTGGTTAAACACCTCCAATTTCCATGGAAAGGCACTCACTAATACTTGGATTTAGAGCTCAAATCCCAATTTGAACCGCACTCCAGCTTACGCAATCCATCAGGGAAGAGAGGTTAAGGATTCTCTAGAACACTGGCACTGCTGTCATTTGGAGGATCTTTCCCAATTCAGGATTCCAGAAGCCAGTCTTGTGGGAGGGGGATTTCTGTATCCCCACTCCACGTAGATGGATGTGGGCACAGGTGTTCACCTTTAGGGAGAATTGATCTAAATACTTCCACAGTCCATCCGGGGCCCTCGCTACTATATGGCCTCAAAGCCCAACCCCCAGCATTCCCTCAGAGCCAGGCCTAGGGAAACACTCAGGGATTACAAGCTATCGGATATTATTAGAACCCAGGCGGTGCTGTCACTTGAAATTGCCGGCCCAAACTCAGGATACCTGAACACGTCTTCGTGTGTGTGTTGGAAGTGGGGAAACTGAGTTCATGCATTTTTATGGGGGCTCAGTTATTCCCAGGTAGATGATGTAGTTTAAACACCTTCACTTCTCATAGAGAGGCACTAGCTATTACTTGGCTTTAGAGCCCATCCCCCACCATCGCTCACTGCTAGGCCTAGGAAATCACTTAGGGAAGTCAAGCTAAGGGATTCTATTAGAACCCAGGTGCTGCTGTCAGTTTGTGGAGCCTCCCTACTCTCAGAATACCAGAACACTTCTTCGTGTGTGAGCTGGATGTAGGGAAACAGAGTCAAAGCATCTTTCAGGGGGCACAGTTATTCCATGGTTGTGGGTTGTAGGTTAAACAGCCACATCCCATCGATAGGCTCTCGCTAATACCTGGTTTAGAGCCCAACCCCCACATTCCACCGTCCCCAGCCTAGGAATGCCATCAGGGAAGACAAGCTAAGGGATTCTATAAGAACCCAGGCGCTGCTGGCATTTGGAGGAGACTCCCCACAATCAGGATACCTGAGCACGTCTCAGTGTGTGTGCTGGAGGTGGGGAAACAGAGTCCACGCTTCTGTATGGGGGCACAGGTGTTCCAAGATTGGGGAAGTAGTTTCAAACCCTCCAATACCCACAGAGATGCACTCGCTAATACTTGGCTTTAGAGCCCATCCCCCACCATCGCTCACTGCTAGGCCTAGGAATACATTTAGGGAAGTCAAGCTAAGGGATTCTATTACAACCCAGGTGCTACTGTCTGTTGGAGGAAGCTCCCCACAGTCAGAACACCAGAACACTTCTTCCTGTGTTTGCTGGAAGTGGGGAAACATAGCACACGCATTTTTCAGGGGGCACAGTTATTCCATGGTTGTGGGTTGTAGGTTAAACACCCACATCCCATGGATAGGCTCTCGCTACTACTTGGTTTAGAGCCCAATCCCAACTTTCCCCCGCACACTGGCCTTGGCAATCCACCATGGAATACAAGTTATGGTATAGTATTAGAACCCAGGCACTGCTGTTATTTGGAAGAACTTCCCCACACTCAAGACATCTGAACCCAATGTCGTGTATGTGCTGGAGGAGGGAAACAAAGTCCACGCATTTTTATGGGGGCACAGGTGTTCCAAGTTTGGGATTTGGTTTAAAAACTCCACTGCCCAGAGAGGGGCACTCGCTAACCCTTGTCTTTAGAGCCCATCCCCCACATTCGCTCACAGCCCGGCCTAGGTAAACACTCAAGGAGGTCAAGGTAACGGATTCTATTAGACCCCAGGTGCTGCTGTCATTTGGAGGGAACTCCCACCATTCAGGATGATTCTATTAGACCCCAGGTGCTGCTGTCATTTGGAGGGAACTCCCACCATTCAGGATAGAAGAACACTTCCTCGTTTGTGTGCTGGTGGTGGGGAAACAGGGTCAAGGCATCTTTCAGGTGGCACATGTATTCCCACGTTGCTGGGTGTAGGTAAATTTTCTCAAATTCCCATGTAGATGCATTGGCAAATTCTTGGTATTAGAGCCGAAACCCCACATTCCCCAGCACTCCAGCCTAGGCAAACCATCAGGGAAGGCAAGTTAAGGGATTCAAGTAGAACACAAGCGCTCCTGACATTTGGAGGAACTTCCCCACACTCAGGATCCCGGAACCCAACCTTGTGGCGGGGAGATGTGGAGCCACAATCCAAGTAGATGAATGGGGTCACAAATGTTCCCCATTAGGGGGAAGTCCTCTAAATACTTCCACATTCCATAGGGAGGCAGTTGCTGCTACTTGGCCTCCAAGGCAAACTCCCAGCTTTCCCTCTCAGCCCGGCCTAGGAAAACACACAAGGAATACAAGCTAGTTATTCTATTAGAACCCAGGCACTGCTGTCACTTGGAGGAGCCTCCCCACAATCAGGACACCTGAGCACGTCTCCGTGTGTGTACTGGAGGTCGGGAAACAGATTCCACGCATCTTTATGGGGGAACAGGTTTTCCAATTTGGGGAAGGAGTTTAAAACCCTCCACTGCCCACAGAGATGCACTCGCTAATACTTGGCTTTAGAGCCCTTCCCCCACCATCGCTCACTGCTAGGCCTAGGAAAACACTTAGGGAAGTCAAGCTAAGGGATTCTATTAGGACCCAGGTGCTGCTGTCAGTTGGAGGAACCTACCCAGACTCAGAACACCAGAAAACATCTTCGTTTGTGTGCTGGATGTAGGGAAACAGAGTCAAAGCATCTTTCAGGGGGCACAGTTATTCCATGGTTGTGGGTTGTAAGCTAACACCCACATCCCATGGATAGGCTCTCGCTAATACTTGGTTTAGAGCCCAATCCCAACTTTCCCCCACACACCGGCCTTGGCAAGCCATCATGGAAGACAAGTTAAGGTATTGTATAAGAACCGAGGTGCTGCTGTTACTTGGAAGAACCTCCCCACACTCAAGACATCTGAACCAGATGTCGTGTGTGTGCTGGAGGAGGGAAACAGTGTCCACGCCTCTTTATGGGGGCACAGGTGTTCCCAGGTTGGGGATATACTTTCACCACCTCCACTGCCAAAAGATAGGAACTCGCTAATACTTGGTTTTAGACCACAACCACCAACTTCGCTCACAACCCGGCCAAGGTATATACTCAGGGAAGTCAACCTAATGGATCCAATTAGATCCCAGGTGCTACTGTCTGTTGCAGGAGCCTCCCCACACTCAGGATACCAGAAAACTTCGTGTGTGTGTGGAGGTGGGGAAACAAAGCACACGCATTTTTCAGGGGGCACAGTTATTCCCAAGTTGTGGGTTGTATGATAAACATCTCCACTTCCCATGGAGAGGCACATGCTGATACTAGGTTTTAGAGCCCAATCCCACTTTCAGCCAAACTCTGGCCTAGGAAAACCATCAGGGAAGGCAAGCAAAGGGGTTCAATTAAAACCAAGACGCTGATGTCACTTGGAGGAACTACCACACCCTCAGGATTCTGGAATCCAACCTTGTGTGGTGGGGAGGTGTGGAGCCCCAATCCACGCAGATGAATATGTGCTCAGGTGTTTCCCTTTAGGGAGAATTCCTCTAAGAACTTCCTCAGTCCATCGGAGGGTACTCGCTTCTAATTGGCCTCCAAGCCCAACCCCCAGCTTTCCCTCATGGCCCGGCCTAAGGAAACACTCAGGGAACACAAGCTAAGGGAGTCTAATAGAACCTAGGTTCTGCTGTGATTTGGAGTAGCCTCCCCATGCTCAGGATTCCAGAAAACTCCTTCGTGTGTGTGCTGTTGGTGGAGAAACAGAGTCCACGCGTATTTCAGGGGTCACAGGTATTCCATTGTTGTGGGTTGTTGGTTAAACACCTCCAATTTCCATGGAAAGGCACTCACTAATACTTGGATTTAGAGCTCAAATCCCACTTTGAACCGCACTCCAGCTTACGCAATCCATCAGGGAAGAGAGGTTAAGGATTCTCTAGAACACTGGCACTGCTGTCAGTTGGAGGATCTTTACCAATTAAGGATTCCAGAAGCCAGTCTTGTGGGAGGGGGATTCCTGTATCCCCACTCCACGTAGATGGATGTGGGCACAGGTGTTCACCTTTAGGGAGAATTGATCTAAATACTTCCACAGTCCATCGGGGGCACTCGCTACTATATGGCCTCAAAGCCCTACCCCCAGCTTTCCCTCAGAGCCAGGCCTAGGGAAACACTCAGTGATTACAAGCTATCGGATATTATTAGAACCCAGGCGGTGCTGTCACTTGAAATTGCCGGCCCAAACTCAGGATACCTGAACACGTCTTCGTGTGTGTTGGAAGTGGGGAAACTGAGTTCATGCATCTTTATGGGGGCACAGTTATTCCCCGGTAGATGATGTAGTTTAAACACCTTCACTTCTCATAGAGAGGCACTAGCTATTACTTGGCTTTAGAGCCCATCCCCCACCATCGCTCACTGCTAGGCCTAGGAAATCACTTAGGGAAGTCAAGCTAAGGGATTCTATTAGAACCCAGGTGCTGCTGTCAGTTTGTGGAGCCTCCCTACTCTCAGAATACCAGAACACTTCTTCGTGTGTGAGCTGGATGTAGGGAAACAGAGTCAAAGCATCTTTCAGGGGGCACAGTTATTCCATGGTTGTGGGTTGTAGGTTAAACAGCCACATCCCATCGATAGGCTCTCGCTAATTCCTGGTTTAGAGCCCAACCCCCACATTCCACCCCTCTCCAGCCTAGGAATGCCATCAGGGAAGACAAGCTAAGGGATTCTATAAGAACCCAGGCGCTGCTGGCATTTGGAGGAGACTCCCCACAATCAGGATACCTGAGCACGTCTCAGTGTGTGTGCTGGAGGTGGGGAAACAGAGTCCACGCATCTGTATGGGGGCACAGGTGTTCCAAGATTGGGGAAGTAGTTTCAAACCCTCCAATACCCACAGAGATGCACTCGCTAATACTTGGCTTTAGAGCCCATCCCCCACCATCGCTCACTGCTAGGCCTAGGAAAACACTTAGGGAAGTCAAGCTAAGGGATTCTATTACAACCCAGGTGCTACTGTCTGTTGGAGGAAGCTCCCCACAGTCAGAACACCAGAACACTTCTTCCTGTGTTTGCTGGAAGTGGGGAAACATAGCACACGCATTTTTCAGGGGGCACAGTTATTCCATGGTTGTGGGTTGTAGGTTAAACACCCACATCCCATGGATAGGCTCTCGCTACTACTTGGTTTAGAGCCCAATCCCAACTTTCCCCCGCACACCGGCCTTGGCAATCCACCATGGAATACAAGTTAAGGTATAGTATTAGAACCCAGGCACTGCTGTTATTTGGAAGAACTTCCCCACACTCAAGACATCTGAACCCAATGTCGTGTATGTGCTGGAGGAGGGAAACAAAGTCCACGCATCTTTATGGGGGCACAGGTGTTCCAAGTTGGGGATTTGGTTTAAAAACTCCACTGCCCAGAGAGGGGCACTCGCTAACCCTTGTCTTTAGAGCCCATCCCCCACATTCGCTCACAGCCCGGCCTAGGTAAACACTCAAGGAGGTCAAGGTAACGGATTCTATTAGACCCCAGGTGCTGCTGTCATTTGGAGGGAACTCCCACCATTCAGGATAGAAGAACACTTCCTCGTTTGTGTGCTGGTGGTGGCGAAACAGGGTCAAGGCATCTTTCAGGTGGCACATGTATTCCCACGTTGCTGGGTGTAGGTAAAATTTCTCAAATTCCCATGTAGATGCATTGGCAAATTCTTGGTATTAGAGCCGAAACCCCACATTCCCCAGCACTCCAGCCTAGGCAAACCATCAGGGAAGGCAAGTTAAGGGATTCAAGTAGAACACAAGCGCTCCTGTCATTTGGAGGAACATCCCCACACTCAGGATCCCGGAACCCAACCTTGTGGCGGGGAGATGTGGAGCCACAATCCAAGTAGATGAATGGGGTCACAAATGTTCCCCATTAGGGGGAAGTCCTCTAAATACTTCCACATTCCATAGGGAGGCAGTTGCTGCTACTTGGCCTCCAAGGCAAACTCCCAGCTTTCCCTCTCAGCCCGGCCTAGGAAAACACACAAGGAATACAAGCTAGTTATTCTATTAGAACCCAGGCACTGCTGTCACTTGGAGGAGCCTCCCCACAATCAGGACACCTGAGCACGTCTCCGTGTGTGTACTGGAGGTCGGGAAACAGATTCCACGCATCTTTATGGGGGAACAGGTTTTCCAAGTTTGGGGAAGTAGTTTAAAACCCTCCACTGCCCACAGAGATGCACTCGCTAATACTAGGCTTTAGAGCCCTTCCCCCACCATCGCTCACTGCTAGGCCTAGGAAAACACTTAGGGAAGTCAAGCTAAGGGATTCTATTAGGACCCAGGTGCTGCTGTCAGTTGGAGGAACCTACCCAGACTCATAACACCAGAAAACATCTTCGTTTGTGTGCTGGATGTAGGGAAACAGAGTCAAAGCATCTTTCAGGGGGCACAGTTATTCCATGGTTGTGGGTTGTAAGCTAACACCCACATCCCATGGATAGGCTCTCGCTAATACTTGGTTTAGAGCCCAATCCCAACTTTCCCCCACACACCGGCCTTGGCAAACCATCATGGAAGACAAGTTAAGGTATTGTATTAGAACCGAGGCGCTGCTGTTACTTTGAAGAACCTCCCCACACTCAAGACTTCTGAACCAGATGTCGTGTGTGTGCTGGAGTAGGGAAACAGTGTCCACGCCTCTTTATGGGGGCACAGGTGTTCCCAGGTTGGGGATATACTTTCACCACCTCCACTGCCAAAAGATAGGAACTCGCTAATACTTGGTTTTAGACCACAACCACCAACTTCGCTCACAACCCGGCCAAGGTATATACTCAGGGAAGTCAACCTAATGGATCCAATTAGATCCCAGGTGCTACTGTCTGTTGCAGGAGCCTCCCCACACTCAGGATACCAGAAAACTTCGTGTGTGTGTGGAGGTGGGGAAACAAAGCACACGCATTTTTCAGGGGGCACAGTTATTCCCAAGTTGTGGGTTGTATGATAAACATCTCCACTTCCCATGGAGAGGCACATGCTGATACTAGGTTTTAGAGCCCAATCCCACTTTCAGCCTAACTCTGGCCTAGGAAAACCATCAGGGAAGACAAGCAAAGGGGTTCAATTAAAACCAAGACGCTGATGTCACTTGGAGGAACTACCACACCCTCAGGATTCTGGAATCCAACCTTGTGTGGTGGGGAGGTGTGGAGCCCCAATCCACGCAGATGAATATGTGCTCAGGTGTTTCCCTTTAGGGAGAATTCCTCTAAGAACTTCCTCAGTCCATCGGAGGGTACTCGCTGCTAATTGGCCTCCAAGCCCAACCCCCAGCTTTCCCTCATGGCCCGGCCTAAGGAAACACTCAGGGAACACAAGCTAAGGGAGTCTAATAGAACCTAGGTTCTGCTGTGATTTGGAGTAGCCTCCCCATGCTCAGGATTCCAGAAAACTTCTTCGTGTGTGTGCTGTTGGTGGAGAAACAGAGTCCACGCGTATTTCAGGGGGCACAGGTATTCCATTGTTGTGGGTTGTTGGTTAAACACCTCCAATTTCCATGGAAAGGCACTCACTAATACTTGGATTTAGAGCTCAAATCCCAATTTGAACCGCACTCCAGCTTACGCAATCCATCAGGGAAGAGAGGTTAAGGATTCTCTAGAACACTGGCACTGCTGTCATTTGGAGGATCTTTCCCAATTCAGGATTCCAGAAGCCAGTCTTGTGGGAGGGGGATTTCTGTATCCCCACTCCACGTAGATGGATGTGGGCACAGGTGTTCACCTTTAGGGAGAATTGATCTAAATACTTCCACAGTCCATCCGGGGCCCTCGCTACTATATGGCCTCAAAGCCCAACCCCCAGCATTCCCTCAGAGCCAGGCCTAGGGAAACACTCAGGGATTACAAGCTATCGGATATTATTAGAACCCAGGCGGTGCTGTCACTTGAAATTGCCGGCCCAAACTCAGGATACCTGAACACGTCTTCGTGTGTGTGTTGGAAGTGGGGAAACTGAGTTCA
Source organism: Vicugna pacos (assembly GCF_048564905.1). NCBI lineage: Eukaryota > Metazoa > Chordata > Mammalia > Artiodactyla > Camelidae > Vicugna > Vicugna pacos. The sequence goes on along the minus strand of NW_027328741.1, from coordinate 22,993,565 downwards.
TGCATTTTTATGGGGGCTCAGTTATTCCCAGGTAGATGATGTAGTTTAAACACCTTCACTTCTCATAGAGAGGCACTAGCTATTACTTGGCTTTAGAGCCCATCCCCCACCATCGCTCACTGCTAGGCCTAGGAAATCACTTAGGGAAGTCAAGCTAAGGGATTCTATTAGAACCCAGGTGCTGCTGTCAGTTTGTGGAGCCTCCCTACTCTCAGAATACCAGAACACTTCTTCGTGTGTGAGCTGGATGTAGGGAAACAGAGTCAAAGCATCTTTCAGGGGGCACAGTTATTCCATGGTTGTGGGTTGTAGGTTAAACAGCCACATCCCATCGATAGGCTCTCGCTAATACCTGGTTTAGAGCCCAACCCCCACATTCCACCGTCCCCAGCCTAGGAATGCCATCAGGGAAGACAAGCTAAGGGATTCTATAAGAACCCAGGCGCTGCTGGCATTTGGAGGAGACTCCCCACAATCAGGATACCTGAGCACGTCTCAGTGTGTGTGCTGGAGGTGGGGAAACAGAGTCCACGCTTCTGTATGGGGGCACAGGTGTTCCAAGATTGGGGAAGTAGTTTCAAACCCTCCAATACCCACAGAGATGCACTCGCTAATACTTGGCTTTAGAGCCCATCCCCCACCATCGCTCACTGCTAGGCCTAGGAATACATTTAGGGAAGTCAAGCTAAGGGATTCTATTACAACCCAGGTGCTACTGTCTGTTGGAGGAAGCTCCCCACAGTCAGAACACCAGAACACTTCTTCCTGTGTTTGCTGGAAGTGGGGAAACATAGCACACGCATTTTTCAGGGGGCACAGTTATTCCATGGTTGTGGGTTGTAGGTTAAACACCCACATCCCATGGATAGGCTCTCGCTACTACTTGGTTTAGAGCCCAATCCCAACTTTCCCCCGCACACTGGCCTTGGCAATCCACCATGGAATACAAGTTATGGTATAGTATTAGAACCCAGGCACTGCTGTTATTTGGAAGAACTTCCCCACACTCAAGACATCTGAACCCAATGTCGTGTATGTGCTGGAGGAGGGAAACAAAGTCCACGCATTTTTATGGGGGCACAGGTGTTCCAAGTTTGGGATTTGGTTTAAAAACTCCACTGCCCAGAGAGGGGCACTCGCTAACCCTTGTCTTTAGAGCCCATCCCCCACATTCGCTCACAGCCCGGCCTAGGTAAACACTCAAGGAGGTCAAGGTAACGGATTCTATTAGACCCCAGGTGCTGCTGTCATTTGGAGGGAACTCCCACCATTCAGGATAGAAGAACACTTCCTCGTTTGTGTGCTGGTGGTGGGGAAACAGGGTCAAGGCATCTTTCAGGTGGCACATGTATTCCCACGTTGCTGGGTGTAGGTAAAATTTCTCAAATTCCCATGTAGATGCATTGGCAAATTCTTGGTATTAGAGCCGAAACCCCACATTCCCCAGCACTCCAGCCTAGGCAAACCATCAGGGAAGGCAAGTTAAGGGATTCAAGTAGAACACAAGCGCTCCTGACATTTGGAGGAACTTCCCCACACTCAGGATTCCGGAACCCAACCTTGTGGCGGGGAGATGTGGAGCCACAATCCAAGTAGATGAATGGGGTCACAAATGTTCCCCATTAGGGGGAAGTCCTCTAAATACTTCCACATTCCATAGGGAGGCAGTTGCTGCTACTTGGCCTCCAAGGCAAACTCCCAGCTTTCCCTCTCAGCCCGGCCTAGGAAAACACACAAGGAATACAAGCTAGTTATTCTATTAGAACCCAGGCACTGCTGTCACTTGGAGGAGCCTCCCCACAATCAGGACACCTGAGCACGTCTCCGTGTGTGTACTGGAGGTCGGGAAACAGATTCCACGCATCTTTATGGGGGAACAGGTTTTCCAAGTTTGGGGAAGGAGTTTAAAACCCTCCACTGCCCACAGAGATGCACTCGCTAATACTTGGCTTTAGAGCCCTTCCCCCACCATCGCTCACTGCTAGGCCTAGGAAAACACTTAGGGAAGTCAAGCTAAGGGATTCTATTAGGACCCAGGTGCTGCTGTCAGTTGGAGGAACCTACCCAGACTCAGAACACCAGAAAACAACTTCGTTTGTGTGCTGGATGTAGGGAAACAGAGTCAAAGCATCTTTCAGGGGGCACAGTTATTCCATGGTTGTGGGTTGTAAGCTAACACCCACATCCCATGGATAGGCTCTCGCTAATACTTGGTTTAGAGCCCAATCCCAACTTTCCCCCACACACCGGCCTTGGCAAACCATCATGGAATACAAGTTAAGGTATTGTATTAGAACCGAGGCGCTGCTGTTACTTGGAAGAACCTCCCCACACTCAAGACTTCTGAACCAGATGTCGTGTGTGTGCTGGAGTAGGGAAACAGTGTCCACGCCTCTTTATGGGGGCACAGGTGTTCCCAGGTTGGGGATATACTTTCACCACCTCCACTGCCAAAAGATAGGAACTCGCTAATACTTGGTTTTAGACCACAACCACCAACTTCGCTCACAACCCGGCCAAGGTATATACTCAGGGAAGTCAAGCTAATGGATCCAATTAGATCCCAGGTGCTACTGTCTGTTGCAGGAGCCTCCCCACACTCAGGATACCAGAAAACTTCGTGTGTGTGTGGAGGTGGGGAAACAAAGCACACGCATTTTTCAGGGGGCACAGTTATTCCCAAGTTGTGGGTTGTATGATAAACATCTCCACTTCCCATGGAGAGGCACATGCTGATACTAGGTTTTAGAGCCCAATCCCACTTTCAGCCAAACTCTGGCCTAGGAAAACCATCAGGGAAGACAAGCAAAGGGGTTCAATTAAAACCAAGACGCTGATGTCACTTGGAGGAACTACCACACCCTCAGGATTCTGGAATCCACCCTTGTGTGGTGGGGAGGTGTGGAGCCCCAATCCACGCAGATGAATATGTGCTCAGGTGTTTCCCTTTAGGGAGAATTCCTCTAAGAACTTCCTCAGTCCATCGGAGGGTACTCGCTGCTAATTGGCCTCCAAGCCCAACCCCCAGCTTTCCCTCATGGCCCGGCCTAAGGAAACACTCAGGGAACACAAGCTAAGGGAGTCTAATAGAACCTAGGTTCTGCTGTGATTTGGAGTAGCCTCCCCATGCTCAGGATTCCAGAAAACTCCTTCGTGTGTGTGCTGTTGGTGGAGAAACAGAGTCCACGCGTATTTCAGGGGGCACAGGTATTCCATTGTTTTGGGTTGTTGGAAAAACACCTCCAATTTCCATGGAAAGGCACTCACTAATACTTGGATTTAGAGCTCAAATCCCACTTTGAACCGCACTCCAGCTTACGCAATCCATCAGGGAAGAGAGGTTAAGGATTCTCTAGAACACTGGCACTGCTGGCAGTGGGAGGATCTTTCCCAATTCAGGATTCCAGAAGCCAGTCTTGTGGGAGGGGGATTTCTGTATCCCCACTCCACGTAGATGGATGTGGGCACAGGTGTTCACCTTTAGGGAGAATTGATCTAAATACTTCCACAGTCCATCGGGGGCACTCGCTACTATATGGCCTCAAAGCCCAACCCCCAGCTTTCCCTCAGAGCCAGGCCTAGGGAAACACTCAGGGATTACAAGCTATCGGATATTATTAGAACCCAGGCGGTGCTGTCGCTTGAAATTGCCGGCCCAAACTCAGGATACCTGAACTCGTCTTCGTGTGTGTTGGAAGTGGGGAAACTGAGTTCATGCATCTTTATGGGGGCACAATTATTCCAAGGTAGATGATGTAGTTTAAACACCTTCACTTCTCATAGAGAGGCACTAGCTATTACTTGGCTTTAGAGCCCATCCCCCACCATCGCTCACTGCTAGGCCTAGAAAATCACTTAGGGAATTCAAGCTAAGGGATTCTATTAGAACCCAGGTGCTGCTGTCAGTTTGTGGAGCCTCTCTACTCTCAGAATACCAGAAAACTTCTTCGTGTGTGAGCTGGATGAAGGGAAACAGAGTCAAAGCATCTTTCATGGGGCACAGTTTTTCCATGGTTGTGGGTTGTAGGTTAAACAGCCACATCCCATCGATAGGCTCTCGTTAATACCTGGTTTAGAGCCCAACCCCCACATTCCACCCCTCTCCAGCCTAGGAATGCCATCAGGGAAGACAAACTAAGGGATTCATTAAGAACCCAGGCGCTGCTGGCATTTGGAGGAGACTCCCCACTATCAGGATAACTGAGCACGTCTCAGTGTGTGTGCTGGAGGTGGGGAAACAGAGTCCACGCATCTGTATGGGGGCACAGGTGTTCCAAGATTGGGGAAATAGTTTCAAACCCTCCAATACCCACAGAGATGCACTCGCTAATACTTGGCTTTAGAGCCCATCCCCCACCATCGCTCACTGCTAGGCCTAGGAAATCACTTAGGGAAGTCAAGCTAACGGATTCTATTACAACCCAGGTGCTACTGTCTGTTGGAGGAAGCTCCCCACAGTCAGAACACCAGAAAACTTCTTCCTGTGTTTGCTGGAAGTGGGGAAACATAGCACACGCATTTTTCAGGGGGCACAGTTATTCCATGGTTGTGGGTTGTAGGTTAAACACCCACATCCCATGGATAGGCTCTCGCTACTACTTGGTTTAGAGCCCAATCCCAACTTTCCCCCGCACACCGGCCTTGGCAATCCACCATGGAATACAAGTTAAGGTATAGTATTAGAACCCAGGCACTGCTGTTATTTGGAAGAACTTCCCCACACTCAAGACATCTGAACCCAATGTCGTGTATGTGCTGGAGGAGGGAAACAAAGTCCACGCATCTTTATGGGGGCACAGGTGTTCCAAGTTGGGGATTTGGTTTAAAAACTCCACTGCCCAGAGAGGGACACTCGCTAACCCTTGTCTTTAGAGCCCATCCCCCACATTCGCTCACAGCCCGGCCTAGGTAAACACTCAAGGAGGTCAAGGTAACGGATTCTATTAGACCCCAGGTGCTGCTGTCATTTGGAGGGAACTCCCACCATTCAGGATAGAAGAACACTTCCTCGTTTGTGTGCTGGTGGTGGGGAAACAGGGTCAAGGCATCTTTCAGGTGGCACATGTATTCCCACGTTGCTGGGTGTAGGTAAAATTTCTCAAATTCCCATGTAGGTGCATTGGCAAATTCTTGGTATTAGAGCCGAAACCCCACATTCCCCAGCACTCCAGCCTAGGCAAACCATCAGGGAAGGCAAGTTAACGGATTCAAGTAGAACACAAGCGCTCCTGACATTTGGAGGAACTTCCCCACACTCAGGATTCCGGAACCCAACCTTGTGGCGGGGAGATGTGGAGCCACAATCCAAGTAGATGAATGGGGTCACAAATGTTCCCCATTAGGGGGAAGTCCTCTAAATACTTCCACATTCCATAGGGAGGCAGTTGCTGCTACTTGGCCTCCAAGGCAAACTCCCAGCTTTCCCTCTCAGCCCGGCCTAGGAAAACACACAAGGAATACAAGCTAGTTATTCTATTAGAACCCAGGCACTGCTGTCACTTGGAGGAGCCTCCCCACAATCAGGACACCTGAGCACGTCTCCGTGTGTGTACTGGAGGTCGGGAAACAGATTCCACGCATCTTTATGGGGGAACAGGTTTTCCAAGTTTGGGGAAGTAGTTTAAAACCCTCCACTGCCCACAGAGATGCACTCGCTAATACTTGGCTTTAGAGCCCTTCCCCCACCATCGCTCACTGCTAGGCCTAGGAAAACACTTAGGGAAGTCAAGCTAAGGGATTCTATTAGGACCCAGGTGCTGCTGTCAGTTGGAGGAACCTACCCAGACTCAGAACACCAGAAAACATCTTCGTTTGTGTGCTGGATGTAGGGAAACAGAGTTAAAGCATCTTTCAGGGGGCACAGTTATTCCATGGTTGTGGGTTGTAAGCTAACACCCACATCCCATGGATAGGCTCTCGCTAATACTTGGTTTAGAGCCCAATCCCAACTTTCCCCCACACACCGGCCTTGGCAAGCCATCATGGAAGACAAGTTAAGGTATTGTATTAGAACCGAGGCGCTGCTGTTACTTGGAAGAACCTCCCCACACTCAAGACATCTGAACCAGATGTCGTGTGTGTGCTGGAGGAGGGAAACAGTGTCCACGCCTCTTTATGGGGGCACAGGTGTTCCCAGGTTGGGGATATACTTTCACCACCTCCACTGCCAAAAGTTAGGAACTCGCTTATACTTGGTTTTAGACCACAACCACCAACTTCGCTCACAACCCGGCCAAGGTATATACTCAGGGAAGTCAACCTAATGGATCCAATTAGATCCCAGGTGCTACTGTCTGTTGCAGGAGCCTCCCCACACTCAGGATACCAGAAAACTTCGTGTATGTGTGGAGGTGGGGAAACAAAGCACACGCATTTTTCAGGGGGCACAGTTATTCCCAAGTTGTGGGTTGTATGATAAACATCTCCACTTCCCATGGAGAGGCACATGCTGATACTAGGTTTTAGAGCCCAATCCCACTTTCAGCCAAACTCTGGCCTAGGAAAACCATCAGGGAAGACAAGCAAAGGGGTTCAATTAAAACCAAGACGCTGATGTCACTTGGAGGAACTACCACACCCTCAGGATTCTGGAATCCAACCTTGTGTGGTGGGGAGGTGTGGAGCCCCAATCCACGCAGATGAATATGTGCTCAGGTGTTTCCCTTTAGGGAGAATTCCTCTAAGAACTTCCTCAGTCCATCGGAGGGTACTCGCTGCTAATTGGCCTCCAAGCCCAACCCCCAGCTTTCCCTCATGGCCCGGACTAAGGAAACACTCAGGGAACACAAGCTAAGGGAGTCTAATAGAACCTAGGTTCTGCTGTGATTTGGAGTAGCCTCCCCATGCTCAGGATTCCAGAAAACTCCTTCGTGTGTGTGCTGTTGGTGGAGAAACAGAGTCCACGCGTATTTCAGGGGGCACAGGTATTCCATTGTTGTGGGTTGTTGGTTAAACACCTCCAATTTCCATGGAAAGGCACTCACTAATACTTGGATTTAGAGCTCAAATCCCACTTTGAACCGCACTCCAGCTTACGCAATCCATCAGGGAAGAGAGGTTAAGGATTCTCTAGAACACTGGCACTGCTGGCAGTGGGAGGATCTTTCCCAATTCAGGATTCCAGAAGCCAGTCTTGTGGGAGGGGGATTTCTGTATCCCCACTCCACGTAGATGGATGTGGGCACAGGTGTTCACCTTTAGGGAGAATTGATCTAAATACTTCCACAGTCCATCGGGGGCACTCGCTACTATATGGCCTCAAAGCCCAACCCCCAGCTTTCCCTCAGAGCCAGGCCTAGGGAAACATTCAGGGATTACAAGCTATCGGATATTATTAGAACCCAGGCGGTGCTGTCACTTGAAATTGCCGGCCCAAACTCAGGATACCTGAACACGTCTTCGTGTGTGTGTTGGAAGTGGGGAAACTGAGTTCATGCATCTTTATGGGGGCACAGTTATTCCCAGGTAGATGATGTAGTTTAAACACCTTCACTTCTCATAGAGAGGCACTAGCTATTACTTGGCTTTAGAGCCCATCCCCCACCATCGCTCACTGCTAGGCCTAGGAAATCACTTAGGGAAGTCAAGCTAAGGGATTCTATTAGAACCCAGGTGCTGCTGTCAGTTTGTGGAGCCTCCCTACTCTCAGAATACCAGAACACTTCTTCGTGTGTGAGCTGGATGTAGGGAAACAGAGTCAAAGCATCTTTCAGGGGGCACAGTTATTCCATGGTTGTGGGTTGTAGGTTAAACAGCCACATCCCATCGATAGGCTCTCGCTAATACTTGGTTTAGAGCCCAACCCCCACATTCCACCCCTCTCCAGCCTTGGAATGCCATCAGGGAAGACAAGCTAAGGGATTCATTAAGAACCCAGGCGCTGCTGGCATTTGGAGGAGACTCCCCACAATCAGGATACCTGAGCACGTCTCAGTGTGTGTGCTGGAGGTGGGGAAACAGAGTCCACGCATCTGTATGGGGGCACAGGTGTTCCAAGATTGGGGAAGTAGTTTCAAACCCTCCAATACCCACAGAGATGCACTCGCTAATACTTGGCTTTAGAGCCCATCCCCCACCATCGCTCACTGCTAGGCCTAGGAAAACACTTAGGGAAGTCAAGCTAAGGGATTCTATTACAACCCAGGTGCTACTGTCTGTTGGAGGAAGCTCCCCACAGTCAGAACACCAGAACACTTCTTCCTGTGTTTGCTGGAAGTGGGGAAACAGAGCACACGCATTTTTCAGGGGGCACAGTTATTCCATGGTTGTGGGTTGTAGGTTAAACACCCATATCCCATGGATAGGCTCTCGCTACTACTTGGTTTAGAGCCCAATCCCAACTTTCCCCCGCACAGCGGCCTTGGCAATCCACCATGGAATACAAGTTAAGGTATAGTATTAGAACCCAGGCACTGCTGTTATTTGGAAGAACTTCCCCACACTCAAGACATCTGAACCCAATGTCGTGTATGTGCTGGAGGAGGGAAACAAAGTCCACGCATCTTTATGGGGGCACAGGTGTTCCAAGTTGGGGATTTGGTTTAAAAACTCCACTGCCCAGAGAGGGGCACTCGCTAACCCTTGTCTTTAGAGCCCATCCCCCACATTCGCTCACAGCCCGGCCTAGGTAAACACTCAAGGAGGTCAAGGTAACGGATTCTATTAGACCCCAGGTGCTGCTGTCATTTGGAGGGAACTCCCACCATTCAGGATAGAAGAACACTTCCTCGTTTGTGTGCTGGTGGTGGGGAAACAGGGTCAAGGCATCTTTCAGGTGGCACATGTATTCCCACGTTGCTGGGTGTAGGTAAAATTTCTCAAATTCCCATGTAGATGCATTGGCAAATTCTTGGTATTAGAGCCGAAACCCCACATTCCCCAGCACTCCAGCCTAGGCAAATCATCTGGGAAGGCAAGATAATGGATTCAAGTAGAACACAAGCGCTCCTGACATTTGGAGGAACTTCCCCACACTCAGGATCCCGGAACCCAACCTTGTGGCGGGGAGATGTGGAGCCACAATCCAAGTAGATGAATGGGGTCACAAATGTTCCCCATTAGGGGGAAGTCCTCTAAACACTTCCACATTCCATAGGGAGGCAGTTGCTGCTACTTGGCCTCCAAGGCAAACTCCCAGCTTTCCCTCTCAGCCCGGCCTAGGAAAACACACAAGGAATACAAGCTAGTTATTCTATTAGAACCCAGGCACTGCTGTCACTTGGAGGAGCCTCCCCACAATCAGGACACCTGAGCACGTCTCCGTGTGTGTACTGGAGGTCGGGAAACAGATTCCACGCATCTTTATGGGGGAACAGGTTTTCCAATTTGGGGAAGTAGTTTAAAACCCTCCACTGCCCACAGAGATGCACTCGCTAATACTTGGCTTTAGAGCCCTTCCCCCACCATCGCTCACTGCTAGGCCTAGGAAAACACTTAGGGAAGTCAAGCTAAGGGATTCTATTAGGACCCAGGTGCTGCTGGCAGTTGGAGGAACCTACCCAGACTCAGAACACCAGAAAACATCTTCGTTTGTGTGCTGGATGTAGGGAAACAGAGTCAAAGCATCTTTCAGGGGGCACAGTTATTCCATGGTTGTGGGTTGTAAGCTAACACCCACATCCCATGGATAGGCTCTCGCTAATACTTGGTTTAGAGCCCAATCCCAACTTTCCCCCACACACCGGCCTTGGCAAGCCATCATGGAAGACAAGTTAAGGTATTGTATTAGATCCGAGGCGCTGCTGTTACTTGGAAGAACCTCCCCACACTCAAGACATCTGAACCAGATGTCGTGTGTGTGCTGGAGGAGGGAAACAGTGTCCACGCCTCTTTATGGGGGCACAGGTGTTCCCAGGTTGGGGATATACTTTCACCACCTCCACTGCCAAAAGATAGGAACTCGCTAATACTTGGTTTTAGACCACAACCACCAACTTCGCTCACAACCCGGCCAAGGTATATACTCAGGGAAGTCAACCTAATGGATCCAATTAGATCCCAGGTGCTACTGTCTGTTGCAGGAGACTCCCCACACTCAGGATACCAGAAAACTTCGTGTGTGTGTGGAGGTGGGGAAACAAAGCACACGCATTTTTCAGGGGGCACAGTTATTCCCAAGTTGTGGGTTGTATGATAAACATCTCCACTTCCCATGGAGAGGCACATGCTGATACTAGGTTTTAGAGCCCAATCCCACTTTCAGCCAAACTCTGGCCTAGGAAAACCATCAGGGAAGACAAGCAAAGGGGTTCAATTAAAACCAAGACGCTGATGTCACTTGGAGGAACTACCACACCCTCAGGATTCTGGAATCCAACCTTGTGTGGTGGGGAGGTGTGGAGCCCCAATCCACGCAGATGAATATGTACTCAGGTGTTTCCCTTTAGGGAGAATTCCTCTAAGAACTTCCTCAGTCCATCGGAGGGTACTCGCTGCTAATTGGCCTCCAAGCGCAACCCCAAGCTTTCCCTCATGGCCCGGCCTAAGGAAACACTCAGGGAACACAAGCTAAGGGAGTCTAATAGAACCTAGGTTCTGCTGTGATTTGGAGTAGCCTCCCCATGCTCAGGATTCCAGAAAACTTCTTCGTGTGTGTGCTGTTGGTGGAGAAACAGAGTCCACGCGTATTTCAGGGGGCACAGGTATTCCATTGTTGTGGGTTGTTGGTTAAACACCTCCAATTTCCATGGAAAGGCACTCACTAATACTTGGATTTAGAGCTCAAATCCCACTTTGAACCGCACTCCAGCTTACGCAATCCATCAGGGAAGAGAGGTTAAGGATTCTCTAGAACACTGGCACTGCTGTCAGTGGGAGGATCTTTCCCAATTCAGGATTCCAGAAGCCAGTCTTGTGGGAGGGGGATTTCTGTATCCCCACTCCACGTAGATGGATGTGGGCACAGGTGTTCACCTTTAGGGAGAATTGATCTAAATACTTCCACAGTCCATCGGGGGCAGTCGCTACTATATGGCCTCAAAGCCCAACCCCCAGCTTTCCCTCAGAGCCAGGCCTAGGGAAACACTCAGGGATTACAAGCTATCGGATATTATTAGAACCCAGGCGGTGCTGTCGCTTGAAATTGCCGGCCCAAACTCAGGATACCTGAACACGTCTTCGTGTGTGTGTTGGAAGTGGGGAAACTGAGTTCATGCATCTTTATGGGGGCACAGTTTTTCCCAGGTAGATGATGTAGTTTAAACACCTTCACTTCTCATAGAGAGGCACTAGCTATTACTTGGCTTTAGAGCCCATCCCCCACCATCGCTCACTGCTAGGCCTAGGAAATCACTTAGGGAAGTCAAGCTAAGGGATTCTATTAGAACCCAGGTGCTGCTGTCAGTTTGTGGAGCCTCCCTACTCTCAGAATACCAGAACACTTCTTCGTGTGTGAGCTGGATGTAGGGAAACAGAGTCAAAGCATCTTTCAGGGGGCACAGTTATTCCATGGTTGTGGGTTGTAGGTTAAACAGCCACATCCCATCGATAGGCTCTCGCTAATACTTGGTTTAGAGCCCAACCCCCACATTCCACCCCTCTCCAGCCTTGGAATGCCATCAGGGAAGACAAGCTAAGGGATTCATTAAGAACCCAGGCGCTGCTGGCATTTGGAGGAGACTCCCCACAATCAGGATACCTGAGCACGTCTCAGTGTGTGTGCTGGAGGTGGGGAAACAGAGTCCACGCATCTGTATGGGGGCACAGGTGTTCCAAGATTGGGGAAGTAGTTTCAAACCCTCCAATACCCACAGAGATGCACTCGCTAATACTTGGCTTTAGAGCCCATCCCCCACCATCGCTCACTGCTAGGCCTAGGAAAACACTTAGGGAAGTCAAGCTAAGGGATTCTATTACAACCCAGGTGCTACTGTCTGTTGGAGGAAGCTCCCCACAGTCAGAACACCAGAACACTTCTTCCTGTGTTTGCTGGAAGTGGGGAAACAGAGCACACGCATTTTTCAGGGGGCACAGTTATTCCATGGTTGTGGGTTGTAGGTTAAACACCCATATCCCATGGATAGGCTCTCGATACTACTTGGTTTAGAGCCCAATCCCAACTTTCCCCCGCACAGCGGCCTTGGCAATCCACCATGGAATACAAGTTAAGGTATAGTATTAGAACCCAGGCACTGCTGTTATTTGGAAGAACTTCCCCACACTCAAGACATCTGAACCCCATGTCGTGTATGTGCTGGAGGAGGGAAACAAAGTCCACGCATCTTTATGGGGGCACAGGTGTTCCAAGTTGGGGATTTGGTTTAAAAACTCCACTGCCCAGAGAGGGGCACTCGCTAACCCTTGTCTTTAGAGCCCATCCCCCACATTCGCTCACAGCCCGGCCTAGGTAAACACTCAAGGAGGTCAAGGTAACGGATTCTATTAGACCCCAGGTGCTGCTGTCATTTGGAGGGAACTCCCACCATTCAGGATAGAAGAACACTTCCTCGTTTGTGTGCTGGTGGTGGGGAAACAGGGTCAAGGCATCTTTCAGGTGGCACATGTATTCCCACGTTGCTGGGTGTAGGTAAAATTTCTCAAATTCCCATGTAGATGCATTGGCAAATTCTTGGTATTAGAGCCGAAACCCCACATTCCCCAGCACTCCAGCCTAGGCAAATCATCTGGGAAGGCAAGATAATGGATTCAAGTAGAACACAAGCGCTCCTGACATTTGGAGGAACTTCCCCACACTCAGGATCCCGGAACCCAACCTTGTGGCGGGGAGATGTGGAGCCACAATCCAAGTAGATGAATGGGGTCACAAATGTTCCCCATTAGGGGGAAGTCCTCTAAACACTTCCACATTCCATAGGGAGGCAGTTGCTGCTACTTGGCCTCCAAGGCAAACTCCCAGCTTTCCCTCTCAGCCCGGCCTAGGAAAACACACAAGGAATACAAGCTAGTTATTCTATTAGAACCCAGGCACTGCTGTCACTTGGAGGAGCCTCCCCACAATCAGGACACCTGAGCACGTCTCCGTGTGTGTACTGGAGGTCGGGAAACAGATTCCACGCATCTTTATGGGGGAACAGGTTTTCCAATTTGGGGAAGTAGTTTAAAACCCTCCACTGCCCACAGAGATGCACTCGCTAATACTTGGCTTTAGAGCCCTTCCCCCACCATCGCTCACTGCTAGGCCTAGGAAAACACTTAGGGAAGTCAAGCTAAGGGATTCTATTAGGACCCAGGTGCTGCTGGCAGTTGGAGGAACCTACCCAGACTCAGAACACCAGAAAACATCTTCGTTTGTGTGCTGGATGTAGGGAAACAGAGTCAAAGCATCTTTCAGGGGGCACAGTTATTCCATGGTTGTGGGTTGTAAGCTAACACCCACATCCCATGGATAGGCTCTCGCTAATACTTGGTTTAGAGCCCAATCCCAACTTTCCCCCACACACCGGCCTTGGCAAGCCATCATGGAAGACAAGTTAAGGTATTGTATTAGAACCGAGGCGCTGCTGTTACTTGGAAGAACCTCCCCACACTCAAGACATCTGAACCAGATGTCGTGTGTGTGCTGGAGGAGGGAAACAGTGTCCACGCCTCTTTATGGGGGCACAGGTGTTCCCAGGTTGGGGATATACTTTCACCACCTCCACTGCCAAAAGATAGGAACTCGCTAATACTTGGTTTTAGACCACAACCACCAACTTCGCTCACAACCCGGCCAAGGTATATACTCAGGGAAGTCAACCTAATGGATCCAATTAGATCCCAGGTGCTACTGTCTGTTGCAGGAGCCTCCCCACACTCAGGATACCAGAAAACTTCGTGTGTGTGTGGAGGTGGGGAAACAAAGCACACGCATTTTTCAGGGGGCACAGTTATTCCCAAGTTGTGGGTTGTATGATAAACATCTCCACTTCCCATGGAGAGGCACATGCTGATACTAGGTTTTAGAGCCCAATCCCACTTTCAGCCAAACTCTGGCCTAGGAAAACCATCAGGGAAGACAAGCAAAGGGGTTCAATTAAAACCAAGACGCTGATGTCACTTGGAGGAACTACCACACCCTCAGGATTCTGGAATCCAACCTTGTGTGGTGGGGAGGTGTGGAGCCCCAATCCACGCAGATGAATATGTACTCAGGTGTTTCCCTTTAGGGAGAATTCCTCTAAGAACTTCCTCAGTCCATCGGAGGGTACTCGCTGCTAATTGGCCTCCAAGCGCAACCCCAAGCTTTCCCTCATGGCCCGGCCTAAGGAAACACTCAGGGAACACAAGCTAAGGGAGTCTAATAGAACCTAGGTTCTGCTGTGATTTGGAGTAGCCTCCCCATGCTCAGGATTCCAGAAAACTTCTTCGTGTGTGTGCTGTTGGTGGAGAAACAGAGTCCACGCGTATTTCAGGGGGCACAGGTATTCCATTGTTGTGGGTTGTTGGTTAAACACCTCCAATTTCCATGGAAAGGCACTCACTAATACTTGGATTTAGAGCTCAAATCCCACTTTGAACCGCACTCCAGCTTACGCAATCCATCAGGGAAGAGAGGTTAAGGATTCTCTAGAACACTGGCACTGCTGTCAGTGGGAGGATCTTTCCCAATTCAGGATTCCAGAAGCCAGTCTTGTGGGAGGGGGATTTCTGTATCCCCACTCCACGTAGATGGATGTGGGCACAGGTGTTCACCTTTAGGGAGAATTGATCTAAATACTTCCACAGTCCATCGGGGGCAGTCGCTACTATATGGCCTCAAAGCCCAACCCCCAGTTTCCCTCAGAGCCAGGCCTAGGGAAACACTCAGGGATTACAAGCTATCGGATATTATTAGAACCCAGGCGGTGCTGTCGCTTGAAATTGCCGGCCCAAACTCAGGATACCTGAACACGTCTTCGTGTGTGTGTTGGAAGTGGGGAAACTGAGTTCATGCATCTTTATGGGGGCACAGTTTTTCCCAGGTAGATGATGTAGTTTAAACACCTTCACTTCTCATAGAGAGGCACTAGCTATTACTTGGCTTTAGAGCCCATCCCCCACCATCGCTCACTGCTAGGCCTAGGAAATCACTTAGGGAAGTCAAGCTAAGGGATTCTATTAGAACCCAGGTGCTGCTGTCAGTTTGTGGAGCCTCCCTACTCTCAGAATACCAGAACACTTCTTCGTGTGTGAGCTGGATGTAGGGAAACAGAGTCAAAGCATCTTTCAGGGGGCACAGTTATTCCATGGTTGTGGGTTGTAGGTTAAACAGCCACATCCCATCGATAGGCTCTCGCTAATACTTGGTTTAGAGCCCAACCCCCACATTCCACCCCTCTCCAGCCTTGGAATGCCATCAGGGAAGACAAGCTAAGGGATTCATTAAGAACCCAGGCGCTGCTGGCATTTGGAGGAGACTCCCCACAATCAGGATACCTGAGCACGTCTCAGTGTGTGTGCTGGAGGTGGGGAAACAGAGTCCACGCATCTGTATGGGGGCACAGGTGTTCCAAGATTGGGGAAGTAGTTTCAAACCCTCCAATACCCACAGAGATGCACTCGCTAATACTTGGCTTTAGAGCCCATCCCCCACCATCGCTCACTGCTAGGCCTAGGAAAACACTTAGGGAAGTCAAGCTAAGGGATTCTATTACAACCCAGGTGCTACTGTCTGTTGGAGGAAGCTCCCCACAGTCAGAACACCAGAACACTTCTTCCTGTGTTTGCTGGAAGTGGGGAAACAGAGCACACGCATTTTTCAGGGGGCACAGTTATTCCATGGTTGTGGGTTGTAGGTTAAACACCCATATCCCATGGATAGGCTCTCGATACTACTTGGTTTAGAGCCCAATCCCAACTTTCCCCCGCACAGCGGCCTTGGCAATCCACCATGGAATACAAGTTAAGGTATAGTATTAGAACCCAGGCACTGCTGTTATTTGGAAGAACTTCCCCACACTCAAGACATCTGAACCCCATGTCGTGTATGTGCTGGAGGAGGGAAACAAAGTCCACGCATCTTTATGGGGGCACAGGTGTTCCAAGTTGGGGATTTGGTTTAAAAACTCCACTGCCCAGAGAGGGGCACTCGCTAACCCTTGTCTTTAGAGCCCATCCCCCACATTCGCTCACAGCCCGGCCTAGGTAAACACTCAAGGAGGTCAAGGTAACGGATTCTATTAGACCCCAGGTGCTGCTGTCATTTGGAGGGAACTCCCACCATTCAGGATAGAAGAACACTTCCTCGTTTGTGTGCTGGTGGTGGGGAAACAGGGTCAAGGCATCTTTCAGGTGGCACATGTATTCCCACGTTGCTGGGTGTAGGTAAAATTTCTCAAATTCCCATGTAGATGCATTGGCAAATTCTTGGTATTAGAGCCGAAACCCCACATTCCCCAGCACTCCAGCCTAGGCAAATCATCTGGGAAGGCAAGATAATGGATTCAAGTAGAACACAAGCGCTCCTGACATTTGGAGGAACTTCCCCACACTCAGGATCCCGGAACCCAACCTTGTGGCGGGGAGATGTGGAGCCACAATCCAAGTAGATGAATGGGGT
Source organism: Vicugna pacos (assembly GCF_048564905.1). Taxonomy (NCBI): domain Eukaryota; kingdom Metazoa; phylum Chordata; class Mammalia; order Artiodactyla; family Camelidae; genus Vicugna; species Vicugna pacos. The sequence goes on along the minus strand of NW_027328741.1, from coordinate 22,977,091 downwards.
CACAAATGTTCCCCATTAGGGGGAAGTCCTCTAAACACTTCCACATTCCATAGGGAGGCAGTTGCTGCTACTTGGCCTCCAAGGCAAACTCCCAGCTTTCCCTCTCAGCCCGGCCTAGGAAAACACACAAGGAATACAAGCTAGTTATTCTATTAGAACCCAGGCACTGCTGTCACTTGGAGGAGCCTCCCCACAATCAGGACACCTGAGCACGTCTCCGTGTGTGTACTGGAGGTCGGGAAACAGATTCCACGCATCTTTATGGGGGAACAGGTTTTCCAAGTTTGGGGAAGTAGTTTAAAACCCTCCACTGCCCACAGAGATGCACTCGCTAATACTTGGCTTTAGAGCCCTTCCCCCACCATCGCTCACTGCTAGGCCTAGGAAAACACTTAGGGAAGTCAAGCTAAGGGATTCTATTAGGACCCAGGTGCTGCTGGCAGTTGGAGGAACCTACCCAGACTCAGAACACCAGAAAACATCTTCGTTTGTGTGCTGGATGTAGGGAAACAGAGTCAAAGCATCTTTCAGGGGGCACAGTTATTCCATGGTTGTGGGTTGTAAGCTAACACCCACATCCCATGGATAGGCTCTCGCTAATACTTGGTTTAGAGCCCAATCCCAACTTTCCCCCACACACCGGCCTTGGCAAGCCATCATGGAAGACAAGTTAAGGTATTGTATTAGAACCGAGGCGCTGCTGTTACTTGGAAGAACCTCCCCACACTCAAGACATCTGAACCAGATGTCGTGTGTGTGCTGGAGGAGGGAAACAGTGTCCACGCCTCTTTATGGGGTCACAGGTGTTCCCAGGTTGGGGATATACTTTCACCACCTCCACTGCCAAAAGATAGGAACTCGCTAATACTTGGTTTTAGACCACAACCACCAACTTCGCTCACAACCCGGCCAAGGTATATACTCAGGGAAGTCAACCTAATGGATCCAATTAAATCCCAGGTGCTACTGTCTGTTGCAGGAGCCTCCCCACACTCAGGATACCAGAAAACTTCGTGTGTGTGTGGAGGTGGGGAAACAAAGCACACGCATTTTTCAGGGGGCACAGTTATTCCCAAGTTGTGGGTTGTATGATAAACATCTCCACTTCCCATGGAGAGGCACATGCTGATACTAGGTTTTAGAGCCCAATCCCACTTTCAGCCAAACTCTGGCCTAGGAAAACCATCAGGGAAGACAAGCAAAGGGGTTCAATTAAAACCAAGACGCTGATGTCACTTGGAGGAACTACCACACCCTCAGGATTCTGGAATCCAACCTTGTGTGGTGGGGAGGTGTGGAGCCCCAATCCACGCAGATGAATATGTGCTCAGGTGTTTCCCTTTAGGGAGAATTCCTCTAAGAACTTCCTCAGTCCATCGGAGGGTACTCGCTGCTAATTGGCCTCCAAGCGCAACCCCAAGCTTTCCCTCATGGCCCGGCCTAAGGAAACACTCAGGGAACACAAGCTAAGGGAGTCTAATAGAACCTAGGTTCTGCTGTGATTTGGAGTAGCCTCCCCATGCTCAGGATTCCAGAAAACTTCTTCGTGTGTGTGCTGTTGGTGGAGAAACAGAGTCCACGCGTATTTCAGGGGGCACAGGTATTCCATTGTTGTGGGTTGTTGGTTAAACACCTCCAATTTCCATGGAAAGGCACTCACTAATACTTGGATTTAGAGCTCAAATCCCACTTTGAACCGCACTCCAGCTTACGCAATCCATCAGGGAAGAGAGGTTAAGGATTCTCTAGAACACTGGCACTGCTGTCAGTGGGAGGATCTTTCCCAATTCAGGATTCCAGAAGCCAGTCTTGTGGGAGGGGGATTTCTGTATCCCCACTCCACGTAGATGGATGTGGGCACAGGTGTTCACCTTTAGGGAGAATTGATCTAAATACTTCCACAGTCCATCGGGGGCAGTCGCTACTATATGGCCTCAAAGCCCAACCCCCAGCTTTCCCTCAGAGCCAGGCCTAGGGAAACACTCAGGGATTACAAGCTATCGGATATTATTAGAACCCAGGCGGTGCTGTCGCTTGAAATTGCCGGCCCAAACTCAGGATACCTGAACACGTCTTCGTGTGTGTGTTGGAAGTGGGGAAACTGAGTTCATGCATCTTTATGGGGGCACAGTTTTTCCCAGGTAGATGATGTAGTTTAAACACCTTCACTTCTCATAGAGAGGCACTAGCTATTACTTGGCTTTAGAGCCCATCCCCCACCATCGCTCACTGCTAGGCCTAGGAAATCACTTAGGGAATTCAAGCTAAGGGATTCTATTAGAACCCAGGTGCTGCTGTCAGTTTGTGGAGCCTCCCTACTCTCAGAATACCAGAACACTTCTTCGTGTGTGAGCTGGATGTAGGGAAACAGAGTCAAAGCATCTTTCAGGGGGCACAGTTATTCCATGGTTGTGGGTTGTAGGTTAAACAGCCACATCCCATCGATAGGCTCTCGCTAATACTTGGTTTAGAGACCAACCCCCACATTCCACCCCTCTCCAGCCTTGGAATGCCATCAGGGAAGTCAAGCTAAGGGATTCATTAAGAACCCAGGCGCTGCTGGCATTTGGAGGAGACTCCCCACAATCAGGATACCTGAGCACGTCTCAGTGTGTGTGCTGGAGGTGGGGAAACAGAGTCCACGCATCTGTATGGGGGCACAGGTGTTCCAAGATTGGGGAAGTAGTTTCAAACCCTCCAATACCCACAGAGATGCACTCGCTAATACTTGGCTTTAGAGCCCATCCCCCACCATCGCTCACTGCTAGGCCTAGGAAAACACTTAGGGAAGTCAAGCTAAGGGATTCTATTACAACCCAGGTGCTACTGTCTGTTGGAGGAAGCTCCCCACAGTCAGAACACCAGAACACTTCTTCCTGTGTTTGCTGGAAGTGGGGAAACAGAGCACACGCATTTTTCAGGGGGCACAGTTATTCCATGGTTGTGGGTTGTAGGTTAAACACCCATATCCCATGGATAGGCTCTCGCTACTACTTGGTTTAGAGCCCAATCCCAACTTTCCCCCGCACAGCGGCCTTGGCAATCCACCATGGAATACAAGTTAAGGTATAGTATTAGAACCCAGGCACTGCTGTTATTTGGAAGAACTTCCCCACACTCAAGACATCTGAACCCAATGTCGTGTATGTGCTGGAGGAGGGAAACAAAGTCCACGCATCTTTATGGGGGCACAGGTGTTCCAAGTTGGGGATTTGGTTTAAAAACTCCACTGCCCAGAGAGGGGCACTCGCTAACCCTTGTCTTTAGAGCCCATCCCCCACATTCGCTCACAGCCCGGCCTAGGTAAACACTCAAGGAGGTCAAGGTAACGGATTCTATTAGACCCCAGGTGCTGCTGTCATTTGGAGGGAACTCCCACCATTCAGGATAGAAGAACACTTCCTCGTTTGTGTGCTGGTGGTGGGGAAACAGGGTCAAGGCATCTTTCAGGTGGCACATGTATTCCCACGTTGCTGGGTGTAGGTAAAATTTCTCAAATTCCCATGTAGATGCATTGGCAAATTCTTGGTATTAGAGCCGAAACCCCACATTCCCCAGCACTCCAGCCTAGGCAAATCATCAGGGAAGGCAAGATAATGGATTCAAGTAGAACACAAGCGCTCCTGACATTTGGAGGAACTTCCCCACACTCAGGATCCCGGAACCCAACCTTGTGGCGGGGAGATGTGGAGCCACAATCCAAGTAGATGAATGGGGTCACAAATGTTCCCCATTAGGGGGAAGTCCTCTAAACACTTCCACATTCCATAGGGAGGCAGTTGCTGCTACTTGGCCTCCAAGGCAAACTCCCAGCTTTCCCTCTCAGCCCGGCCTAGGAAAACACACAAGGAATACAAGCTAGTTATTCTATTAGAACCCAGGCACTGCTGTCACTTGGAGGAGCCTCCCCACAATCAGGACACCTGAGCACGTCTCCGTGTGTGTACTGGAGGTCGGGAAACAGATTCCACGCATCTTTATGGGGGAACAGGTTTTCCAAGTTTGGGGAAGTAGTTTAAAACCCTCCACTGCCCACAGAGATGCACTCGCTAATACTTGGCTTTAGAGCCCTTCCCCCACCATCGCTCACTGCTAGGCCTAGGAAAACACTTAGGGAAGTCAAGCTAAGGGATTCTATTAGGACCCAGGTGCTGCTGGCAGTTGGAGGAACCTACCCAGACTCAGAACACCAGAAAACATCTTCGTTTGTGTGCTGGATGTAGGGAAACAGAGTCAAAGCATCTTTCAGGGGGCACAGTTATTCCATGGTTGTGGGTTGTAAGCTAACACCCACATCCCATGGATAGGCTCTCGCTAATACTTGGTTTAGAGCCCAATCCCAACTTTCCCCCACACACCGGCCTTGGCAAGCCATCATGGAAGACAAGTTAAGGTATTGTATTAGAACCGAGGCGCTGCTGTTACTTGGAAGAACCTCCCACACTCAAGACATCGGAACCAGATGTCGTGTGTGTGCTGGAGGAGGGTAACAGTGTCCACGCCTCTTTATGGGGGCACAGGTGTTCCCAGGTTGGGGATATACTTTCACCACCTCCACTGCCAAAAGATAGGAACTCGCTAATACTTGGTTTTAGACCACAACCACCAACTTCGCTCAAAACCCGGCCAAGGTATATACTCAGGGAAGTCAACCTAATGGATCCAATTAGATCCCAGGTGCTACTGTCTGTTGCAGGAGCCTCCCCACACTCAGGATACCAGAAAACTTCGTGTGTGTGTGGAGGTGGGGAAACAAAGCACACGCATTTTTCAGGGGGCACAGTTATTCCCAAGTTGTGGGTTGTATGATAAACATCTCCACTTCCCATGGAGAGGCACATGCTGATACTAGGTTTTAGAGCCCAATCCCACTTTCAGCCAAACTCTGGCCTAGGAAAACCATCAGGGAAGACAAGCAAAGGGGTTCAATTAAAACCAAGACGCTGATGTCACTTGGAGGAACTACCACACCCTCAGGATTCTGGAATCCAACCTTGTGTGGTGGGGAGGTGTGGAGCCCCAATCCACGCAGATGAATATGTGCTCAGGTGTTTCCCTTTAGGGAGAATTCCTCTAAGAACTTCCTCAGTCCATCGGAGGGTACTCGCTGCTAATTGGCCTCCAAGCCCAACCCCCAGCTTTCCCTCATGGCCCGGCCTAAGGAAACACTCAGGGAACACAAGCTAAGGGATTCTAATAGAACCTAGGTTCTGCTGTGATTTGGAGTAGCCTCCCCATGCTCAGGATTCCAGAAAACTTCTTCGTGTGTGTGCTGTTGGTGGAGAAACAGAGTCCACGCGTATTTCAGGGGGCACAGGTATTCCATTGTTGTGGGTTGTTGGTTAAACACCTCCAATTTCCATGGAAAGGCACTCACTAATACTTGGATTTAGAGCTCAAATCCCACTTTGAACCGCACTCCAGCTTACGCAATCCATCAGGGAAGAGAGGTTAAGGATTCTCTAGAACACTGGCACTGCTGTCAGTGGGAGGATCTTTCCCAATTCAGGATTCCAGAAGCCAGTCTTGTGGGAGGGGGATTTCTGTATCCCCACTCCACGTAGATGGATGTGGGCACAGGTGTTCACCTTTAGGGAGAATTGATCTAAATACTTCCACAGTCCATCGGGGGCACTCGCTACTATATGGCCTCAAAGCCCAACCCCCAGCTTTCCCTCAGAGCCAGGCCTAGGGAAACACTCAGGGATTACAAGCTATCGGATATTATTAGAACCCAGGCGGTGCTGTCGCTTGAAATTGCCGGCCCAAACTCAGGATACCTGAACACGTCTTCGTGTGTGTGTTGGAAGTGGGGAAACTGAGTTCATGCATCTTTATGGGGGCACAGTTATTCCCAGGTAGATGATGTAGTTTAAACACCTTCACTTCTCATAGAGAGGCACTAGCTATTACTTGGCTTTAGAGCCCATCCCCCACCATCGCTCACTGCTAGGCCTAGGAAATCACTTAGGGAAGTCAAGCTAAGGGATTCTATTAGAACCCAGGTGCTGCTGTCAGTTTGTGGAGCCTCCCTACTCTCAGAATACCAGAACACTTCTTCGTGTGTGAGCTGGATGTAGGGAAACAGAGTCAAAGCATCTTTCAGGGGGCACAGTTATTCCATGGTTGTGGGTTGTAGGTTAAACAGCCACATCCCATCGATAGGCTCTCGCTAATACTTGGTTTAGAGCCCAACCCCCACATTCCACCCCTCGCCAGCCTTGGAATGCCATCAGGGAAGACAAGCTAAGGGATTCATTAAGAACCCAGGCGCTGCTGGCATTTGGAGGAGACTCCCCACAATCAGGATACCTGAGCACGTCTCAGTGTGTGTGCTGGAGGTGGGGAAACAGAGTCCACGCATCTCTATGGGGGCACAGGTGTTCCAAGATTGGGGAAGTAGTTTCAAACCCTCCAATACCCACAGAGATGCACTCGCTAATACTTGGCTTTAGAGCCCATCCCCCACCATCGCTCACTGCTAGGCCTAGGAAAACACTTAGGGAAGTCAAGCTAAGGGATTCTATTACAACCCAGGTGCTACTGTCTGTTGGAGGAAGCTCCCCACAGTCAGAACACCAGAACACTTCTTCCTGTGTTTGCTGGAAGTGGGGAAACAGAGCACACGCATTTTTCAGGGGGCACAGTTATTCCATGGTTGTGGGTTGTAGGTTAAACACCCACATCCCATGGATAGGCTCTCGCTACTACTTGGTTTAGAGCCCAATCCCAACTTTCCCCCGCACAGCGGCCTTGGCAATCCACCATGGAATACAAGTTAAGGTATAGTATTAGAACCCTGGCACTGCTGTTATTTGGAAGAACTTCCCCACACTCAAGACATCTGAACCCAATGTCGTGTATGTGCTGGAGGAGGGAAACAAAGTCCACGCATATTTATGGGGGCACAGGTGTACCAAGTTGGGGATTTGGTTTAAAAACTCCACTGCCCAGAGAGGGGCACTCGCTAACCCTTGTCTTTAGAGCCCATCCCCCACATTCGCTCACACCCCGGCCTAGGTAAACACTCAAGGAGGTCAAGGTAACGGATTCTATTAGACCCCAGGTGCTGCTGTCATTTGGAGGGATCTCCCACCATTCAGGATAGAAGAACACTTCCTCGTTTGTGTGCTGGTGGTGGGGAAACAGGGTCAAGGCATCTTTCAGGTGGCACATGTATTCCCACGTTGCTGGGTGTAGGTAAAATTTCTCAAATTCCCATGTCGATGCATTGGCAAATTCTTGGTATTAGAGCCGAAACCCCACAATCCCCAGCACTCCAGCCTAGGCAAACCATCAGGGAAGGCAAGTTAAGGGATTCAAGTAGAACACAAGCGCTCCTGACATTTGGAGGAACTTCCCCACACTCAGGATCCCGGAACCCAACCTTGTGGCGGGGAGATGTGGAGCCACAATCCAAGTAGATGAATGGGGTCACAAATGTTCCCCATTAGGGGGAAGTCCTCTAAATACTTCCACATTCCATAGGGAGGCAGTTGCTGCTACTTGGCCTCCAAGGCAAACTCCCAGCTTTCCCTCTCAGCCCGGCCTAGGAAAACACACAAGGAATACAAGCTAGTTATTCTATTAGAACCCAGGCACTGCTGTCACTTGGAGGAGCCTCCCCACAATCAGGACACCTGAGCACGTCTCCGTGTGTGTACTGGAGGTCGGGAAACAGATTCCACGCATCTTTATGGGGGAACAGGTTTTCCAATTTGGGGATGTAGTTCAAAATCCTCCACTGCCCACAGAGTTGCACTCGCTAATACTTGGCTTTAGAGCCCTTCCCCCACCATCGCTCACTGCGAGGCCTAGGAAAACACTTAGGGAAGTCAAGCTAAGGGATTCTATTAGGACCCAGGTGCTGCTGTCAGTTGGAGGAACCTACCCAGACTCAGAACACCAGAAAACACCTTCGTTTGTGTGCTGGATGTAGGGAAACAGAGTCAAAGCATCTTTCAGGGGGCATAGTTATTCCATGGTTGTGGGTTGTAAGCTAACACCCACATCCCATGGATAGGCTCTCGCTAATACTTGGTTTAGAGCCCAATCCCAACTTTCCCCCACACACCGGCCTTGGCAAGCCATCATGGAAGACAAGTTAAGGTATTGTATTAGAACCGAGGCGCTGCTGTTACTTGGAAGAACCTCCCCACACTCAAGACATCTGAACCAGATGTCGTGTGTGTGCTGGAGGAGGGAAACAGTGTCCACGCCTCTTTATGGGGGCACAGGTGTTCCCAGGTTGGGGATATACTTTCACCACCTCCACTGCCAAAAGATAGGAACCCGCTAATACTTGGTTTTAGACCACAACCACCAACTTCGCTCACAACCCGGCCAAGGTATATACTCAGGGAAGTCAACCTAATGGATCCAATTAGATCCCAGGTGCTACTGTCTGTTGCAGGAGCCTCCCCACACTCAGGATACCAGAAAACTTCGTGTGTGTGTGGAGGTGGGGAAACAAAGCACACGCATTTTTCAGGGGGCACAGTTATTCCCAAGTTGTGGGTTGTATGATAAACATCTCCACTTCCCATGGAGAGGCACATGCTGATACTAGGTTTTAGAGCCCAATCCCACTTTCAGCCAAACTCTGGCCTAGGAAAACCATCAGGGAAGACAAGCAAAGGGGTTCAATTAAAACCAAGACGCTGATGTCACTTGGAGGAACTACCATACCCTCAGGATTCTGGAATCCAACCTTGTGTGGTGGGGAGGTGTGGAGCCCCAATCCACGCAGATGAATATGTGCTCAGGTGTTTCCCTTTAGGGAGAATTCCTCTAAGAACTTCCTCAGTCCATCGGAGGGTACTCGCTGCTAATTGGCCTCCAAGCCCAACCCCCAGCTTTCCCTCATGGCCCGGCCTAAGGAAACACTCAGGGAACACAAGCTAAGGGAGTCTAATAGAACCTAGGTTCTGCTGTGATTTGGAGTAGCCTCCCCATGCTCAGGATTCCAGAAAACTTCTTCGTGTGTGTGCTGTTGGTGGAGAAACAGAGTCCACGCGTATTTCAGGGGGCACAGGTATTCCATTGTTGTGGGTTGTTGGTTAAACACCTCCAATTTCCATGGAAAGGCACTCACTAATACTTGGATTTAGAGCTCAAATCCCACTTTGAACCGCACTCCAGCTTACGCAATCCATCAGGGAAGAGAGGTTAAGGATTCTCTAGAACACTGGCACTGCTGTCAGTGGGAGGATCTTTCCCAATTCAGGATTCCAGAAGCCAGTCTTGTGGGAGGGGGATTTCTGTATCCCCACTCCACGTAGATGGATGTGGGCACAGGTGTTCACCTTTAGGGAGAATTGATCTAAATACTTCCACAGTCCATCGGGGGCACTCGCTACTATATGGCCTCAAAGCCCAACCCCCAGCTTTCCCTCAGAGCCAGGCCTAGGGAAACACTCAGGGATTACAAGCTATCGGATATTTTTAGAACCCAGGCGGTGCTGTCACTTAAAATTGCCGGCCCAAACTCAGGATAACTGAACACGTCTTCGTGTGTGTGTTGGAAGTGGGGAAACTGAGTTCATGCATCTTTATGGGGGCACAGTTATTCCCAGGTAGATGATGTAGTTTAAACACCTTCACTTCTCATAGAGAGGCACTAGCTATTACTTGGCTTTAGAGCCCATCCCCCACCATCGCTCACTGCTAGGCCTAGGAAATCATTTAGGGAAGTCAAGCTAAGGGATTCTATTAGAACCCAGGTGCTGCTGTCAGTTTGTGGAGCCTCCCTACTCTCAGAATACCAGAACACTTCTTCGTGTGTGAGCTGGATGTAGGGAAACAGAGTCAAAGCATCTTTCAGGGGGCACAGTTATTCCATGGTTGTGGGTTGTAGGTTAAACAGCCACATCCCATCGATAGGCTCTCGCTAATACTTGGTTTAGAGCCCAACCCCCACATTCCACCCCTCGCCAGCCTTGGAATGCCATCAGGGAAGACAAGCTAAGGGATTCATTAAGAACCCAGGCGCTGCTGGCATTTGGAGGAGACTCCCCACAATCAGGATACCTGAGCACGTCTCAGTGTGTGTGCTGGAGGTGGGGAAACAGAGTCCACGCATCTCTATGGGGGCACAGGTGTTCCAAGATTGGGGAAGTAGTTTCAAACCCTCCAATACCCACAGAGATGCACTCGCTAATACTTGGCTTTAGAGCCCATCCCCCACCATCGCTCACTGCTAGGCCTAGGAAAACACTTAGGGAAGTCAAGCTAAGGGATTCTATTACAACCCAGGTGCTACTGTCTGTTGGAGGAAGCTCCCCACAGTCAGAACACCAGAACACTTCTTCCTGTGTTTGCTGGAAGTGGGGAAACATAGCACACGCATTTTTCAGGGGGCACAGTTATTCCATGGTTGTGGGTTGTAGGTTAAACACCCACATCCCATGGATAGGCTCTCGCTACTACTTGGTTTAGAGCCCAATCCCAACTTTCCCCCGCACAGCGGCCTTGGCAATCCACCATGGAATACAAGTTAAGGTATAGTATTAGAACCCAGGCACTGCTGTTATTTGGAAGAACTTCCCCACACTCAAGACATCTGAACCCAATGTCGTGTATGTGCTGGAGGAGGGAAACAAAGTCCACGCATCTTTATGGGGGCACAGGTGTTCCAAGTTGGGGATTTGGTTTAAAAACTCCACTGCCCAGAGAGGGGCACTCGCTAACCCTTGTCTTTAGAGCCCATCCCCCACATTCGCTCACAGCCCGGCCTAGGTAAACACTCAAGGAGGTCAAGGTAACGGATTCTATTAGACCCCAGGTGCTGCTGTCATTTGGAGGGAACTCCCACCATTCAGGATAGAAGAACACTTCCTCGTTTGTGTGCTGGTGGTGGGGAAACAGGGTCAAGGCATCTTTCAGGTGGCACATGTATTCCCACGTTGCTGGGTGTAGGTAAAATTTCTCAAATTCCCATGTAGATGCATTGGCAAATTCTTGGTATTAGAGCCGAAACCCCACATTCCCCAGCACTCCAGCCTAGGCAAACCATCAGGGAAGGCAAGTTAAGGGATTCAAGTAGAACACAAGCGCTCCTGACATTTGGAGGAACTTCCCCACACTCAGGATCCCGGAACCCAACCTTGTGGCGGGGAGATGTGGAGCCACAATCCAAGTAGATGAATGGGGTCACAAATGTTCCCCATTAGGGGGAAGTCCTCTAAATACTTCCACATTCCATAGGGAGGCAGTTGCTGCTACTTGGCCTCCAAGGCAAACTCCCAGCTTTCCCTCTCAGCCCGGCCTAGGAAAACACACAAGGAATACAAGCTAGTTATTCTATTAGAACCCAGGCACTGCTGTCACTTGGAGGAGCCTCCCCACAATCAGGACACCTGAGCACGTCTCCGTGTGTGTACTGGAGGTCGGGAAACAGATTCCACGCATCTTTATGGGGGAACAGGTTTTCCAATTTGGGGAAGTAGTTTAAAACCCTCCACTGCCCACAGAGTTGCACTCGCTAATACTTGGCTTTAGAGCCCTTCCCCCACCATCGCTCACTGCGAGGCCTAGGAAAACACTTAGGGAAGTCAAGCTAAGGGATTCTATTAGGACCCAGGTGCTGCTGTCAGTTGGAGGAACCTACCCAGACTCAGAACACCAGAAAACATCTTCGTTTGTGTGCTGGATGTAGGGAAACAGAGTCAAAGCATCTTTCAGGGGGCACAGTTATTCCATGGTTGTGGGTTGTAAGCTAACACCCACATCCCATGGATAGGCTCTCGCTAATACTTGGTTTAGAGCCCAATCCCAACTTTCCCCCACACACCGGCCTTGGCAAGCCATCATGGAAGACAAGTTAAGGTATTGTATTAGAACCGAGGCGCTGCTGTTACTTGGAAGAACCTCCCCACACTCAAGACATCTGAACCAGATGTCGTGTGTGTGCTGGAGGAGGGAAACAGTTTCCACGCCTCTTTATGGGGGCACAGGTGTTCCCAGGTTGGGGATATACTTTCACCACCTCCACTGCCAAAAGATAGGAACCCGCTAATACTTGGTTTTAGACCACAACCACCAACTTCGCTCACAACCCGGCCAAGGTATATACTCAGGGAAGTCAACCTAATGGATCCAATTAGATCCCAGGTGCTACTGTCTGTTGCAGGAGCCTCCCCACACTCAGGATACCAGAAAACTTCGTGTGTGTGTGCAGGTGGGGAAACAAAGCACACGCATTTTTCAGGGGGCACAGTTATTCCCAAGTTGTGGGTTGTATGATAAACATCTCCACTTCCCATGGAGAGGCACATGCTGATACTAGGTTTTAGAGCCCAATCCCACTTTCAGCCAAACTCTGGCCTAGGAAAACCATCAGGGAAGACAAGCAAAGGGGTTCAATTAAAACCAAGACGCTGATGTCACTTGGAGGAACTACCACACCCTCAGGATTCTGGAATCCAACCTTGTGTGGTGGGGAGGTGTGGAGCCCCAATCCACGCAGATGAATATGTGCTCAGGTGTTTCCCTTTAGGGAGAATTCCTCTAAGAACTTCCTCAGTCCATCGGAGGGTACTCGCTGCTAATTGGCCTCCAAGCCCAACCCCCAGCTTTCCCTCATGGCCCGGCCTAAGGAAACACTCAGGGAACACAAGCTAAGGGAGTCTAATAGAACCTAGGTTCTGCTGTGATTTGGAGTAGCCTCCCCATGCTCAGGATTCCAGAAAACTTCTTCGTGTGTGTGCTGTTGGTGGAGAAACAGAGTCCACGCGTATTTCAGGGGGCACAGGTATTCCATTGTTGTGGGTTGTTGGTTAAACACCTCCAATTTCCATGGAAAGGCACTCACTAATACTTGGATTTAGAGCTCAAATCCCACTTTGAACCGCACTCCAGCTTACGCAATCCATCAGGGAAGAGAGGTTAAGGATTCTCTAGAACACTGGCACTGCTGGCAGTGGGAGGATCTTTCCCAATTCAGGATTCCAGAAGCCAGTCTTGTGGGAGGGGGATTTCTGTATCCCCACTCCACGTAGATGGATGTGGGCACAGGTGTTCACCTTTAGGGAGAATTGATCTAAATACTTCCACAGTCCATCGGGGGCACTCGCTACTATATGGCCTCAAAGCCCAACCCCCAGCTTTCCCTCAGAGCCAGGCCTAGGGAAACACTCAGGGATTACAAGCTATCGGATATTTTTAGAACCCAGGCGGTGCTGTCACTTAAAATTGCCGGCCCAAACTCAGGATAACTGAACACGTCTTCGTGTGTGTGTTGGAAGTGGGGAAACTGAGTTCATGCATTTTATGGGGGCACAGTTATTCCCAGGTAGATGATGTAGTTTAAACACCTTCACTTCTCATAGAGAGGCACTAGCTATTACTTGGCTTTAGAGCCCATCCCCCACCATCGCTCACTGCTAGGCCTAGGAAATCACTTAGGGAAGTCAAGCTAAGGGATTCTATTAGAACCCAGGTGCTGCTGTCAGTTTGTGGAGCCTCCCTACTCTCAGAATACCAGAACACTTCTTCGTGTGTGAGCTGGATGTAGGGAAACAGAGTCAAAGCATCTTTCAGGGGGCACAGTTATTCCATGGTTGTGGGTTGTAGGTTAAACAGCCACATCCCATCGATAGGCTCTCGCTAATACTTGGTTTAGAGCCCAACCCCCACATTCCACCCCTCTCCAGCCTTGGAATGCCATCAGGGAAGACAAGCTAAGGGATTCATTAAGAACCCAGGCGCTGCTGGCATTTGGAGGAGACTCCCCACAATCAGGATACCTGAGTACATCTCAGTGTGTGTGCTGGAGGTGGGGAAACAGAGTCCACGCATCTGTATGGGGGCACAGGTGTTCCAAGATTGGGGAAGTAGTTTCAAACCCTCCAATACCCACAGAGATGCACTCGCTAATACTTGGCTTTAGAGCCCATCCCCCACCATCGCTCACTGCTAGGCCTAGGAAAACACTTAGGGAAGTCAAGCTAAGGGATTCTATTACAACCCAGGTGCTACTGTCTGTTGGAGGAAGCTCCCCACAGTCAGAACACCAGAACACTTCTTCCTGTGTTTGCTGGAAGTGGGGAAACATAGCACACGCATTTTTCAGGGGGCACAGTTATTCCATGGTTGTGGGTTGTAGGTTAAACACCCACATCCCATGGATAGGCTCTCGCTACTACTTGGTTTAGAGCCCAATCCCAACTTTCCCCCGCACAGCGGCCTTGGCAATCCACCATGGAATACAAGTTAAGGTATAGTATTAGAACCCAGGCACTGCTGTTATTTGGAAGAACTTCCCCACACTCAAGACATCTGAACCCAATGTCGTGTATGTGCTGGAGGAGGGAAACAAAGTCCACGCATCTTTATGGGGGCACAGGTGTTCCAAGTTGGGGATTTGGTTTAAAAACTCCACTGCCCAGAGAGGGGCACTCGCTAACCCTTGTCTTTAGAGCCCATCCCCCACATTCGCTCACAGCCCGGCCTAGGTAAACACTCAAGGAGGTCAAGGTAACGGATTCTATTAGACCCCAGGTGCTGCTGTCATTTGGAGGGAACTCCCACCATTCAGGATAGAAGAACACTTCCTCGTTTGTGTGCTGGTGGTGGGGAAACAGGGTCAAGGCATCTTTCAGGTGGCACATGTATTCCCACGTTGCTGGGTGTAGGTAAAATTTCTCAAATTCCCATGTAGATGCATTGGCAAATTCTTGGTATTAGAGCCGAAACCCCACATTCCCCAGCACTCCAGCCTAGGCAAACCATCAGGGAAGGCAAGTTAAGGGATTCAAGTAGAACACAAGCGCTCCTGACATTTGGAGGAACTTCCCCACACTCAGGATCCCGGAACCCAACCTTGTGGCGGGGAGATGTGGAGCCACAATCCAAGTAGATGAATGGGGTCACAAATGTTCCCCATTAGGGGGAAGTCCTCTAAATACTTCCACATTCCATAGGGAGGCAGTTGCTGCTACTTGGCCTCCAAGGCAAACTCCCAGCTTTCCCTCTCAGCCCGGCCTAGGAAAACACACAAGGAATACAAGCTAGTTATTCTATTAGAACCCAGGCACTGCTGTCACTTGGAGGAGCCTCCCCACAATCAGGACACCTGAGCACGTCTCCGTGTGTGTACTGGAGGTCGGGAAACAGATTCCACGCATCTTTATGGGGGAACAGGTTTTCCAATTTGGGGAAGTAGTTTAAAACCCTCCACTGCCCACAGAGTTGCACTCGCTAATACTTGGCTTTAGAGCCCTTCCCCCACCATCGCTCACTGCGAGGCCTAGGAAAACACTTAGGGAAGTCAAGCTAAGGGATTCTATTAGGACCCAGGTGCTGCTGTCAGTTGGAGGAACCTACCCAGACTCAGAACACCAGAAAACATCTTCGTTTGTGTGCTGGATGTAGGGAAACAGAGTCAAAGCATCTTTCAGGGGGCACAGTTATTCCATGGTTGTGGGTTGTAAGCTAACACCCACATCCCATGGATAGGCTCTCGCTAATACTTGGTTTAGAGCCCAATCCCAACTTTCCCCCACACACCGGCCTTGGCAAGCCATCATGGAAGACAAGTTAAGGTATTGTATTAGAACCGAGGCGCTGCTGTTACTTGGAAGAACCTCCCCACACTCAAGACATCTGAACCAGATGTCGTGTGTGTGCTGGAGGAGGGAAACAGTTTCCACGCCTCTTTATGGGGGCACAGGTGTTCCCAGGTTGGGGATATACTTTCACCACCTCCACTGCCAAAAGATAGGAACCCGCTAATACTTGGTTTTAGACCACAACCACCAACTTCGCTCACAACCCGGCCAAGGTATATACTCAGGGAAGTCAACCTAATGGATCCAATTAGATCCCAGGTGCTACTGTCTGTTGCAGGAGCCTCCCCACACTCAGGATACCAGAAAACTTCGTGTGTGTGTGCAGGTGGGGAAACAAAGCACACGCATTTTTCAGGGGGCACAGTTATTCCCAAGTTGTGGGTTGTATGATAAACATCTCCACTTCCCATGGAGAGGCACATGCTGATACTAGGTTTTAGAGCCCAATCCCACTTTCAGCCAAACTCTGGCCTAGGAAAACCATCAGGGAAGACAAGCAAAGGGGTTCAATTAAAACCAAGACGCTGATGTCACTTGGAGGAACTACCACACCCTCAGGATTCTGGAATCCAACCTTGTGTGGTGGGGAGGTGTGGAGCCCCAATCCACGCAGATGAATATGTGCTCAGGTGTTTCCCTTTAGGGAGAATTCCTCTAAGAAATTCCTCAGTCCATCGGAGGGTACTCGCTGCTAATTGGCCTCCAAGCCCAACCCCCAGCTTTCCCTCATGGCCCGGCCTAAGGAAACACTCAGGGAACACAAGCTAAGGGAGTCTAATAGAACCTAGGTTCTGCTGTGATTTGGAGTAGCCTCCCCATGCTCAGGATTCCAGAAAACTTCTTCGTGTGTGTGCTGTTGGTGGAGAAACAGAGTCCACGCGTATTTCAGGGGGCACAGGTATTCCATTGTTGTGGGTTGTTGGTTAAACACCTCCAATTTCCATGGAAAAGCACTCACTAATACTTGGAATTAGAGCTCAAATCCCACTTTGAACCGCACTCCAGCTTACGCAATCCATCAGGGAAGAGAGGTTAAGGATTCTCTAGAACACTGGCACTGCTGGCAGTGGGAGGATCTTTCCCAATTCAGGATTCCAGAAGCCAGTCTTGTGGGAGGGGGATTTCTGTATCCCCACTCCACGTAGATGGATGTGGGCACAGGTGTTCACCTTTAGGGAGAATTGATCTAAATACTTCCACAGTCCATCGGGGGCACTCGCTACTATATGGCCTCAAAGCCCAATCCCCAGCTTTCCCTCAGAGCCAGGCCTAGGGAAACACTCAGGGATTACAAGCTATCGGATATTATTAGAACCCAGGCGGTGCTGTCACTTGAAATTGCCAGCCCAAACTCCGGATACCTGAACACGTCTTCGTGTGTGTGTTGGAAGTGGGGAAACTGAGTTCATGCATTTTTATGGGGGCACAGTTATTCCCAGGTAGATGATGTAGTTTAAACACCTTCACTTCTCATAGAGAGGCACTAGTTATTACTTGGCTTTAGAGCCCATCCCCCACCATCGCTCACTGCTAGGCCTAGGAAATCACTTAGGGAAGTCAAGCTAAGGGATTCTATTAGAACCCAGGTGCTGCTGTCAGTTTGTGGAGCCTCCCAACTCTCAGAATACCAGAACACTTCTTCGTGTGTGAGCTGGATGTAGGGAAACAGAGTCAAAGCATCTTTCAGGGGGCACAGTTATTCCATGGTTGTGGGTTGTAGGTTAAACAGCCACATCCCATCGATAGGCTCTCGCTAATACTTGCTTTAGAGCCCAACCCCCACATTCCACCCCTCTCCAGCTTAGGAATGCCATCAGGGAAGACAAGCTAAGGGATTCTATAAGAACCCAAGAGCTGCTGGCATTTGGAGGAGACTCCCCACAATCAGGATACCTGAGCACGTCTCAGTGTGTGTGCTGGAGGTGGGGAAACAGAGTCCACGCATCTGTATGGGGGCACAGGTGTTCCAAGTTTGGGGAAGTAGTTTCAAACCCTCCAATACCCACAGAGATGCACTCGCTAATACTTGGCTTTAGAGCCCATCCCCCACCATCGCTCACTGCTAGGCCTAGGAAAACACTTAGGGAAGTCAAGCTAAGGGATTCTATTACAACCCAGGTGCTACTGTCTGTTGGAGGAAGCTCCCCACAGTCAGAACACCAGAACACTTCTTCCTGTGTTTGCTGGAAGTGGGGAAACATAGCACACGCATTTTTCAGGGGGCACAGTTATTCCATGGTTGTGGGTTGTAGGTTAAACACCCACATCCCATGGATAGGCTCTCGCTACTACTTGGTTTAGAGCCCAATCCCAACTTTCCCCCGCACACCGGCCTTGGCAATCCACCATGGAATACAAGTTAAGGTATAGTATTAGAACCCAGGCACTGCTGTTATTTGGAAGAACTTTCCCACACTCAAGACATCTGAACCCAATGTCGTGTATGTGCTGGAGGAGGGAAACAAAGTCCACGCATCTTTATGGGGGCACAGGTGTTCCAAGTTGGGGATTTGGTTTAAAAACTCCACTGCCCATAGAGGGGCACTCGCTAACCCTTGTCTTTAGAGCCCATCCCCCACATTCGCGCACAGCCCGGCCTAGGTAAACACTCAAGGAGGTCAAGGTAACGGATTCTATTAGACCCCAGGTGCTGCTGTCATTTGGAGGGAACTCCCACCATTCAGGATAGAAGAACACTTCCTCGTTTGTGTGCTGGTGGTGGGGAAACAGGGTCAAGGCATCTTTCAGGTGGCACATGTATTCCCACGTTGCTGGGTGTAGGTAAAATTTCTCAAAATCCCATGTAGATGCATTTGCAAATTCTTGGTATTAGAGCCGAAACCCCACATTCCCCAGCACTCCAGCCTAGGCAAACCATCAGGGAAGGCAAGTTAAGGGATTCAAGTAGAACACAAGCGCTCCTGACATTTGGAGGAACTTCCCCACACTCAGGATCCCGGAACCCAACCTTGTGGCGGGGAGATGTGGAGCCACAATCCAAGTAGATGAATGGGGTCACAAATGTTCCCCATTAGGGGGAAGTCCTCTAAATACTTCCACATTCCATAGGGAGGCAGTTGCTGCTACTTGGCCTCCAAGGCAAACTCCCAGCTTTCCCTTTCAGCCCGGCCTAGGAAAACACACAAGGATTACAAGCTAGTTATTCTATTAGAACCCAGGCACTGCTGTCACTTGGAGGAGCCTCCCCACAATCAGGACACCTGAGCACGTCTCCGTGTGTGTACTGGAGGTCGGGAAACAGATTCCACGCATCTTTATGGGGGAACAGGTTTTCCAAATTTGGGGAAGTAGTTTAAAACCCTCCACTGCCCACAGAGATGCACTCGCTAATACTTGGCTTTAGAGCCCTTCCCCCAACATTGCTCACTGCTAGGCCTAGGAAAACACTTAGGGAAGTCAAGCTAAGGGATTCTATTAGGACCCAGGTGCTGCTGTCAGTTGGAGGAACCTACCCAGACTCAGAACACCAGAAAACAACTTCGTTTGTGTGCTGGATGTAGGGAAACATAGTCAAAGCATCTTTCAGGGGGCACAGTTATTCCATGGTTGTGGGTTGTAAGCTAACACCCACATCCCATGGATAGGCTCTCGCTAATACTTGGTTTAGAGCCCAATCCCAACTTTCCCCCACACACCGGCCTTGGCAAGCCATCATGGAAGACAAGTTAAGGTATTGTATTAGAACCGAGGCGCTGCTGTTACTTGGAAGAACCTCCCCACACTCAAGACATCTGAACCAGATGTCGTGTGTGTGCTGGAGGAGGGAAACAGTGTCCACGCCTCTTTATGGGGGCACAGGTGTTCCCAGGTTGGGGATATACTTTCACCACCTCCACTGCCAAAAAATAGGAACTCGCTAATACTTGGTTTTAGACCACAACCACCAACTTCGCTCACAACCCGGCCAAGGTATATACTCAGGGAAGTCAACCTAATGGATCCAATTAGATCCCAAGTGCTACTGTCTGTTGCAGGAGCCTCCCCACACTCAGGATACCAGAAAACTTCGTGTGTGTGTGGAGGTGGGGAAACAAAGCACACGCATTTTTCAGGGGGCACAGTTATTCCCAAGTTGTGGGTTGTATGATAAACATCTCCACTTCCCATGGAGAGGCACATGCTGATACTAGGTTTTAGAGCCCAATCCCACTTTCAGCCAAACTCTGGCCTAGGAAAACCATCAGGGAAGACAAGCAAAGGGGTTCAATTAAAACCAAGACGCTGATGTCACTTGGAGGAACTACCACACCCTCAGGATTCTATAATCCAACCTTGTGTGGTGGGGAGGTGTGGAGCCCCAATCCACGCAGATGAATATGTGCTCAGGTGTTTCCCTTTAGGGAGAATTCCTCTAAGAACTTCCTCAGTCCATCGGAGGGTACTCGCTGCTAATTGGCCTCCAAGCCCAACCCCAAGCTTTCCCTCATGGCCAGGCCTAAGGAAACACTCAGGGAACACAAGCTAAGGGAGTCTAATAGAACCTAGGTTCTGCTGTGATTTGGAGTAGCCTCCCCATGCTCAGGATTCCAGAAAACTTCTTCGTGTGTGTGCTGTTGGTGGAGAAACAGAGTCCACACGTATTTCAGGGGGCACAGGTATTCCATTGTTGTGGGTTGTTGGTTAAACACCTCCAATTTCCATGGAAATGCACTCACTAATACTTGGATTTAGAGCTCAAATCCCACTTTGAACCGCACTCCAGCTTACGCAATCCATCAGGGAAGAGAGGTTAAGGATTCTCTAGAACACTGGCACTGCTGTCAGTGGGAGGATCTTTCCCAATTCAGGATTCAAGAAGCCAGTCTTGTGGGAGGGGGATTTCTGTATCCCCACTCCACGTAGATGGATGTGGGCACAGGTGTTCACCTTTAGGGAGAATTGATCTAAATACTTCCACAGTCCATCGGGGGCACTCGCTTCTTTATGGTCTCAAAGCCCAACACCCAACTTTCCCTCAGAGCCAGGCCTAGGGAAACACTCAGGGATTACAAACTATCGGATATTAATAGAACCCAGGCGGTGCTGTCACTTGAAATTGCCGGCCCAAACTCAGGATACCTGAACACGTCTTCGTGTGTGTGTTGGAAGTGGGGAAACTGAGTTCATGCATCTTTATGGGGGCACAGTTATTCCCAGGTAGATGATGTAGTTTAAACACCTTCACTTCTCATAGAGAGGCACTAGCTATTACTTGGCTTTAGAGCCCATCCCCCACCATCGCTCACTGCTAGGCCTAGGAAATCACTTAGGGAGGTCAAGCTAAGGGATTCTATTAGAACCCAGGTGCTGCTGTCAGTTTGTGGAGCCTCCCTACTCTCAGAATACCAGAACACTTGTTCGTGTGTGAGCTGGATATAGGGAAACAGAGTCAAAGCATCTTTCAGGGGGCACAGTTATTCCATGGTTGTGGGTTGTAGGTTAAACAGCCACATCCCATCGATAGGCTCTCGCTAATACTTGGTTTAGAGCCCAACCCCCACATTCCACCCCTCTCCAGCCTAGGAATGCCATCAGGGAAGACAAGCTAAGGGATTCTATAAGAACCCAGGCGCTGCTGGCATTTGGAGGAGACTCCCCACAATCAGGATACCTGAGCACGTCTCAGTGTGTGTGCTGGAGGTGGGGAAACAGAGTCCACGCATCTGTATGGGGGCACAGGTGTTCCAAGATTGGGGAAGTAGTTTCAAACCCTCCAATACCCACAGAGATGCACTCGCTAATACTTGGCTTTAGAGCCCATCCCCCACCATCGCTCACTGCTAGGCCTAGGAAAACACTTAGGGAAGTCAAGCTAAGGGATTCTATTACAACCCAGGTGCTACTGTCTGTTGGAGGAAGCTCCCCACAGTCAGAACACCAGAACACTTCTTCCTGTGTTTGCTGGAAGTGGGGAAACATAGCACACGCATTTTTCAGGGGGCACAGTTATTCCATGGTTGTGGGTTGTAGGTTAAACACCCACATCCCATGGATAGGCTCTCGCTACTACTTGGTTTAGAGCCCAATCCCAACTTTCCCCCGCACAGCGGCCTTGGCAATCCACCATGGAATACAAGTTAAGGTATAGTATTAGAACCCAGGCACTGCTGTTATTTGGAAGAACTTCCCCACACTCAAGACATCTGAACCCAATGTCGTGTATGTGCTGGAGGAGGGAAACAAAGTCCACGCATCTTTATGGGGGCACAGGTGTTCCAAGTTGGGGATTTGGTTTAAAAACTCCACTGCCCAGAGAGGGGCACTCGCTAACCCTTGTCTTTAGAGCCCATCCCCCACATTCGCGCACAGCCCGGCCTAGGTAAACACTCAAGGAGGTCAAGGTAAGGGATTCTATTAGACCCCAGGTGCTGCTGTCATTTGGAGGGAACTCCCACCATTCAGGATAGAAGAACACTTCCTCGTTTGTGTGCTGGTGGTGGGGAAACAGGGTCAAGGCATCTTTCAGGTGGCACATGTATTCCCACGTTGCTGGGTGTAGGTAAAATTTCTCAAATTCCCATGTAGATGCATTGGCAAATTCTTGGTATTAGAGCCGAAACCCCACATTCCCCAGCACTCCAGCCTAGGCAAACCATCAGGGAAGGCAAGTTAAGGGATTCAAGTAGAACACAAGCGCTCCTGACATTTGGAGGAACTTCCCCACACTCAGGATCCCGGAACCCAACCTTGTGGCGGGGAGATGTGGAGCCACAATCCAAGTAGATGAATGGGGTCACAAATGTTCCCCATTAGGGGGAAGTCCTCTAAATACTTCCACATTCCATAGGGAGGCAGTTGCTGCTACTTGGCCTCCAAGTCAAACTCCCAGCTTTCCCTCTCAGCCCGGCCTAGGAAAACACACAAGGAATACAAGCTAGTTATTCTATTAGAACCCAGGCACTGCTGTCACTTGGAGGAGCCTCCCCACAATCAGGACACCTGAGCACGTCTCCGTGTGTGTACTGGAGGTCGGGAAACAGATTCCACGCATCTTTATGGGGGAACAGGTTTTCCAAGTTTGGGGAAGTAGTTTAAAACCCTCCACTGCCCACAGAGATGCACTCGCTAATACTTGGCTTTAGAGCCCTTCTCCCACCATCGCTCAATGCTAGGCCTAGGAAAACACTTAGGGAAGTCAAGCTAAGGGATTCTATTAGGACCCAGGTGCTGCTGGCAGTTGGAGGAACCTACCCAGACTCAGAACACCAGAAAACATCTTCGTTTGTGTGCTGGATGTAGGGAAACAGAGTCAAAGCATCTTTCAGGGGGCACAGTTATTCCATGGTTGTGGGTTGTAAGCTAACACCCACATCCCATGGATAGGCTCTCGCTAATACTTGGTTTAGAGCCCAATCCCAACTTTCCCCCACACACCGGCCTTGGCAAGCCATCATGGAAGACAAGTTAAGGTATTGTATTAGAACCGAGGCGCTGCTGTTACTTAGAAAAACCTCCCCACACTCTAGACATCTGAACGAGATGTCGTGTGTGTGCTGGAGGAGGGAAACAGTGTCCACGCCTCTTTATGGGGGCACAGGTGTTCCCAGGTTGGGAATATACTTTCACCACCTCCACTGCCAAAAGATAGGAACTCGCTAATACTTGGTTTTAGACCACAACCACCAACTTCGCTCACAACCCGGCCAAGGTATATACTCAGGGAAGTCAACCTAATGGATCCAATTAGATCCCAGGTGCTACTGTCTGTTGCAGGAGCCTCCCCACACTCAGGATACCAGAAAACTTCGTGTGTGTGTGCAGGTGGGGAAACAAAGCACACGCATTTTTCAGGGGGCACAGTTATTCCCAAGTTGTGGGTTGTATGATAAACATCTCCACTTCCCATGGAGAGGCACATGCTGATACTAGGTTTTAGAGCCCAATCCCACTTTCAGCCTAACTCTGGCCTAGGAAAACCATCAGGGAAGACAAGCAAAGGGGTTCAATTAAAACCAAGACGCTGATGTCACTTGGAGGAACTACCACACCCTCAGGATTCTGGAATCCAACCTTGTGTGGTGGGGAGGTGTGGAGCCCCAATCCACGCAGATGAATATGTGCTCAGGTGTTTCCCTTTAGGGAGAATTCCTCTAAGAACTTCCTCAGTCCATCGGAGGGTACTCGCTGCTAATTGGCCTCCAAGCGCAACCCCAAGCTTTCCCTCATGGCCCGGCCTAAGGAAACAATCAGGGAACCCAAGCTAAGGGAGACTAATAGAACCTAGGCTCTGCTGTGATTTGGAGTAGCCTCCCCAAGCTCAGGATTCCAGAAAACTTCTTCGTGTGTGTGCTGTTGGTGGAGAAACAGAGTCCACGCGTATTTCAGGGGGCACAGGTATTCCATTGTTGTGGGTTGTTGGTTAAACACCTCCAATTTCCATGGAAAGGCACTCACTAATACTTGGATTTAGAGCTCAAATCCCACTTTGAACCGCACTCCAGCTTACGCAATCCATCAGGGAAGAGAGGTTAAGGATTCTCTAGAACACTGGCACTGCTGTCAGTGGGAGGATCTTTCCCAATTCAGGATTCCAGAAGCCAGTCTAGTGGGAGGGGGATTTCTGTATCCCCACTCCACGTAGATGGATGTGGGCACAGGTGTTCACCTTTAGGGAGAATTGATCTAAATACTTCCACAGTCCATCGGGGGCACTCGCTTCTATATGGTCTCAAAGCCCAACACCCAACTTTCCCTCAGAGCCAGGCCTAGGGAAACACTCAGGGATTACAAACTATCGGATATTATTAGAACCCAGGCGGTGCTGTCACTTGAAATTGCCGGCCCAAACTCAGGATACCTGAACACGTCTTCGTGTGTGTGTTGGAAGTGGGGAAACTGAGTTCATGCATCTTTATGTGGGCACAGTTATTCCCAGGTAGATGATGTAGTTTAAACACCTTCACTTCTCATAGAGAGGCACTAGCTATTACTTGGCTTTAGAGCCCATCCCCCACCATCGCTCACTGCTAGGCCTAGGAAATCACTTAGGGAAGTCAAGCTAAGGGATTCTATTAGAACCCAGGTGCTGCTGTCAGTTTGTGGAGCCTCCCTACTCTCAGAATACCAGAACACTTCTTCGTGTGTGAGCTGGATGTAGGGAAACAGAGTCAAAGCATCTTTCAGGGGGCACAGTTATTCCATGGTTGTGGGTTGTAGGTTAAACAGCCACATCCCATCGATAGGCTCTCGCTAATACTTGGTTTAGAGCCCAACCCCCACATTCCACCCCTCTCC
This sequence comes from Vicugna pacos, assembly GCF_048564905.1. Taxonomy (NCBI): domain Eukaryota; kingdom Metazoa; phylum Chordata; class Mammalia; order Artiodactyla; family Camelidae; genus Vicugna; species Vicugna pacos. The sequence goes on along the minus strand of NW_027328741.1, from coordinate 22,952,288 downwards.
AGCCTAGGAATGCCATCAGGGAAGACAAGCTAAGGGATTCTATAAGAACCCAGGCGCTGCTGGCATTTGGAGGAGACTCCCCACAATCAGGATACCTGAGCACGTCTCAGTGTGTGTGCTGGAGGTGGGGAAACAGAGTCAACGCATCTGTATGGGGGCACAGGTGTTCCAAGATTGGGGAAGTAGTTTCAAACCCTCCAATACCCACAGAGATGCACTCGCTAATACTTGGCTTTAGAGCCCATCCCCCACCATCGCTCACTGCTAGGCCTAGGAAAACACTTAGGGAAGTCAAGCTAAGGGATTCTATTACAACCCAGGAGCTACTGTCTGTTGGAGGAAGCTCCCCACAGTCAGAACACCAGATCACTTCTTCCTGTGTTTGCTGGAAGTGGGGAAACATAGCACACGCATTTTTCAGGGGGCACAGTTATTCCATGGTTGTGGGTTGTAGGTTAAACACCCACATCCCATGGATAGGCTCTCGCTACTACTTGGTTTAGAGCCCAATCCCAACTTTCCCCCGCACACCGGCCTTGGCAATCCACCATGGAATACAAGTTAAGGTATAGTATTAGAACCCAGGCACTGCTGTTATTTGGAAGAACTTCCCCACACTCAAGACATCTGAACCCAATGTCGTGTATGTGCTGGAGGAGGGAAACAAAGTCCACGCATCTTTATGGGGGCACAGGTGTTCCAAGTTGGGGATTTGGTTTAAAAACTCCACTGCCCAGAGAGGGGCACTCGCTAACCCTTGTCTTTAGAGCCCATCCCCCACATTCGCTCACAGCCCGGCCTAGGTAAACACTCAAGGAGGTCAAGGTAACGGATTCTATTAGACCCCAGGTGCTGCTGTCATTTGGAGGGAACTCCCACCATTCAGGATAGAAGAACACTTCCTCGTTTGTGTGCTGGTGGTGGGGAAACAGGGTCAAGGCATCTTTCAGGTGGCACATGTATTCCCACGTTGCTGGGTGTAGGTAAAATTTCTCAAATTCCCATGTAGATGCATTGGCAAATTCTTGGTATTAGAGCCGAAACCCCACATTCCCCAGCACTCCAGCCTAGGCAAACCATCAGGGAAGGCAAGTTAAGGGATTCAAGTAGAACACAAGCGCTCCTGACATTTGGAGGAACTTCCCCACACTCAGGATCCCGGAACCCAACCTTGTGGCGGGGAGATGTGGAGCCACAATCCAAGTAGATGAATGGGGTCACAAATGTTCCCCATTAGGGGGAAGTCCTCTAAATACTTCCACATTCCATAGGGAGGCAGTTGCTGCTACTTGGCCTCCAAGGCAAACTCCCAGCTTTCCCTCTCAGCCCGGCCTAGGAAAACACACAAGGAATACAAGCTAGTTATTCTATTAGAACCCAGGCACTGCTGTCACTTGGAGGAGCCTCCCCAAAATCAGGACACCTGAGCACGTCTCCGTGTGTGTACTGGAGGTCGGGAAACAGATTCCACGCATCTTTATGGGGGAACAGGTTTTCCAAGTTTGGGGAAGGAGTTTAAAACCCTCCACTGCCCACAGAGATGCACTCGCTAATACTTGGCTTTAGAGCCCTTCCCCCACCATCGCTCACTGCTAGGCCTAGGAAAACACTTAGGGAAGTCAAGCTAAGGGATTCTATTAGGACCCAGGTGCTGCTGGCAGTTGGAGGAACCTACCCAGTCTCAGAACACCAGAAAACATCTTCGTTTGTGTGCTGGATGTAGGGAAACAGAGTCAAAGCATCTTTCAGGGGGCACAGTTATTCCATGGTTGTGGGTTGTAAGCTAACACCCACATCCCATGGATAGGCTCTCGCTAATACTTGGTTTAGAGCCCAATCCCAACTTTCCCCCACACACCGGCCTTGGCAAGCCATCATGGAAGACAAGTTAAGGTATTGTATTAGAACCGAGGCGCTGCTGTTACTTAGAAGAACCTCCCCACACTCAAGACATCTGAACCAGATGTCGTGTGTGTGCTGGAGGAGGGAAACAGTGTCCACGCCTCTTTTTGGTGGCACAGGTGTTCCCAGGTTGGGGATATACTTTCAACACCTCCACTGCCAAAAGTTAGGAACTCGCTAATACTTGGTTTTAGACCACAACCACCAACTTCGCTCAAAACCCGGCCAAGGTATATACTCAGGGAAGTCAACCTAATGGATCCAATAAGATCCCAGGTGCTACTCTCTGTTGCAGGAGCCTCCCCACACTCAGGATACCAGAAAACTTCGTGTGTGTGTGGACGTGGGGAAACAAGGCACACGCATTTTTCAGGGGGCACAGTTATTCCCAAGTTGTGGGTTGTATGATAAACATCTCCACTTCCCATGGAGAGCCACATGCTGATACTAGGTTTTAGAGCCCAATCCCACTTTCAGCCAAACTCTAGCCTAGGAAAGCCATCAGGGAAGACAAGCAAAGGGGTTCAATTAAAACCAAGACGCTGATGTCACTTGGAGGAACTACCACACCCTCAGGATTCTGGAATACAACCTTGTGTGGTGGGGAGGTGTGGAGCCCCAATCCACGCAGATGAATATGTGCTCAGGTGTTTCCCTTTAGGGAGAATTCCTCTAAGAACTTCCTCAGTCCATCGGAGGGTACTCGCTGCTAATTGGCCTCCAAGCCCAACCCCCAGCTTTCCCTCATGGCCCGGCCTAAGGAAACACTCAGGGAACACAAGCTAAGGGAGTCTAATAGAACCTAGGTTCTGCTGTGATTTGGAGTAGCCTCCCCATGCTCAGGATTCCAGAAAACTTCTTCGTGTGTGTGCTGTTGGTGGAGAAACAGAGTCCACGCGTATTTCAGGGGGCACAGGTATTCCATTGTTGTGGGTTGTTGGTTAAACACCTCCAATTTCCATGGAAAGGCACTCACTAATACTTGGATTTAGAGCTCAAATCCCACTTTGAACCGCACTCCAGCTTACGCAATCCATCAGGGAAGAGAGGTTAAGGATTCTCTAGAACACTGGCACTGCTGTCAGTTGGAGGATCTTTCCCAATTCAGGATTCCAGAAGCCAGTCTTGTGGGAGGGGGATTTCTGTATCCCCACTCCACGTAGATGGATGTGGGCACAGGTGTTCACCTTTAGGGAGAATTGATCTAAATACTTCCACAGTCCATCGGGGGCACTCGCTTCTATATGGCCTCAAAGCCCAACCCCCAGCTTTCCCTCAGAGCCAGGCCTAGGGAAACACTCAGGGATTACAAGCTATCGGATAACATTAGAACCCAGGCGGTGCTGTCACTTGAAACTGCCGGCCCAAATTCAGGATAACTGAACACGTCTTCGTGTGTGTGTTGGAAGTGGGGAAACTGAGTTCATGCATCTTTATGGGGGCACAGTTATTCCCAGGTAGATGATGTAGTTTAAACACCTTCACTTCTCATAGAGAGGCACTAGCTATTACTTGGCTTTAGAGCCCATCCCCCACCATCGCTCACTGCTAGGCCTAGGAAATCACTTAGGGAAGTCAAGCTAAGGGATTCTATTAGAACCCAGGTGCTGCTGTCAGTTTGTGGAGCCTCCCTACTCTCAGAATACCAGAACACTTCTTCGTGTGTGAGCTGGATGTAGGGAAACAGAGTCAAAGCATCTTTCAGGGGGCACAGTTATTCCATGGTTGTGGGTTGTAGGTTAAACAGCCACATCCCATCGATAGGCTCTCGCTAATACTTGGTTTAGAGCCCAACCCCCACATTCCACCCCTCTCCAGCCTAGGAATGCCATCAGGGAAGACAAGCTAAGGGATTCTATAAGAACCCAGGCGCTGCTGGCATTTGGAGGAGACTCCCCACAATCAGGATACCTGAGCACGTCTCAGTGTGTGTGCTGGAGGTGGGGAAACAGAGTCCACGCATCTGTATGGGGGTACAGGTGTTCCAAGATTGGGGAAGTAGTTTCAAACCCTCCAATACCCACAGAGATGCACTCGCTAATACTTGGCTTTAGAGCCCATCCCCCACAAGCGCTCAATGCTAGGCCTAGGAAAACACTTAGGGAAGTCAAGCTAAGGGATTCTATTACAACCCAGGTGCTACTGTCTGTTGGAGGAAGCTCCCCACAGTCAGAACACCTGAACACTTCTTCCTGTGTTTGCTGGAAGTGGGGAAACATAGCACACGCATTTTTCAGGGGGCACAGTTATTCCATGGTTGTGGGTTGTAGGTTAAACACCCACATCCCATGGATAGGCTCTCGCTAATACTTGGTTTAGAGCCCAATCCCAACTTTCCCCCGCACACCGGCCTTGGCAATCCACCATGGAATACAAGTTAAGGTATAGTATTAGAACCCAGGCACTGCTGTTATTTGGAAGAACTTCCCCACACTCAAGACATCTGAACCCAATGTCGTGTATGTGCTGGAGGAGGGAAACAAAGTCCACGCATCTTTATGGGGGCACAAGTGTTCCAAGTTGGGGATTTGGTTTAAAAACTCCACTGCCCATAGAGGGACACTCGCTAACCCTTGTCTTTAGAGCCCATCCCCCACATTCGCTCACAGCCCGGCCTAGGTAAACACTCAAGGAGGTCAAGGTAACGGATTCTATTAGACCCCAGGTGCTGCTGTCATTTGGAGGGAACTCCCACCATTCAGGATAGAAGAACACTTCCTCGTTTGTGTGCTGGTGGTGGGGAAACAGGGTCAAGGCATCTTTCAGGTGGCACATGTATTCCCACGTTGCTGGGTGTAGGTAAAATTTCTCAAATTCCCATGTCGATGCATTGGCAAATTCTTGGTATTAGAGCCGAAACCCCACATTCCCAAGCACTCCAGCCTAGGCAAACCATCAGGGAAGGCAAGTTAAGGGATTCAAGTAGAACACAAGCGCTCCTGACATTTGGAGGAACTTCCCCACACTCAGGATCCCGGAACCCAACCTTGTGGCGGGGAGATGTGGAGCCACAATCCAAGTAGATGAATGGGGTCACAAATGTTCCCCATTAGGGGGAAGTCCTCTAAATACTTCCACATTCCATAGGGAGGCAGTTGCTGCTACTTGGCCTCCAAGGCAAACTCCCAGCTTTCCCTCTCAGCCCGGCCTAGGAAAACACACAAGGAATACAAGCTAGTTATTCTATTAGAACCCAGGCACTGCTGTCACTTGGAGGAGCCTCCCCAAAATCAGGACACCTGAGCACGTCTCCGTGTGTGTACTGGAGGTCGGGAAACAGATTCCACGCATCTTTATGGGGGAACAGGTTTTCCAAGTTTGGGGAAGTAGTTTAAAACCCTCCACTGCCCACAGAGATGCACTCGCTAATACTTGGCTTTAGAGCCCTTCCCCCACCATCGCTCACTGCTAGGCCTAGGAAAACACTTAGGGAAGTCAAGCTAAGGGATTCTATTAGGAACCAGGTGCTGCTGGCAGTTGGAGGAACCTACCCAGACTCAGAACACCAGAAAACATCTTCGTTTGTGTGCTGGATGTAGGGAAACAGAGTCAAAGCATCTTTCAGGGGGCACAGTTATTCCATGGTTGTGGGTTGTAAGCTAACACCCACATCCCATGGATAGGCTCTCGCTAATACTTGGTTTAGAGCCCAATCCCAAATTTCCCCCACACACCGGCCTTGGCAAGCCATCATGGAAGACAAGTTAAGGTATTGTATTAGAACCGAGGCGCTGCTGTTACTTGGAAGAACCTCCCCACACTCAAGACATCTGAACCAGTTGTCGTGTTTGTGCTGGAGGAGGGAAACAGTGTCCACGCCTCTTTATGGGGGCACAGGTGTTCCCAGGTTGGGGATATACTTTCAACACCTCCACTGCCAAAAGTTAGGAACTCGCTAATACTTGGTTTTAGACCACAACCACCAACTTCGCTCAAAACCCGGCCAAGGTATATACTCAGGGAAGTCAAACTAATGGATCCAATTAGATCCCAGGTGCTACTGTCTGTTGCAGGAGCCTCCCCACACTCAGGATACCAGAAAACTTCGTGTGTGTGTGGAGGTGGGGAAACAAGGCACACGCATTTTTCAGGGGGCACAGTTATTCCCAAGTTGTGGGTTGTATGATAAACATCTCCACTTCCCATGGAGAGGCACATGCTGATACTAGGTTTTAGAGCCCAATCCCACTTTCAGCCAAACTCTAGCCTAGGAAAGCCATCAGGGAAGACAAGCAAAGGGGTTCAATTAAAACCAAGACGCTGATGTCACTTGGAGGAACTACCACACCCTCAGGATTCTGGAATCCAACCTTGTGTGGTGGGGAGGTGTGGAGCCCCAATCCACGCAGATGAATATGTGCTCAGGTGTTTCCCTTTAGGGAGAATTCCTCTAAGAACTTCCTCAGTCCATCGGAGGGTACTCGCTGCTAATTGGCCTCCAAGCCCAACCCCCAGCTTTCCCTCATGGCCCGGCCTAAGGAAACACTCAGGGAACACAAGCTAAGGGATTCTAATAGAACCTAGGTTCTGCTGTGATTTGGAGTAGCCTCCCCATGCTCAGGATTCCAGAAAACTTCTTCGTGTGTGTGCTGTTGGTGGAGAAACAGAGTCCACGCGTATTTCAGGGGGCACAGGTATTCCATTGTTGTGGGTTGTTGGTTAAACACCTCCAATTTCCATGGAAAGGCACTCACTAATACTTGGATTTAGAGCTCAAATCCCACTTTGAACCGCACTCCAGCTTACGCAATCCATCAGGGAAGAGAGGTTAAGGATTCTCTAGAACACTGGCACTGCTGTCAGTGGGAGGATCTTTCCCAATTCAGGATTCCAGAAGCCAGTCTTGTGGGAGGGGGATTTCTGTATCCCCACTCCACGTAGATGGATGTGGGCACAGGTGTTCACCTTTAGGGAGAATTGATCTAAATACTTCCACAGTCCATCGGGGGCACTCGCTTCTATATGGTCTCAAAGCCCAACACCCAACTTTCCCTCAGAGCCAGGCCTAGGGAAACACTCAGGGATTACAAAATATCGGATATTAATAGAACCCAGGCGGTGCTGTCACTTGAAATTGCCGGCCCAAACTCAGGATACCTGAACACGTCTTCGTGTGTGTGTTGGAAGTGGGGAAACTGAGTTCATGCATCTTTATGGGGGCACAGTTATTCCCAGGTAGATGATGTAGTTTAAACACCTTCACTTCTCATAGAGAGGCACTAGCTATTACTTGGCTTTAGAGCCCATCCCCCACCATCGCTCACTGCTAGGCCTAGGAAATCACTTAGGGAAGTCAAGCTAAGGGATTCTATTAGAACCCAGGTGCTGCTGTCAGTTTGTGGAGCCTCCCTACTCTCAGAATACCAGAACACTTCTTCGTGTGTGAGCTGGATGTAGGGAAACAGAGTCAAAGCATCTTTCAGGGGGCACAGTTATTCCATGGTTGTGGGTTGTAGGTTAAACAGCCACATCCCATCGATAGGCTCTCGCTAATACTTGGTTTAGAGCCCAACCCCCACATTCCACCCCTCTCCAGCCTAGGAATGCCATCAGGGAAGACAAGCTAAGGGATTCTATAAGAACCCAGGCGCTGCTGGCATTTGGAGGAGACTCCCCACAATCAGGATACCTGAGCACGTCTCAGTGTGTGTGCTGGAGGTGGGGAAACAGAGTCCACGCATCTGTATGGGGGCACAGGTGTTCCAAGATTGGGGAAGTAGTTTCAAACCCTCCAATACCCACAGAGATGCACTCGCTAATACTTGGCTTTAGAGCCCATCCCCCACCAGCGCTCACTGCTAGGCCTAGGAAAACACTTAGGGAAGTCAAGCTAAGGGATTCTATTACAACCCAGGTGCTACTGTCTGTTGGAGGAAGCTCCCCACAGTCAGAACACCTGAACACTTCTTCCTGTGTTTGCTGGAAGTGGGGAAACATAGCACACGCATTTTTCAGGGGGCACAGTTATTCCATGGTTGTGGGTTGTAGGTTAAACACCCACATCCCATGGATAGGCTCTCGCTACTACTTGGTTTAGAGCCCAATCCCAACTTTCCCCCGCACAGCGGCCTTGGCAATCCACCATGGAATACAAGTTAAGGTATACTATTAGAACCCAGGCACTGCTGTTATTTGGAAGAACTTCCCCGCACTCAAGACATCTGAAACCAATGTCGTGTATGTGCTGGAGGAGGGAAACAAAGTCCACGCATCTTTATGGGGGCACAGGTGTTCCAAGTTGGGGATTTGGTTTAAAAACTCCACTGCCCATAGAGGGGCACTCGCTAACCCTTGTCTTTTGAGCCCATCACCCACATTCGCTCACAGCCCGGCCTAGGTAAACACTCAAGGAGGTCAAGGTAACGGATTCTATTAGACCCCAGGTGCTGCTGTCATTTGGAGGGAACTCCCACCATTCAGGATAGAAGAACACTTCCTCGTTTGTGTGCTGGTGGTGGGGATACAGGGTCAAGGCATCTTTCAGGTGGCACATGTATTCCCACGTTGCTGGGTGTAGGTAAAATTTCTCAAATTCCCATGTAGATGCATTGGCAAATTCTTGGTATTAGAGCCGAAACCCCACATTCCCCAGCACTCCAGCCTAGGCAAACCATCAGGGAAGGCAATTTAAGGGATTCAAGGAGAACACAAGCGCTCCTGACATTTGGAGGAACTTCCCCACACTCAGGATCCCGGAACCCAACCTTGTGGCCGGGAGATGTGGAGCCACAATCCAAGTAGATGAATGGGGTCACAAATGTTCCCCATTAGGGGGAAGTCCTCTAAATACTTCCACATTCCATAGGGAGGCAGTTGCTGCTACTTGGCCTCCAAGGCAAACTCCCAGCTTTCCCTCTCAGCCCGGCCTAGGAAAACACACAAGGAATACAAGCTAGTTATTCTATTAGAACCCAGGCACTGCTGTCACTTGGAGGAGCCTCCCCACAATCAGGACACCTGAGCACGTCTCCGTGTGTGTACTGGAGGTCGGGAAACAGATTCCACGCATCTTTATGGGGGAACAGGTTTTCCAAGTTTGGGGAAGGAGTTTAAAACCCTCCACTGCCCACAGAGATGCACTCGCTAATACTTGGATTTAGAGCCCTTCCCCCACCATCGCTCACTGCGAGGCCTAGGAAAACACTTAGGGAAGTCAAGCTAAGGGATTCTATTAGGACCCAGGTGCTGCTGGCAGTTGGAGGAACCTACCCAGACTCAGAACACCAGAAAACATCTTCGTTTGTGTGCTGGATGTAGGGAAACAGAGTCAAAGCATCTTTCAGGGGGCACAGTTATTCCATGGTTGTGGGTTGTAAGCTAACACCCACATCCCATGGATAGGCTCTCGCTAATACTTGGTTTAGAGCCCAATCCCAACTTTCCCCCACACACCGGCCTTGGCAAGCCATCATGGAAGACAAGTTAAGGTATTGTATTAGAACCGAGGCGCTGCTGTTACTTGGAAGAACCTCCCCACACTCAAGACATCTGAACCAGATGTCGTGTGTGTGCTGGTGGAGGGAAACAGTGTCCACGCCTCTTTTTGGGGGCACAGGTGTTCCCAGGTTGGGGATATACTTTCAACACCTCCACTGCCAAAAGATAGGAACTCGCTAATACTTGGTTTTAGACCACAACCACCAACTTCGCTCACAACCCGGCCAAGGTATATACTCAGGGAAGTCAACCTAATGGATCCAATTAGATCCCAGGTGCTACTGTCTGTTGCAGGAGCCTCCCCACACTCAGGATACCAGAAAACTTCGTGTGTGTGTGGAGGTGGGGAAACAAAGCACACGCATTTTTCACGGGGCACAGTTATTCCCAAGTTGTGGGTTGTATGATAAACATCTCCACTTCCCATGGAGAGGCACATGCTGATACTAGGTTTTAGAGCCCAATCCCACTTTCAGCCAAACTCTAGCCTAGGAAAGCCATCAGGGAAGACAAGCAAAGGGGTTCAATTAAAACCAAGACGCTGATGTCACTTGGAGGAACTACCACACCCTCATGATTCTGGAATACAACCTTGTGTGGTGGGGAGGTGTGGAGCCCCAATCCACGCAGATGAATATGTGCTCAGGTGTTTCCCTTTAGGGAGAATTCCTCTAAGAACTTCCTCAGTCCATCGGAGGGTACTCGCTGCTAATTGGCCTCCAAGCCCAACCCCTAGCTTTCCCTCATGGCCCGGCCTAAGGAAACACTCAGGGAACACAAGCTAAGGGATTCTAATAGAATCTAGGTTCTGCTGTGATTTGGAGTAGCCTCCCCATGCTCAGGATTCCAGAAAACTTCTTCGTGTGTGTGCTGTTGGTGGAGAAACAGAGTCCACGCGTATTTCAGGGGGCACAGGTATTCCATTGTTGTGGGTTGTTGGTTAAACACCTCCAATTTCCATGGAAAGGCACTCACTAATACTTGGATTTAGAGCTCAAATCCCACTTTGAACCGCACTCCAGCTTACGCAATCCATCAGGGAAGAGAGGTTAAGGATTCTCTAGAACACTGGCACTGTTGTCAGTTGGAGGATCTTTCCCAATTCAGGATTCCAGAAGCCAGTCTTGTGGGAGGGGGATTTCTGTATCCCCACTCCACGTAGATGGATGTGGGCACAGGTGTTCACCTTTAGGGAGAATTGATCTAAATAATTCCACAGTCCATCGGGGGCAGTCGCTACTAAATGGCCTCAAAGCCCAAACCCCAGCTTTCCCTCAGAGCCAGGCCTAGGGAAACACTCAGGGATTACAAGCTATCGGATATTATTAGAACCCAGGCGGTGCTGTCACTTGAAATTGCCGGCCCAAACTCAGGATACCTGAACACGTCTTCGTGTGTGTGTTGGAAGTGGGGAAACTGAGTTCATGCATCTTTATGGGGGCACAGTTATTCCCAGGTAGATGATGTAGTTTAAACACCTTCACTTCTCATAGAGAGGCACTAGCTATTACTTGGCTTTAGAGCCCATCCCCCACCATCGCTCACTGCTAGGCCTAGGAAATCACTTAGGGAAGTCAAGCTAAGGGATTCTATTAGAACCCAGGTGCTGCTGTCAGTTTGTGGAGCCTCCCTACTCTCAGAATACCAGAACACTTCTTCGTGTGTGAGCTGGATGTAGGGAAACAGAGTCAAAGCATCTTTCAGGGGGCACAGTTATTCCATGGTTGTGGGTTGTAGGTTAAACAGCCACATCCCATCGATAGGCTCTCGCTAATACTTGGTTTAGAGCCCAACCCCCACATTCCACCCCTCTCCAGCCTAGGAATGCCATCAGGGAAGACAAGCTAAGGGATTCTATAAGAACCCAGGCGCTGCTGGCATTTGGAGGAGACTCCCCACAATCAGGATACCTGAGCACGTCTCAGTGTGTGTGCTGGAGGTGGGGAAACAGAGTCCACGCATCTGTATGGGGGCACAGGTGTTCCAAGATTGGGGAAGTAGTTTCAAACCCTCCAATACCCACAGAGATGCACTCGCTAATACTTGGCTTTAGAGCCCATCCCCCACCAGCGCTCACTGCTAGGCCTAGGAAAACACTTAGGGAAGTCAAGCTAAGGGATTCTATTACAACCCAGGTGCTACTGTCTGTTGGAGGAAGCTCCCCACAGTCAGAACACCTGAACACTTCTTCCTGTGTTTGCTGGAAGTGGGGAAACATAGCACACGCATTTTTCAGGGGGCACAGTTATTCCATGGTTGTGGGTTGTAGGTTAAACACCCACATCCCATGGATAGGCTCTCGCTACTACTTGGTTTAGAGCCCAATCCCAACTTTCCCCCGCACACCGGCCTTGGCAATCCACCATGGAATACAAGTTAAGGTATACTATTAGAACCCAGGCACTGCTGTTATTTGGAAGAACTTCCCCGCACTCAAGACATCTGAAACCAATGTCGTGTATGTGCTGGAGGAGGGAAACAAAGTCCACGCATCTTTATGGGGGCACAGGTGTTCCAAGTTGGGGATTTGTTTTAAAAACTCCACTGCCCATAGAGGGGCACTCGCTAACCCTTGTCTTTTGAGCCCATCACCCACATTCGCTCACAGCCCGGCCTAGGTAAACACTCAAGGAGGTCAAGGTAACGGATTCTATTAGACCCCAGGTGCTGCTGTCATTTGGAGGGAACTCCCACCATTCAGGATAGAAGAACACTTCCTCGTTTGTGTGCTGGTGGTGGGGATACAGGGTCAAGGCATCTTTCAGGTGGCACATGTATTCCCACGTTGCTGGGTGTAGGTAAAATTTCTCAAATTCCCATGTAGATGCATTGGCAAATTCTTGGTATTAGAGCCGAAACCCCACATTCCCCAGCACTCCAGCCTAGGCAAACCATCAGGGAAGGCAATTTAAGGGATTCAAGGAGAACACAAGCGCTCCTGACATTTGGAGGAACTTCCCCACACTCAGGATCCCGGAACCCAACCTTGTGGCCGGGAGATGTGGAGCCACAATCCAAGTAGATGAATGGGGTCACAAATGTTCCCCATTAGGGGGAAGTCCTCTAAATACTTCCACATTCCATAGGGAGGCAGTTGCTGCTACTTGGCCTCCAAGGCAAACTCCCAGCTTTCCCTCTCAGCCCGGCCTAGGAAAACACACAAGGAATACAAGCTAGTTATTCTATTAGAACCCAGGCACTGCTGTCACTTGGAGGAGCCTCCCCACAATCAGGACACCTGAGCACGTCTCCGTGTGTGTACTGGAGGTCGGGAAACAGATTCCACGCATCTTTATGGGGGAACAGGTTTTCCAAGTTTGGGGAAGGAGTTTAAAACCCTCCACTGCCCACAGAGATGCACTCGCTAATACTTGGATTTAGAGCCCTTCCCCCACCATCGCTCACTGCGAGGCCTAGGAAAACACTTAGGGAAGTCAAGCTAAGGGATTCTATTAGGACCCAGGTGCTGCTGGCAGTTGGAGGAACCTACCCAGACTCAGAACACCAGAAAACATCTTCGTTTGTGTGCTGGATGTAGGGAAACAGAGTCAAAGCATCTTTCAGGGGGCACAGTTATTCCATGGTTGTGGGTTGTAAGCTAACACCCACATCCCATGGATAGGCTCTCGCTAATACTTGGTTTAGAGCCCAATCCCAACTTTCCCCCACACACCGGCCTTGGCAAGCCATCATGGAAGACAAGTTAAGGTATTGTATTAGAACCGAGGCGCTGCTGTTACTTGGAAGAACCTCCCCACACTCAAGACATCTGAACCAGATGTCGTGTGTGTGCTGGTGGAGGGAAACAGTGTCCACGCCTCTTTTTGGGGGCACAGGTGTTCCCAGGTTGGGGATATACTTTCAACACCTCCACTGCCAAAAGATAGGAACTCGCTAATACTTGGTTTTAGACCACAACCACCAACTTCGCTCACAACCCGGCCAAGGTATATACTCAGGGAAGTCAACCTAATGGATCCAATTAGATCCCAGGTGCTACTGTCTGTTGCAGGAGCCTCCCCACACTCAGGATACCAGAAAACTTCGTGTGTGTGTGGAGGTGGGGAAACAAAGCACACGCATTTTTCAGGGGGCACAGTTATTCCCAAGTTGTGGGTTGTATGATAAACATCTCCACTTCCCATGGAGAGGCACATGCTGATACTAGGTTTTAGAGCCCAATCCCACTTTCAGCCAAACTCTAGCCTAGGAAAGCCATCAGGGAAGACAAGCAAAGGGGTTCAATTAAAACCAAGACGCTGATGTCACTTGGAGGAACTACCACACCCTCATGATTCTGGAATACAACCTTGTGTGGTGGGGAGGTGTGGAGCCCCAATCCACGCAGATGAATATGTGCTCAGGTGTTTCCCTTTAGGGAGAATTCCTCTAAGAACTTCCTCAGTCCATCGGAGGGTACTCGCTGCTAATTGGCCTCCAAGCCCAACCCCTAGCTTTCCCTCATGGCCCGGCCTAAGGAAACACTCAGGGAACACAAGCTAAGGGATTCTAATAGAATCTAGGTTCTGCTGTGATTTGGAGTAGCCTCCCCATGCTCAGGATTCCAGAAAACTTCTTCGTGTGTGTGCTGTTGGTGGAGAAACAGAGTCCACGCGTATTTCAGGGGGCACAGGTATTCCATTGTTGTGGGTTGTTGGTTAAACACCTCCAATTTCCATGGAAAGGCACTCACTAATACTTGGATTTAGAGCTCAAATCCCACTTTGAACCGCACTCCAGCTTACGCAATCCATCAGGGAAGAGAGGTTAAGGATTCTCTAGAACACTGGCACTGTTGTCAGTTGGAGGATCTTTCCCAATTCAGGATTCCAGAAGCCAGTCTTGTGGGAGGGGGATTTCTGTATCCCCACTCCACGTAGATGGATGTGGGCACAGGTGTTCACCTTTAGGGAGAATTGATCTAAATAATTCCACAGTCCATCGGGGGCAGTCGCTACTAAATGGCCTCAAAGCCCAAACCCCAGCTTTCCCTCAGAGCCAGGCCTAGGGAAACACTCAGGGATTACAAGCTATCGGATATTATTAGAACCCAGGCGGTGCTGTCACTTGAAATTGCCGGCCCAAACTCAGGATACCTGAACACGTCTTCGTGTGTGTGTTGGAAGTGGGGAAACTGAGTTCATGCATCTTTATGGGGGCACAGTTATTCCCAGGTAGATGATGTAGTTTAAACACCTTCACTTCTCATAGAGAGGCACTAGCTATTACTTGGCTTTAGAGCCCATCCCCCACCATCGCTCACTGCTAGGCCTAGGAAATCACTTAGGGAAGTCAAGCTAAGGGATTCTATTAGAACCCAGGTGCTGCTGTCAGTTTGTGGAGCCTCCCTACTCTCAGAATACCAGAACACTTCTTCGTGTGTGAGCTGGATGTAGGGAAACAGAGTCAAAGCATCTTTCAGGGGGCACAGTTATTCCATGGTTGTGGGTTGTAGGTTAAACAGCTACATCCCATCGATAGGCTCTCGCTAATACTTGCTTTAGAGCCCAACCCCCACATTCCACCCCTCTCCAGCCTAGGAATGCCATCAGGGAAGACAAGCTAAGGGATTCTATAAGAACCCAGGCGCTGCTGGCATTTGGAGGAGACTCCCCACAATCAGGATACCTGAGCACGTCTCAGTGTGTGTGCTGGAGGTGGGGAAACAGAGTCCACGCATCTGTATGGGGGCACAGGTGTTCCAAGATTGGGGAAGTAGTTTCAAACCCTCCAATACCCACAGAGATGCACTCGCTAATACTTGGCTTTAGAGCCCATCCCCCACCAGCGCTCACTGCTAGGCCTAGGAAAACACTTAGGGAAGTCAAGCTAAGGGATTCTATTACAACCCAGGTGCTACTGTCTGTTGGAGGAAGCTCCCCACAGTCAGAACACCTGAACACTTCTTCCTGTGTTTGCTGGAAGTGGGGAAACTTAGCACACGCATTTTTCAGGGGGCACAGTTATTCCATGGTTGTGGGTTGTAAGTTAAACACCCACATCCCATGGATAGGCTCTCGCTACTACTTGGTTTAGAGCCCAATCCCAACTTTCCCCCGCACACCGGCCTTGGCAATCCACCATGGAATACAAGTTAAGGTATAGTATTAGAACCCAGGCACTGCTGTTATTTGGAAGAACTTCCCCACACTCAAGACATCTGAACCCAATGTCGTGTATGTGCTGGAGGAGGGAAACAAAGTCCACGCATCTTTATGGGGGCACAGGTGTTCCAAGTTGGGGATTTGGTTTAAAAACTCCACTGCCAATAGAGGGACACTCGCCAACCCTTGTCTTTTGAGCCCATCACCCACATTCGCTCACAGCCCGGCCTAGGTAAACACTCAAGGAGGTCAAGGTAAGGGATTCTATTAGACCCCAGGTGCTGCTGTCATTTGGAGGGAACTCCCACCATTCAGGATAGAAGAACACTTCCTCGTTTGTGTGCTGGTGGTGGGGAAACAGGGTCAAGGCATCTTTCAGGTGGCACATGTATTCCCACGTTGCTGGGTGTAGGTAAAATTTCTCAAATTCCCATGTAGATGCATTGGCCAATTCTTGGTATTAGAGCCGAAACCCCACATTCCCCAGCACTCCAGCCTAGGCAAACCATCAGGGAAGGCAAGTTAAGGGATTCAAGTAGAACACAAGCGCTCCTGACATTTGGAGGAACTTCCCCACACTCAGGATCCCGGAACCCAACCTTGTGGCGGGGAGATGTGGAGCCACAATCCAAGTAGATGAATGGGGTCACAAATGTTCCCCATTAGGGGGAAGTCCTCTAAATACTTCCACATTCCATAGGGAGGCAGTTGCTGCTACTTGGCCTCCAAGGCAAACTCCCAGCTTTCCCTCTCAGCCCGGCCTAGGAAAACACACAAGGAATACAAGCTAGTTATTCTATTAGAACCCAGGCACTGCTGTCACTTGGAGGAGCCTCCCCACAATCAGGACACCTGAGCACGTCTCCGTGTGTGTACTGGAGGTCGGGAAACAGATTCCACGCATCTTTATGGGGGAAGAGGTTTTCCAAGTTTCGGGAAGTAGTTTAAAACCCTCCACTGCCCACAGAGATGCACTCGCTAATACTTGGCTTTAGAGCCCTTCCCCCACCATCGCTCACTGCTAGGCCTAGGAAAACACTTAGGGAAGTCAAGCTAAGGGATTCTATTAGGACCCAGGTGCTGCTGTCAGTTGGAGGAACCTACCCAGACTCAGAACACCAGAAAACATCTTCGTTTGTGTGCTGGATGTAGGGAAACAGAGTCAAAGCATCTTTCAGGGGGCACAGTTATTCCATGGTTGTGGGTTGTAAGCTAACACCCACATCCCATGGATAGGCTCTCGCTAATACTTGGTTTAGAGCCCAATCCCAACTTTCCCCCACACACCGGCCTTGGCAAGCCATCATGGAAGACAAGTTAAGGTATTGTATTAGAACCGAGGCGCTGCTGTTACTTGGAAGAACCTCCCCACACTCAAGACATCTGAACCAGATGTCGTGTGTGTGCTGGAGGAGGGAAACAGTGTCCACGCCTCTTTTTGGGGGCACAGGTGTTCCCAGGTTGGGGATATACTTTCAACACCTCCACTGCCAAAAGATAGGAACTCGCTAATACTTGGTTTTAGACCACAACCACCAACTTCGCTCAAAACCCGGCCAAGGTATATACTCAGGGAAGTCAACCTAATGGATCCAATTAGATCCCAGGTGCTACTGTCTGTTGCAGGAGCCTCCCCACACTCAGGATACCAGAAAACTTCGTGTGTGTGTGGAGGTGGGGAAACAAAGCACACGCATTTTTCAGGGGGCACAGTTATTCCCAAGTTGTGGGTTGTATGATAAACATCTCCACTTCCCATGGAGAGGCACATGCTGATACTAGGTTTTAGAGCCCAATCCCACTTTCAGCCAAACTCTAGCCTAGGAAAGCCATCAGGGAAAACAAGCAAAGGGGTTCAATTAAAACCAAGACGCTGATGTCACTTGGAGGAACTACCACACCCTCATGATCCTGGAATACAACCTTGTGTGGTGGGGAGGTGTGGAGCCCCAATCCACGCAGATGAATATGTGCTCAGGTGTTTCCCTTTAGGGAGAATTCCTCTAAGAACTTCCTCAGTCCATCGGAGGGTACTCGCTGCTAATTGGCCTCCAAGCCCAACCCCCAGCTTTCCCTCATGGCCCGGCCTAAGGAAACACTCAGGGAACACAAGCTAAGGGATTCTAATAGAACCTAGGTTCTGCTGTGATTTGGAGTAGCCTCCCCATGCTCAGGATTCCAGAAAACTTCTTCGTGTGTGTGCTGTTGGTGGAGAAACAGAGTCCACGCGTATTTCAGGGGGCACAGGTATTCCATTGTTGTGGGTTGTTGGTTAAACACCTCCAATTTCCATGGAAAGGCACTCACTCACTAATACTTGGATTTAGAGCTCAAATCCCACTTTGAACCGCACTCCAGCTTACGCAATCCATCAGGGAAGAGAGGTTAAGGATTCTCTAGAACACTGGCACTGTTGTCAGTTGGAGGATCTTTCCCAATTCAGGATTCCAGAAGCCAGTCTTGTGGGAGGGGGATTTCTGTATCCCCACTCCACGTAGATGGATGTGGGCACAGGTGTTCACCTTTAGGGAGAATTGATCTAAATAATTCCACAGTCCATCGGGGGCAGTCGCTACTAAATGGCCTCAAAGCCCAAACCCCAGCTTTCCCTCAGAGCCAGGCCTAGGGAAACACTCAGGGATTACAAGCTATCGGATATTATTAGAACCCAGGCGGTGCTGTCACTTGAAATTGCCGGCCCAAACTCAGGATACCTGAACACGTCTTCGTGTGTGTGTTGGAAGTGGGGAAACTGAGTTCATGCATCTTTATGGGGGCACAGTTATTCCCAGGTAGATGATGTAGTTTAAACACCTTCACTTCTCATAGAGAGGCACTAGCTATTACTTGGCTTTAGAGCCCATCCCCCACCATCGCTCACTGCTAGGCCTAGGAATTCACTTAGGGAAGTCAAGCTAAGGGATTCTATTAGAACCCAGGTGCTGCTGTCAGTTTGTGGAGCCTCCCTACTCTCAGAATACCAGAACACTTCTTCGTGTGTGAGCTGGATGTAGGGAAACAGAGTCAAAGCATCTTTCAGGGGGCACAGTTATTCCATGGTTGTGGGTTGTAGGTTAAACAGCCACATCCCATCGATAGGCTCTCGCTAATACTTGCTTTAGAGCCCAACCCCCACATTCCACCCCTCTCCAGCCTAGGAATGCCATCAGGGAAGACAAGCTAAGGGATTCTATAAGAACCCAGGCGCTGCTGGCATTTGGAGGAGACTCCCCACAATCAGGATACCTGAGCACGTCTCAGTTTGTGTGCTGGAGGTGGGGAAACAGAGTCCACGCATCTGTATGGGGGCACAGGTGTTCCAAGATTGCGGAAGTAGTTTCAAACCCTCCAATACCCACAGAGATGCACTCGCTAATACTTGGCTTTAGAGCCCATCCCCCACCAGCGCTCACTGCTAGGCCTAGGAAAACACTTAGGGAAGTCAAGCTAAGGGATTCTATTACAACCCAGGTGCTACTGTCTGTTGGAGGAAGCTCCCCACAGTCAGAACACCAGAACACTTCTTCCTGTGTTTGCTGGAAGTGGGGAAACATAGCACACGCATTTTTCAGGGGGCACAGTTATTCCATGGTTGTGGGTTGTAGGTTAAACACCCACATCCCATGGATAGGCTCTCGCTACTACTTGGTTTAGAGCCCAATCCCAAATTTCCCCCGCACACCGGCCTTGGCAATCCACCATGGAATACAAGTTAAGGTATAGTATTAGAACCCAGGCACTGCTGTTATTTGGAAGAACTTCCCCACACTCAAGACATCTGAACCCAATGTCGTGTATGTGCTGGAGGAGGGAAACAAAGTCCACGCATCTTTATGGGGGCACAGGTGTTCCAAGTTGGGGATTTGGTTTAAAAACTCCACTGCCCAGAGAGGGGCACTCGCTAACCCTTGTCTTTAGAGCCCATCCCCCACATTCGCTCACAGCCAGGCCTAGGTAAACACTCAAGGAGGTCAAGGTAACGGATTCTATTAGACCCCAGGTGCTGCTGTCATTTGGAGGGAACTCCCACCATTCAGGATAGAAGAACACTTCCTCGTTTGTGTGCTGGTGGTGGGGAAACAGGGTCAAGGCATCTTTCAGGTGGCACATGTATTCCCACGTTGCTGGGTGTAGGTAAAATTTCTCAAATTCCCATGTAGATGCATTGGCAAATTCTTGGTATTAGAGCCGAAACCCCACATTCCCCAGCACTCCAGCCTAGGCAAACCATCAGGGAAGGCAAGTTAAGGGATTCAAGTAGAACACAAGCGCTCCTGACATTTGGAGGAACTTCCCCACACTCAGGATCCCGGAACCCAACCTTGTGGCGGGGAGATGTGGAGCCACAATCCAAGTAGATGAATGGGGTCACAAATGTTCCCCATTAGGGGGAAGTCCTCTAAATACTTCCACATTCCATAGGGAGGCAGTTGCTGCTACTTGGCCTCCAAGGCAAACTCCCAGCTTTCCCTCTCAGCCCGGCCTAGGAAAACACACAAGGAATACAAGCTAGTTATTCTATTAGAACCCAGGCACTGCTGTCACTTGGAGGAGCCTCCCCACAATCAGGATACCTGAGCACGTCTCCGCGTGTGTACTGGAGATCGGGAAACAGATACCACGCATCTTTATGGGGGAACAGGTTTTCCAAGTTTGGGGAAGTAGTTTAAAACCCTCCACTGCCCACAGAGATGCACTCGCTAATACTTGGCTTTAGAGCCCTTCCCCCACCATCGCTCACTGCTAGGTCTAGGAAAACACTTAGGGAAGTCAAGCTAAGGGATTCTATTAGGACCCAGGTGCTGCTGTCAGTTGGAGGAACCTACCCAGACTCAGAACACCAGAAAACATCTTCGTTTGTGTGCTGGATGTAGGGAAACAGAGTCAAAGCATCTTTCAGGGGGCACAGTTATTCCATGGTTGTGGGTTGTAAGCTAACACCCACATCCCATGGATAGGCTCTCGCTAATACTTGGTTTAGAGCCCAATCCCAACTTTCCCCCACACACCGGCCTTGGCAAGCCATCATGGAAGACAAGTTAAGGTATTGTATTAGAACCGAGGCGCTGCTGTTACTTGGAAGAACCTCCCCACACTCAAGACATCTGAACCAGATGTCGTGTGTGTGCTGGAGGAGGGAAACAGTGTCCACGCCTCTTTATGGGGGCACAGGTGTTCCCAGGTTGGGGATATACTTTCACCACCTCCACTGCCAAAAGTTAGGAACTCGCTAATACTTGGTTTTAGACCACAACCACCAACTTCGCTCACAACCCGGCCAAGGTATATACTCAGGGAAGTCAACCTAATGGATCCAATTAGATCCCAGGTGCTACTGTCTGTTGCAGGAGCCTCCCCACACTCAGGATACCAGAAAACTTCGTGTGTGTGTGCAGGTGGGGAAACAAAGCACACGCATTTTTCAGGGGGCACAGTTATTCCCAAGTTGTGGGTTGTATGATAAACATCTCCACTTCCCATGGAGAGGCACATGCTGATACTAGGTTTTAGAGCCCAATCCCACTTTCAGCCAAACTCTGGCCTAGGAAAACCATCAGGGAAGACAAGCAAAGGGGTTCAATTAAAACCAAGACGCTGATGTCACTTGGAGGAACTACCACACCCTCAGGATTCTGGAATACAACCTTGTGTGGTGGGGAGGTGTGGAGCCCCAATCCACACAGATGTATATGTGCTCAGGTGTTTCCCTTTAGGGAGAATTGATCTAAATACTTCCATAGTCCATCGGGGGCACTCGCTTCTATATGTCCTCCAAGCCCAACCCCCATCTTTCCCTCATGGCCCGGCCTAAGGAAACACTCAGGGAACACAAGCTAAGGGATTCTAATAGAACCTAGGTTCTGCTGTGATTTGGAGTAGCCTCCCCATGCTCAGGATTCCAGAAAACTTCTTCGTGTGTGTGCTGTTGGTGGAGAAACAGAGTCCACGCGTATTTCAGGGGGCACAGGTATTCCATTGTTGTGGGTTGTTGGTTAAACACCTCCAATTTCCATGGAAAGGCACTCATTAATACATGGATTTAGAGCTCAAATCCCACTTTGAACCGCACTCCAGCTTACGCAATCCATCAGGGAAGAGAGGTTAAGGATTCTCTTGAACACTGGCACTGCTGTCAGTTGGAGGATCTTTCCCAATTCAGGATTCCAGAAGCCAGTCTTGTGGGAGGGGGATTTCTGTATCCCCACTCCACGTAGATGGATGTGGGCACAGGTGTTCACCTTTAGGGAGAATTGATCTAAATAATTCCACAGTCCATCGGGGGCAGTCACTACTATATGGCCTCAAATCCCAATCCCCAGCTTTCCCTCAGAGCCAGGCCTAGGGAAACACTCAGGGATTACAAGCTATCGGATATTATTAGAACCCAGGCGGTGCTGTCACTTGAAATTGCCGGCCAAAACTCAGGATACCTGAACACGTCTTCGTGTGTGTGTTGGAAGTGGTGAAACTGAGTTCATGAATATTTATGGGGGCACTGTTATTCCCAGGTAGATGATGTAGTTTAAACACCTTCACTTCTCATAGAGAGGCACTAGCTATTACTTGGCTTTAGAGCCCATCCCCCACCATCGCTCACTACTAGGCCTAGGAAATCACTTAGGGAAATCAAGCTAAGGGATTCTATTAGAACCCAGGTGCTGCTGTCAGTTTGTGGAGCCTCCCTACTCTCAGAATACCAGAACAATTCTTTTTGTGTGAGCTGGATGTAGGGAAACAGAGTCAAAGCATCTTTCAGGGGGCACAGTTATTCCATGGTTGTTGGTTGTAGGTTAAACAGCCACATCCCATCGATAGGCTCTCGTTAATACTTGGTTTAGAGTCCAACCCCCACATTCCACCCCTCTCCAGCCTAGGAATGCCAACAGGGAAGACAAGCTAAGGGATTCTATAAGAACCCAGGCGCTGCTGGCATTTGGAGGAGACTCCCCACAATCAGGATACCTGAGCACGTCTCAGTGTGTGTGATGGAGGTGGGGAAACAGAGTCCACGCATCTGTATGGGGGCACAGGTGTTCCAAGATTGGGGAAGTAGTTTCAAACCCTCCAATACCCACAGAGGTGCACTCGTTAATACTTGGCTTTAGAGCCCATCCCCCACCATCGCTCACTGCTAGGCCTAGGAAAACCCTTAGGGAAGTCAAGCTAAAGGATTGTATTACAACCCAGGTGCTACTGTCTGTTGGAGGAAGCTCCCCACATTCAGAACACCTGAACACATCTTCCTGTGTTTGCTGGAAGTGGGGAAACATAGCACACGCATTTTTCAGGGGGCACAGTTATTCCATGGTTGTGGGTTGTAGGTTAAACACCCACATCCCATGGATAGGCTCTCGCTACTACTTGGTTTAGAGCCCAATCCCAACTTTCCCCCGCACACCGGCCTTGGCAATCCACCATGGAATACAATTTAAGGTATAGTATTAGAACCCAGGCACTGCTGTTATTTGGAAGAACTTCCCCACACTCAATACATCTGAACCCAATGTCGTGTATGTGCTGGAGGAGGGAAACAAAGTCCACGCATATTTATGGGGGCACAGGTGTTCCAAGTTGGAGATTTGGTTTAAAAACTCCACTGCCCATTGAGGGGCACTCGCTAACCTTGTCTTTAGAGCCCATCCCCCACATTCGCTCACAGCCCGGCCTAGGTAAACACTCAAGGAGGTCAAGGTAACGGATTCTATTAGACCCCAGGTACTGCTGTCATTTGGAGGGAACTCCCACCATTCAGGATAGAAGAACACTTCCTCGTTTGTGTGCTGGTGGTGGGGAAACAGGGTCAAGGCATCTTTCAGGTGGCACATGTATTCCCACGTTGCAGGGTGTAGGTAAATTTTCTCAAATTCCCATGTAGATGCATTGGCAAATTCTTGGTATTAGAGCCGAAACCCCACATTCCCCAGCACTCCAGCCTAGGCAAACCATCAGGGAAGGCAAGTTAAGGGATTCAAGTAGAACACAAGCGCTCCTGACATTTGGAGGAACTTCCCCACACTCAGGATCCCGGAACCCAACCTTGTGGCGGGGAGATGTGGAGCCACAATCCAAGTAGATGAATGGGGTCACAAATGTTCCCCATTAGGGGGAAGTCCTCTAAATACTTCCACATTCCATAGGGAGGCAGTTGCTGCTACTTGGCCTCCAAGGCAAACTCCCAGCTTTCCCTCTCAGCCCGGCCTAGGAAAACAAACAAGGAACACAAGCTAGTTATTATATTAGAACCCAGGCACTGCTGTCACTTGGAGGAGCCTCCCCACAATCAGGACACCTGAGCACGTCTCCGTGTGTGTACTGGAGGTCGGGAAACAGATTCCACGCATCTTTATGGGGGAAGAGGTTTTCCAAGTTTGGGGAAGTAGTTTAAAACCCTCCACTGCCCACAGAGTTGCACTCGCTAATACCTGGCTTTAAAGCCCTTCCCCCACCATCGCTCACTGCTAGGCCTAGGAAAACACTTAGGGAAGTCAAGCTAAGGGATTCTATTAGGACCCAGGTGCTGCTGTCAGTTGGAGGAACCTACCCAGACTCAGAACACCAGAAAACATCTTCGTTTGTGTGCTGTATGTAGGGAAACAGATTCAAAGCATCTTTCAGGGGGCACAGTTATTCCATGGTTGTGGGTTGTAAGCTAACACCCTCATCCCATGGATACGCTCTCGCTAATACTTGGTTTAGAGCCCAATCCCAACTTTCCCCCACACACCGGCCATGGCAATCCATCATGGAAGACAAGTTAAGGTATTGTATTAGAACCGAGGCGCTGCTGTTACTTGGAAGAACCTCCCCACACTCAAGACATCTGAACCAGATGTTGTGTGTGTGCTGCAGGAGGGAAACAGTGTCCACGCCTCTTTATGGGGGCACAGGTGTTCCCAGGTTGGGGATATACTTTCACCACCTCCACTGCCAAAAGATAGGAACTCGCTAATACTTGGTTTTAGACCACAACCACCAACTTCGCTCACAACCCGGCCAAGGTATATACTCAGGGAAGTCAACCTAATGGATCCAATTAGATCCCAGGTGCTACAGTCTGTTGCAGGAGCCTCCCCACACTCAGGATACCAGAAAACTTCGTGTGTGTGTGGAGGTGGGGAAACAAAGCACACGCATTTTTCAGGGGGCACAGTTATTCCCAAGTTGTGGGTTGTATGATAAACATCTCCACTTCCCATGGAGAGGCACATGCTGATACTAGGTTTTAGAGCCCAATCCCACTTTCAGCCAAACTCTAGCCTAGGAAAGCCATCAGGGAAGACAAGCAAAGGGGTTCAATTAAAACCAAGACGCTGATGTCACTTGGAGGAACTACCACACCCTCAGGATTCTGGAATCCAACCTTGTGTGGTGGGGAGGTGTGGAGCCCCAATCCACGCAGATGAATATGTGCTCAGGTGTTCCCCTTTAGGGAGAATTCCTCTAAGAACTTCCTCAGTCCATCGGAGGGTACTCGCTGCTAATTGGCCTCCAAGCCCAACCCCCAGCTTTCCCTCATGGCCCGGCCTAAGGAAACACTCAGGGAACACAAGCTAAGGGAGTCTAATAGAACCTAGGTTCTGCTGTGATTTGGAGTAGCCTCCCCATGCTCAGGATTCCAGAAAACTTCTTCGTGTGTGTGCTGTTGGTGGAGAAACAGAGTCCACGCGTATTTCAGGGGGCACAGGTATTCCATTGTTGTGGGTTGTTGGTTAAACACCTCCAATTTCCATGGAAAGGCACTCACTATTACTTGGATTTAGAGCTCAAATCCCACTTTGAACCGCACTCCAGCTTACGCAATCCATCAGGGAAGAGAGGTTAAGGATTCTCTAGAACACTGGCACTGCTGTCAGTTGGAGGATCTTTCCCAATTCAGGATTCCAGAAGCCAGTCTTGTGGGAGGGGGATTTCTGTATCCCCACTCCACGTAGATGGATGTGGGCACAGGTGTTCACCTTTAGGGAGAATTGATCTAAATACTTCCACATTCCATCGGGGGCACTCGCTACTATATGGCCTCAAAGCCCAACCCCCAGCATTCCCTCAGAGCCAGGCCTAGGGAAACACTCAGGGATTACAAGCTATCGGATATTATTAGAACCCAGGCGGTGCTGTCACTTGAAATTGCCGGCCCAAACTCAGGATACCTGAACACGTCTTCGTGTGTGTGTTGGAAGTGGGGAAACTGAGTTCATGCATCTTTATGGGGGCACAGTTATTCCCAGGTAGATGATGTAGTTTAAACACCTTCACTTCTCATAGAGAGGCACAAGCTATTACTTGGCTTTAGAGCCCATCCCCCACCATCGCTCACTGCTAGGCCTAGGAAATCACTTAGGGAAGTCAAGCTAAGGGATTCTATTAGAACCCAGGTGCTGCTGTCAGTTTGTGGAGCCTCCCTACTCTCAGAATACCAGAACACTTCTTCGTGTGTGAGCTGGATGTAGGGAAACAGAGTCAAAGCTTCTTTCAGGGGGCACAGTTATTCCATGGTTGTGGGTTGTAGGTTAAACAGCCACATCCCATCGATAGGCTGTCGCTAATACTTGGTTTAGAGCCCAACCCCCACATTCCACCCCTCTCCAGCCTAGGAATGCCATCAGGGAAGACAAGCTAAGGGATTCTATAAGAACCCAGGCGCTGCTGGCATTTGGAGGAGACTCCCCACAATCAGGATACCTGAGCACGTCTCAGTGTGTGTGCTGGAGGTGGGGAAACAGAGTCCACGCATCTGTATGGGGGCACAGGTGTTCCAAGATTGGGGAAGTAGTTTCAAACCCTCCAATACCCACAGAGATGCACTCACTAATACTTGGCTTTAGAGCCCATCCCCCACCATCGCTCACTGCTAGGCCTAGGAAAACACTTAGGGAAGTCAAGCTAAGGGATTCTATTACAACCCAGGTGCTACTGCCTGTTGGAGGAAACTCCCCACAGTCAGAACACCAGAACACTTCTTCCTGTGTTTGCTGGAAGTGGGGAAACATAGCACTCGCATTTTTCAGGGGGCACAGTTATTCCATGGTTGTGGGTTGTAGGTTAAACACCCACATCCCATGGATAGGCTCTCGCTACTACTTGGTTTAGAGCCCAATCCCAACTTTCCCCCGCACACCGGCCTTGGCAATCCACCATGGAATACAAGTTAAGGTATAGTATTAGAACCCAGGCACTGCTGTTATTTGGAAGAACTTCCCCACACTCAAGACATCTGAACCCAATGTCGTGTATGTGCTGGAGGAGGGAAACAAAGTCCACGCATCTTTATGGGGGCACAGGTGTTCCAAGTTGGGGATTTGGTTTAAAAACTCCACTGCCCATAGAGGGGCACTCGCTAACCCTTGTCTTTAGAGCCCATCCCCCACATTCGCTCACAGCCCGGCCTACGTAAACCCTCAAGGAGGTCAAGGTAACGGATTCTATTAGACCCCAGGTGCTGCTGTCATTTGGAGGGAACTCCCACCATTCAGGATAGAAGAACACTTCCTCGTTTGTGTGCTGGTGGTGGGGAAACAGGGTCAAGGCATCTTTCAGGTGGCACATGTATTCCCACGTTGCTGGGTGTAGGTAAAATTTCTCAAATTCCCATGTAGATGCATTGGCAAATTCTTGGTATTAGAGCCGAAACCCCACATTCCCCAGCACTCCAGCCTAGGCAAACCATCAGGGAAGGCAAGTTAAGGGATTCAAGTAGAACACAAGCGCTCCTGACATTTGGAGGAACTTCCCCACACTCAGGATCCCGGAACCCAACCTTGTGGCGGGGAGATGTGGAGCCACAATCCAAGTAGATGAATGGGGTCACAAATGTTCCCCATTAGGGGGAAGTCCTCTAAATACTTCCACATTCCATAGGGAGGCAGTTGCTGCTACTTGGCCTCCAAGGCAAACTCCCAGCTTTCCCTCTCAGCCCGGCCTAGGAAAACACACAAGGAATACAAGCTAGTTATTCTATTAGAACCCAGGCACTGCTGTCACTTGGAGGAGCCTCCCCACAATCAGGACACTTGAGCACGTCTCCGTGTGTGTACTGGAGGTCGGGAAACAGATTCCACGCATCTTTATGGGGGAACAGGTTTTCCAAGTTTGGGGAAGGAGTTTAAAACCCTCCACTGCCCACAGAGATGCACTCGCTAATACTTGGCTTTAGAGCCCTTCCCCCACCATCGCTCACTGCTAGGCCTAGGAAAACACTTAGGGAAGTCAAGCTAAGGGATTCTATTAGGACCCAGGTGCTGCTGGCAGTTGGAGGAACCTACCCAGACTCAGAACACCAGAAAACATCTTCGTTTGTGTGCTGGATGTAGGGAAACAGAGTCAAAGCATCTTTCAGGGGGCACAGTTATTCCATGGTTGTGGGTTGTAAGCTAACACCCACATCCCATGGATAGGCTCTCGCTAATACTTGGTTTAGAGCCCAATCCCAACTTTCCCCCACACACCGGCCTTGGCAAGCCATCATGGAAGACAAGTTAAGGTATTGTATTAGAACCGAGGCGCTGCTGTTACTTGGAAGAACCTCCCCACACTCAAGACATCTGAACCAGATGTCGTGTGTGTGCTGGAGGAGGGAAACAGTGTCCACGCCTCTTTATGGGGGCACAGGTGTTCCCAGGTTGGGGATATACTTTCACCACCTCCACTGCCAAAAGATAGGAACTCGCTAATACTTGGTTTTAGACCACAACCACCAACTTCGCTCACAACCCGGCCAAGGTATATACTCAGGGAAGTCAACCTAATGGATCCAATTAGATCCCAGGTGCTACTGTCTGTTGCAGGAGCCTCCCCACACTCAGGATACCAGAAAACTTCGTGTGTGTGTGGAGGTGGGGAAACAAAGCACACGCATTTTTCAGGGGGCACAGTTATTCCCAAGTTGTGGGTTGTATGATAAACATCTCCACTTCCCATGGAGAGGCACATGCTGATACTAGGTTTTAGAGCCCAATCCCACTTTCAGCCAAACTCTGGCCTAGGAAAACCATCAGGGAAGACAAGCAAAGGGGTTCAATTAAAACCAAGACGCTGATGTCACTTGGAGGAACTACCACACCCTCAGGATTCTGGAATCCAACCTTGTGTGGTGGGGAGGTGTGGAGCCCCAATCCACGCAGATGAATATGTGCTCAGGTGTTTCCCTTTAGGGAGAATTCCTCTAAGAACTTCCTCAGTCCATCGGAGGGTACTCGCTGCTAATTGGCCTCCAAGCCCAACCCCCAGCTTTCCCTCATGGCCCGGCCTAAGGAAACACTCAGGGAACACAAGCTAAGGGAGTCTAATAGAACCTAGGTTCTGCTGTGATTTGGAGTAGCCTCCCCATGCTCAGGATTCCAGAAAACTTCTTCGTGTGTGTGCTGTTGGTGGAGAAACAGAGTCCACGCGTATTTCAGGGGGCACAGGTATTCCATTGTTGTGGGTTGTTGGTTAAACACCTCCAATTTCCATGGAAAGGCACTCACTATTACTTGGATTTAGAGCTCAAATCCCACTTTGAACCGCACTCCAGCTTACGCAATCCATCAGGGAAGAGAGGTTAAGGATTCTCTAGAACACTGGCACTGCTGTCAGTTGGAGGATCTTTCCCAATTCAGGATTCCAGAAGCCAGTCTTGTGGGAGGGGGATTTCTGTATCCCCACTCCACGTAGATGGATGTGGGCACAGGTGTTCACCTTTAGGGAGAATTGATCTAAATACTTCCACAGTCCATCGGGGGCAGTCGCTACTATATGGCCTCAAAGCCCAACCCCCAGCTTTCCCTCAGAACCAGGCCTAGGGAAACACTCAAGGATTACAAGCTATCGGATATTATTAGAAACCAGGCGGTGCTGTCGCTTGAAATTGCCGGCCCAAACTCAGGATACCTGAACACGTCTTCGTGTGTGTGTTGGAAGTGGGGAAACTGAGTTCATGCATCTTTATGTGGGCACAGTTATTCCCTGGTAGATGATGTAGTTTAAACACCTTCACTTCTCATAGAGAGGCACTAGCTATTACTTGGCTTTAGAGCCCATCCCCCACCATCGCTCACTGCTAGGCCTAGGAAATCACTTAAGGAAGTCAAGCTAAGGGATTCTATTAGAACCCAGGTGCTGCTGTCAGTTTGTGGAGCCTCCCTACTCTCAGAATACCAGAACACTTCTTCGTGTGTGAGCTGGATGTAGGGAAACAGAGTCAAAGCATCTTTCATGGGGCACAGTTATTCCATGGTTGTGAGTTGTAGGTTAAACAGCCACATCCCATCGATAGGCTCTCGCTAATACTTGGTTTAGATCCCAACCCCCACATTCCACCCGTCTCCAGCCTAGGAATGCCATCAGGGAAGACAAGCTAAGGGATTCTATAAGAACCCAGGCGCTGCTGGCATTTGGAGGAGACTCCCCACAATCAGGATACCTGAGCACGTCTCAGTGTGTGTGCTGGAGGTGGGGAAACAGAGTCCACACATCTGTATGGGGGCACAGGTGTTCCAAGATTGGGGAAGTAGTTTCAAACCCTACAATACCCACAGAGATGCACTCGCTAATACTTGGCTTTAGAGCCCATCCCCCACCATCGCTCACTGCTAGGCCTAGGAAAACACTTAGGGAAGTCAAGCTAAGGGATTCTATTACAACCCAGGTGCTACTGTCTGTTGGAGGAAGCTCCCCACAGTCAGAACACCAGAACACTTCTTCCTGTGTTTGCTGGAAATGGGGAAACATAGCACACGCATTTTTCAGGGGGCACAGTTATTCCATGGTTGTGGGTTGTAGGTTAAACACCCACATCCCATGGATAGGCTCTCGCTACTACTTGGTTTAGAGCCCAATCCCAACTTTCCCCCGCACACCGGCCTTGGCAATCCACCATGGAATACAAGTTAAGGTATAGTATTAGAACCCAGGCACTGCTGTTATTTGGAAGAACTTCCCCACACTCAAGACATCTGAACCCAATGTCGTGTATGTGCTGGAGGAGGGAAACAAAGTCCACGCATCTTTATGGGGGCACAGGTGTTCCAAGTTGGGGATTTGGTTTAAAAACTCCACTGCCCTTAGAGGGGCACTCGCTAACCCTTGTCTTTAGAGCCCATCCCCCACATTCGCTCACAGCCCGGCCTAGGTAAACACTCAAGGAGGTCAAGGTAACGGATTCTATTAGACCCCAGGTGCTGCTGTCATTTGGAGGGAACTCCCACCATTCAGGATAGAAGAACACTTCCTCGTTTGTGTGCTGGTGGTGGGGAAACAGGGTCAAGGCATCTTTCAGGTGGCACATGTATTCCCACGTTGCTGGGTGTAGGTAAAATTTCTCAAATTCCCATGTAGATGCATTGGCAATTTCTTGGTATTAGAGCCGAAACCCCACATTCCCCAGCACTCCAGCCTAGGCAAACCATCAGGGAAGGCAAGTTAAGGGATTCAAGTAGAACACAAGCGCTCCTGACATTTGGAGGCACTTCCCCACACTCAGGATCCCGGAACCCAACCTTGTGGCGGGGAGATGTGGAGCCACAATCCAAGTAGATGAATGGGGTCACAAATGTTCCCCATTAGGGGGAAGTCCTCTAAATACTTCCACATTCCATAGGGAGGCAGTTGCTGCTACTTGGCCTCCAAGGCAAACTCCCAGCTTTCCCTCTCAGCCCGGCCTAGGAAAACACACAAGGAATACAAGCTAGTTATTCTATTAGAACCCAGGCACTGCTGTCACTTGGAGGAGCCTCCCCACAATCAGGACACCTGAGCACGTCTCCGTGTGTGTACTGGAGGTCGGGAAACAGATTCCACGCATCGTTATGTGGGAACAGGTTTTCCAAGTTTGGGGAAGTAGTTTAAAACCCTCCACTGCCCACAGAGATGCACTCGCTAATACTTGGCTTTAGAGCCCTTCCCCCACCATCGCTCACTGCTAGGCCTAGGAAAACACTTAGGGAAGTCAAGCTAAGGGATTCTATTAGGACCCAGGTGCTGCGGGCAGTTGGAGGAACCTACCCAGACTCAGAACACCAGAAAACATCTTCGTTTGTGTGCTGGATGTAGGGAAACAGAGTCAAAGCATCTTTCAGGGGGCACAGTTATTCCATGGTTGTGGGTTGTAAGCTAACACCCACATCCCATTGATAGGCTCTCGCTAATACTTGGTTTAGAGCCCAATCCCAACTTTCCCCCACACACCGGCCTTGGCAAGCCATCATGGAAGACAAGTTAAGGTATTGTATTAGAACCGAGGCGCTGCTGTTACTTGGAAGAACCTCCCCACACTCAAGACATCTGAACCAGATGTCGTGTGTGTGCTGGAGGAGGGAAACAGTGTCCACGCCTCTTTATGGGGGCACAGGTGTTCCCAGGTTGGGGATATACTTTCACCACCTCCACTGCCAAAAGATAGGAACTCGCTAATACTTGGTTTTAGACCACAACCACCAACTTCGCTCACAACCCGGCCAAGGTTTATACTCAGGGAAGTCAACCTAATGGATCCAATTAGATCCCAGTTGCTACTGTCTGTTGCAGGAGCCTCCCCACACTCAGGATACCAGAAAACTTCGTGTGTGTGTGGAGGTGGGGAAACAAAGCACACGCATTTTTCAGGGGGCACAGTTATTCCCAAGTTGTGGGTTGTATGATAAACATCTCCACTTCCCATGGAGAGGCACATGCTGATACTAGGTTTTAGAGCCCAATCCCACTTTCAGCCAAACTCTGGCCTAGGAAAACCATCAGGGAAGGCAAGCAAAGGGGTTCAATTAAAACCAAGACGCTGATGTCACTTGGAGGAACTACCACACCCTCAGGATTCTGGAATCCAACCTTGTGTGGTGGGGAGGTGTGGAGCCCCAATCCACGCAGATGAATATGTGCTCAGGTGTTTCCCTTTAGGGAGAATTCCTCTAAGAACTTCCTCAGTCCATCGGAGGGTACTCGCTGCTAATTGGCCTCCAAGCCCAACCCCCAGCTTTCCCTCATGGCCCGGCCTAAGGAAACACTCAGGGAACACAAGCTAAGGGAGTGTAATAGAACCTAGGATCTGCTGTGATTTGGAGTAGCCTCCCCATGCTCAGGATTCCAGAAAACTTCTTCGTGTGTGTGCTGTTGGTGGAGAAACAGAGTCCACGCGTATTTCAGGGGGCACAGGTATTTCATTGTTGTGTGTTGTTGGTTAAACACCTCCAATTTCCATGGAAAGGCACTCACTAATACTTGGATTTAGAGCTCAAATCCCACTTTGAACCGCACTCCAGCTTACGGAATCCATCAGGGAAGAGAGGTTAAGGATTCTCTAGAACACTGGCACTGCTGTCAGTTGGAGGATCTTTCCCAATTCAGGATTCCAGAATCCAGTCTTGTGGGAGGGGGATTTCTGTATCCCCACTCCACGTAGATGGATGTGGGCACAGGTGTTCACCTTTAGGGAGAATTGATCTAAATACTTCCACAGTCCATCGGGGGCACTCGCTACTATATGGCCTCAAAGCCCAACCCCCAGCTTTCCCTCAGAGCCAGGCCTAGGGAAACACTCAGGGATTACAAGCTATCGGATATTATTAGAACCCAGGCGGTGCTGTCACTTGAAATTGCCGGCCCAAACTCAGGATACCTGAACACGTCTTCGTGTGTGTGTTGGAAGTGGGGAAACTGAGTTCATGCATCTTTATGGGGGCACAGTTATTCCCAGGTAGATGATGTAGTTTAAACACCTTCACTTCTCATAGAGAGGCACTAGCTATTACTTGGCTTTAGAGCCCATCCCCCACCATCGCTCACTGCTAGGCCTTGGAAATCACTTAGGGAAGTCAAGCTAAGGGATTCTATTAGAACCCAAGTGCTGCTGTCAGTTTGTGGAGCCTCCCTACACTCAGAATACCAGAACACTTCTTCGTGTGTGAGCTGGATGTAGGGAAACAGAGTCAAAGCATCTTTCAGGGGGCACAGTTATTCCATGGTTGTGGGTTGTAGGTTAAACAGCCACATTCCATCGATAGGCTCTCGCTAATACT
Source organism: Vicugna pacos (assembly GCF_048564905.1). Classification (NCBI taxonomy): domain Eukaryota; kingdom Metazoa; phylum Chordata; class Mammalia; order Artiodactyla; family Camelidae; genus Vicugna; species Vicugna pacos. Next base: position 22,918,861 of record NW_027328741.1, on the reverse strand, counting down.
TGGTTTAGAGCACAACCCCCACATTCCACCCCTCTCCAGCCTAGGAATGCCATCAGGGAAGACAAGCTAAGGGATTCTATAAGAAACCAGGCGCTGCTCTCATTTGGAGGAGACTCCCCACAATCAGGATACCTGAGCACGTCTCAGTGTGTGTACTGGAGGTGGGGAAACAGAGTCCACGCATCTGTATGGGGGCACAGGTGTTCCAAGATTGGGGAAGTAGTTTCAAACCCTCCAATACCCACAGAGATGCACTCGCTAATACTTGGCTTTAGAGCCCATCCCACACCATCGCTCACTGCTAGGCCTAGGAAAACACTTAGGGAAGTCAAGCTAAGGGATTCTATTACAAACCAGGTGCTACTGTCTGTTGGAGGAAGCTTCCCACAGTCAGAACACCTGAACACTTCTTCCTGTGTTTTCTGGAAGTGGGGAAGCATAGCACACGCATTTTTCAGGGGGCACAGTTATTCCATGGTTGTGGGTTGCAGGTTAAACACCCACATCCCATGGATAGGCTCTCGCTACTACTTGGTTTAGAGCCCAATCCCAACTTTCCCCCGCACACCGGCCTTGGCAATCCACCATGGAATACAAGTTAAGGTATAGTATTAGAACCCAGGCACTGCTGTTATTTGGAAGAACTTCCCCACACTCAAGACATCTGAACCCAATGTCGTGTATGTGCTGGAGGAGGGAAACAAAGTCCACGCATCTTTATGGGGGCACAGGTGTTCCAAGTTGGGGATTTGGTTTAAAAACTCCACTGCCCATAGAGGGGCACTCGCTAACCCTTGTCTTTAGAGCCCATCCCCCACATTCGCTCACAGCCCGGCCTAGGTAAACACTCAAGGAGGTCAAGGTAACGGATTCTGTTAGACCCCAGGTGCTGCTGTCATTTGGAGGGAACTCCCACCATTCAGGATAGAAGAACACTTCCTCGTTTGTGTGCTGGTGGTGGGGAAACAGGGTCAAGGCATCTTTCAGGTGGCACATGTATTCCCACGTTGCTGGGTGTAGGTAAAATTTCTCAAATTCCCATGTAGATGCATTGGCAAATTCTTGGTATTAGAGCCGAAACCCCACATTCCCCAGCACTCCAGCCTAGGCAAACCATCAGGGAAGGCAAGTTAAGGGATTCAAGTAGAACACAAGCGCTCCTGACATTTGGAGGAACTTCCCCACACTCAGGATCCCGGAACCCAACCTTGTGGCGGGGAGATGTGGAGCCACAATCCAAGTAGATGAATGGGGTCACAAATGTTCCCCATTAGGGGGAAGTCCTCTAAATACTTCCACATTCCATAGGGAGGCAGTTGCTGCTACTTGGCCTCCAAGGCAAACTCCCATCTTTCCCTCTCAGCCCGGCCTAGGAAAACACACAAGGAATACAAGCTAGTTATTCTATTAGAACCCAGGCACTGCTGTCACTTGGAGGAGCCTCTCCACAATCAGGACACCTGAGCACGTCTCCTTGTGTGTACTGGAGGTCGGGAAACAGATTCCACGCATCTTTAAGGGGGAACAGGTTTTCCAAGTTTGGGGAATTAGTTTAAAACCCTCCACTGCCCACAGAGATGCACTCGCTAATACTTGGCTTTAGAGCCCTTCCCCCACCATCGCTCACTGCTAGGCCTAGGAAAACACTTAGGGAAGTCAAGCTAAGGGATTCTATTAGGACCCAGGTGCTGCTGTCAGTTGGAGGAACCTACCCAGACTCAGAACACCAGAAAACATCTTCGTTTGTGTGCTGGATGTAGGGAAACAGAGTCAAAGCATCTTTCAGGGGGCACAGTTATTCCATGGTTGTGGGTTGTAAGCTAACACCCACATCCCATGGATAGGCTCTCGCTAATACTTGGTTTAGAGCCCAATCCCAACTTTCCCCCACACACCGGCCTTGGCAAGCCATCATGGAAGACAAGTTAAGGTATTGTATTAGAACCGAGGCGCTGCTGTTACTTGGAAGAACCTCCCCACACTCAAGACATCTGAACCAGAAGTCGTGTGTGTGCTGGAGGAGGGAAACAGTGTCCACGCCTCTTTATGGGGGCACAGGTGTTCCCAGGTTGGGGATATACTTTCACCACCTCCACTGCCAAAAGATAGGAACTCGCTAATACTTGGTTTTAGACCACAACCACCAACTTCGCTCACAACCCGGCCAAGGTATATACTCAGGGAAGTCAACCTAATGGATCCAATTAGAACCCAGGTGCTACTGTCTGTTGCAGGAGCCTCCCCACACTCAGGATACCAGAAAACTTCGTGTGTGTGTGGAGGTGGGGAAACAAAGCACACGCATTTTTCAGGGGGCACAGTTATTCCCAAGTTGTGGGTTGTATGATAAACATCTCCACTTCCCATGGAGAGGCACATGCTGATACTAGGTTTTAGAGCCCAATCCCACTTTCAGCCTAACTCTGGCCTAGGAAAACCATCAGGGAAGACAAGCAAAGGGGTTCAATTAAAACCAAGACGCTGATGTCACTTGGAGGAACTACCACACCCTCAGGATTCTGGAATCCAACCTTGTGTGGTGGGGAGGTGTGGAGCCCCAATCCACGCAGATGAATATGTGCTCAGATGTTTCCCTTTAGGGAGAATTCCTCTAAGAACTTCCTCAGTCCATCGGAGGGTACTCGCTGCTAATTGGCCTCCAAGCCCAACCCCCAGCTTTCCCTCATGGCCCGGCCTAAGTAAACACTCAGGGAACACAAGCTAAGGGAGTCTAATAGAACCTAGGTTCTGCTGTGATTTGGAGTAGCCTCCCCATGCTCAGGATTCCAGAAAACTTCTTCGTGTGTGTGCTGTTGGTGGAGAAACAGAGTCCACGCGTATTTCAGGGGGCACAGGTATTCCATTGTTGTGGGTTGTTGGTTAAACACCTCCAATTTCCATGGAAAGGCACTCACTAATACTTGGATTTAGAGCTCAAATCCCACTTTGAACCGCACTCCAGCTTACGCAATCCATCAGGGAAGAGAGGTTAAGGATTCTCTAGAACACTGGCACTGCTGTCAGTTGGAGGATCTTTCCCAATTCAGGATTCCAGAAGCCAGTCTTTTGGGAGGGGGATTTCTGGATCCCCACTTCACGTAGATGGATGTGGGCACAGGTGTTCACCTTTAGGGAGAATTGATCTAAATACTTCCACAGTCCATCTGGGGCAGTCGATGCTATATGGCCCCAAAGCCCATCCCCCAGCTTTCCCTCAGAGCCAGGCCTAGGGAAACACTCAGGGATTACAAGCTATCGGATATTATTAGAACCCAGGCGGTGCTGTCACTTGAAATTGCCGGCCCAATCTCAGGATAACTGAACACGTCTTCGTGTGTGTGATGGAAGTGGGGAAACTGAGTTCATGCATCTTTATGGGGGCACAGTTATTCCCAGGAAGATTATGTAGTTTAAACACCTTCACTTCTCATAGAGAGGCACTAGCTATTACTTGGCTTTAGAGCCCATCCCCCACCATCGCTCACTGCTAGGCCTAGGAAATCACTTAGGGAAGTCAAGCTAAGGGATTCTATTAGAACCCAGGTGCTGCTGTCAGTTTGTGGAGCCTGCCTACTCTCAGAATACCAGAACAATTCTTCGTGTGTGAGCTGGATGTAGGGAAACAGAGTCAAAGCATCTTTCAGGGGGCACAGTTATTCCATGGTTGTGGGTTGTAGGTTAAACAGCCACATCCCATCGATAGGCTCTCGCTAATACTTGGTTTAGAGCCCAACCCCCACATTCCACCCCTCTCCAGCCTAGGAATGCCATCAGGGAAGGCAAGCTAAGGGATTCTATAAGAACCCAGGCGCTGCTGGCATTTGGAGGAGACTCCCCACAATCAGGATACCTGAGCACGTCTCAGTGTGTGTGCTGGAGGTGGGGAAACAGAGTCCACGCATCTGTATGGGGGCACAGGTGTTCCAAGATTGGGGAAGTAGTTTCAAACCCTCCAATACCCACAGAGATGCACTCGCTAATACTTGGCTTTAGAGCCCATCCCCCAGCATCGCTCACTGCTAGGCCTAGGAAAACACTTAGGGAAGTCAAGCTAAGGGATTCTATTACAACCCAGGTGCTACTGTCTGTTGGAGGAAGCTCCTTACAGTCAGAACACCAGAACACTTCTTCCTGTGTTTGCTGGAAGTGGGGAAACATAGCACACGCATTTTTCAGGGGGCACAGTTATTCCATGGTTGTGGGTTGTAGGTTAAACACCCACATCCCATGGATAGGCTCTCGCTACTACTTGGTTTAGAGCCCAATCCCAACTTTCCCCCGCACACCGGCCTTGGCAATCCACCATGGAATACAAGTTAAGGTATAGTATTAGAACCCAGGCACTGCTGTTATTTGGAAGAACTTCCCCACACTCAAGACATCTGAACCCAATGTCGTGTATGTGCTGGAGGAGGGAAACAAAGTCCACGCATCTTTATGGGGGCACAGGTGTTCCAAGTTGGGGATTTGTTTTAAAAACTCCACTGCCCATAGAGGGGCACTCGCTAACCCTTGTCTTTAGAGCCCATCCCCCACAATCTTTCAGACCCCGGCCTAGGTAAACACTCAAGGAGGTCAAGGTAACGGATTCTATTAGACCCCAGGTGCTGCTGTCATTTGGAGGGAACTCCCACCATTCAGGATAGAAGAACACTTCCTCGTTTGTGTGCTGGTGGTGGGGAAACAGGGTCAAGGCATCTTTCAGGTGGCACATGTATTCCCACGTTGCTGGGTGTAGGTAAAATTTCTCAAATTCCCATGTAGATGCAATGGCAAATTCTTGGTATTAGAGCCAAAACCCCACATTCCCCAGCACTCCAGCCTAGGCAAACCATCAGGGAAGGCAAGTTAAGGGATTCAAGTAGAACACAAGCGCTCCTGACATTTGGAGGAACTTCCCCACACTCAGGATCCCGGAACCCAACCTTGTGGCGGGGAGATGTGGAGCCACAATCCAAGTAGATGAATGGGGTCACAAATGTTCCCCATTAGGGGGAAGTTCTCTAAATACTTCCACATTCCATAGGGAGGCAGTTGCTGCTACTTGGCCTCCAAGGCAAACTCCCAGCTTTCCCTCTCAGCCCGGCCTAGGAAAACACACAAGGAATACAAGCTAGTTATTCTATTAGAACCCAGGCACTGCTGTCACTTGGAGGAGCCTCCCCAAAATCAGGACACCTGAGCACGTCTCCGTGTGTGTACTGGAGGTCGGGAAACAGATTCCACGCATCTTTATGGGGGAACAGGTTTTCCAAGTTTGAGTAAGTAGTTTAAAACCCTCCACTGCCCACAGAGATGCACTCGCTAATACTTGGCTTTAGAGCCCTTCCCCCACCATCGCTCACTGCTAGGCCTAGGAAAACACTTAGGGAAGTCAAGCTAAGGGATTCTATTAGGACCCAGGTGCTGCTGTCAGTTGGAGGAACCTACCCAGACTCAGAACACCAGAAAACATCTTCGTTTGTGTGCTGGATGTAGGGAAACAGAGTCAAAGCATCTTTCAGGGGGCACAGTTATTCCATGGTTGTGGGTTGTAAGCTAACACCCACATCCCATGGATAGGCTCTCGCTAATACTTGGTTTAGAGCCCAATCCCAACTTTCCCCCACACACCGGCCTTGGCAAGCCATCATGGAAGACAAGTTAAGGTATTGTATTAGAACCGAGGCGCTGCTGTTACTTGGAAGAACCTCCCCACACTCAAGACATCTGAACCAGATGTCGTGTGTGTGCTGGAGGAGGGAAACAGTGTCCACGCCTCTTTATGGGGGCACAGGTGTTCCCAGGTAGGGGATATACTTTCACCACCTCCACTGCCAAAAGATAGGAACTCGCTAATACTTGGTTTTAGACCACAACCACCAACTTCGCTCACAACCCGGCCAAGGTATATACTCAGGGAAGTCAACCTAATGGATCCAATTAGATCCCAGGTGCTACTGTCTGTTGCAGGAGCCTCCCCACACTCAGGATACCAGAAAACTTCGTGTGTGTGTGGAGGTGGGGAAACAAAGCACACGCATTTTTCAGGGGGCACAGTTATTCCCAAGTTGTGGGTTGTATGATAAACATCTCCACTTCCCATGGAGAGGCACATGCTGATACTAGGTTTTAGAGCCCAATCCCACTTTCAGCCTAACTCTGGCCTAGGAAAACCATCAGGGAAGACAAGCAAAGGGGTTCAATTAAAACCAAGACGCTGATGTCACTTGGAGGAACTACCACACCCTCAGGATTCTGGAATCCAACCTTGTGTGGTGGGGAGGTGTGGAGCCCCAATCCACGCAGATGAATATGTGCTCAGATGTTTCCCTTTAGGGAGAATTCCTCTAAGAACTTCCTCAGTCCATCGGAGGGTACTCGCTGCTAATTGGCCTCCAAGCCCAACCCCCAGCTTTCCCTCATGGCCCGGCCTAAGTAAACACTCAGGGAACACAAGCTAAGGGAGTCTAATAGAACCTAGGTTCTGCTGTGATTTGGAGTAGCCTCCCCATGCTCAGGATTCCAGAAAACTTCTTCGTGTGTGTGCTGTTGGTGGAGAAACAGAGTCCACGCGTATTTCAGGGGGCACAGGTATTCCATTGTTGTGGGTTTTTGGTTAAACACCTCCAATTTCCATGGAAAGGCACTCACTAATACTTGGATTTAGAGCTCAAATCCCACTTTGAACCGCACTCCAGCTTACGCAATCCATCAGGGAAGAGAGGTTAAGGATTCTCTAGAACACTGGCACTGCTGTCAGTTGGAGGATCTTTCCCAATTCAGGATTCCAGAAGCCAGTCTTGTGGGAGGGGGATTTCTGTATCCCCACTCCACGTAGATGGATGTGGGCACAGGTGTTCACCTTTAGGGAGAATTGATCTAAATACTTCCACAGTCCATCGGGGGCACTCGCTTCTATATGGCCTCAAAGCCCAACCCCCAGCTTTCCCTCAGAGCCAGGCCTAGGGAAACACTCAGGGATTACAAGCTGTCGGATAACTTTAGAACCCAGGCGGTGCTGTCACTTGAAACTGCCGGCCCAAACTCAGGATACCTGAACACGTCTTCGTGAGTGTGTTGGTAGTGGGAAAACTGAGTTCATGCATCTTTATGGGGGCACAGTTATTCCCAGGTAGATGATGTAGTTTAAACACCTTCACTTCTCATAGAGAGGCACTAGATATTACTTGGCTTTAGAGCCCATCCCCCACCATCGCTCACTGCTAGGCCTAGGAATTCACTTAGGGAAGTCAAGCTAAGGGATTCTATTAGAACCCAGGCGCTGCTGGCATTTGGAGGAGACTCCCCACAATCAGGATACCTGAGCACGTCTCAGTGTGTGTGCTGGTGGTGGGGAAACAGAGTCCACGCATCTGTATGTGTGCACAGGTGTTCCAAGATTGGGGATGTAGTTTCAAACCCTCGAATACCCACAGAGATGCACTCGCTAATACTTGGCTTTAGAGCCCATCCCCCACCATCGCTCACTGCTAGGCCTAGGAAAACACTTAGGGAAGTCAAGCTAAGGGATTCTATTACAACCCAGGTGCTACTGTCTGTTGGAGGAAGCTCCCCACAGTCAGAACACCAGAACACTTCTTCCTGTGTTTGCTGGAAGTGGGGAAACATAGCACACGCATTTTTCAGGGGGCACAGTTATTCCATGGTTGTGGGTTGTAGGTTAAACACCCACATCCCATGGATAGGCTCTCGCTACTACTTGGTTTAGAGCCCAATCCCAACTTTCCCCCGCACACCGGCCTTGGCAATCCACCATGGAATACAAGTTAAGGTATAGTATTAGAACCCAGGCACTGCTGTTATTTGGAAGAACTTCCCCACACTCAAGACATCTGAACCCAATGTTGTGTATGTGCTGGAGGAGGGAAACAAAGTCCACGCATCTTTATGGGGGCACAGGTGTTCCAAGTTGGGGATTTGGTTTAAAAACTCCACTGCCCAGAGAGGGGCACTCGCTAACCCTTGTCTTTAGAGCCCATCCCCCACATTCGCTCACAGCCCGGCCTAGGTAAACACTCAAGGAGGTCAAGGTAACGGATTCTATTAGACCCCAGGTGCTGCTGTCATTTGGAGGGAACTCCCACCATTCAGGATAGAAGAACACTTCCTCGTTTGTGTGCTGGTGGTGGGGAAACAGGGTCAAGGCATCTTTCAGGTGGCACATGTATTCCCACGTTGCTGGGTGTAGGTAAAATTTCTCCAATTCCTATGTAGATGCATTGGCAAATTCTTGGTATTAGAGACGAAACCCCACATTCCCCAGCACTCCAGCCTAGGCAAACCATCAGGGAAGGCAAGTTAAGGGATTCAAGTAGAACACAAGCGCTCCTGACATTTGGAGGAACTTCCCCACACTCAGGATCCCGGAACCCAACCTTGTGGCGGGGAGATGTGGAGCCACAATCCAAGTAGATGAATGGGGTCACAAATGTTCCCCATTAGGGGGAAGTCCTCTAAATACTTCCACATTCCATAGGGAGGCAGTTGCTGCTACTTGGCCTCCAAGGCAAACTCCCAGCTTTCCCTCTCAGCCCGGCCTAGGAAAACACACAAGGAATACTAGCTAGTTATTCTATTAGAACCCAGGCACTGCTGTCACTTGGAGGAGCCTCCCCACAATCAGGACACCTGAGCACGTCTCCGTGTGTGTACTGGAGATCGGGAAACAGATTCCACGCATCTTTATGGGGGAACAGGTTTTCCAAGTTTGGGGAAGGAGTTTAAAACCCTCCACTGCCCACAGAGATGCACTCGCTAATACTTGGCTTTAGAGCCCTTCCCCCACCATCGCTCACTGCTAGGCCTAGGAAAACACTTAGGGAAGTCAAGCTAAGGGATTCTATTAGGACCCAGGTGCTGCTGTCAGTTGGAGGAACCTACCCAGACTCAGAACACCAGAAAACATCTTCGTTTGTGTGCTGGATGTAGGGAAACAGAGTCAAAGCATCTTTCAGGGGGCACAGTTATTCCATGGTTGTGGGTTGTAAGCTAACACCCACATCCCATGGATAGGCTCTCGCTAATACTTGGTTTAGAGCCCAATCCCAACTTTCCCCCACACACCGGCCTTGGCAAGCCATCATGGAAGACAAGTTAAGGTATTGTATTAGAACCGAGGCACTGCTGTTACTTGGAAGAACTTCCCCACACTCAAGACATCTGAACCAGATGTCGTGTGTGTGCTGGAGGAGGGAAACAGTGTCCACGCCTCTTTATGGGGGCACAGGTGTTCCCAGGTTGGGGATATACTTTCACCACCTCCACTACCAAAAGATAGGAACTCGCTAATACTTGGTTTTAGACCACAACCACCAACTTCGCTCACAACCCGGCCAAGGTATATACTCAGGGAAGTCAACCTAATGGATCCAATTAGATCCCAGGTGCTACTGTCTGTTGCAGGAGCCTCCCCACACTCAGGATACCAGAAAACTTCGTGTGTGTGTGGAGGTGGGGAAACAAAGCACACGCATTTTTCAGGGGGCACAGTTATTCCCAAGTTGTGGGTTGTATGATAAACATCTCCACTTCCCATGGAGAGGCACATGCTGATACTAGGTTTTAGAGCCCAATCCCACTTTCAGCCAAACTCTGGCCTAGGAAAACCATCAGGGAAGACAAGCAAAGGGGTTCAATTAAAACCAAGACGCTGATGTCACTTGGAGGAACTACCACACCCTCAGGATTCTGGAATCCAACCTTGTGTGGTTGGGAGGTGTGGAGCCCCAATCCACGCAGATGAATATGTGCTCAGGTGTTTCCCTTTAGGGAGAATTCCTCTAAGAACTTCCTCAGTCCATCGGAGGGTACTCGCTGCTAATTGGCCTCCAAGCCCAACCCCCAGCTTTCCCTCATGGCCCGGCCTAAGGAAACACTCAGGGAACACAAGCTAAGGGAGTCTAATAGAACCTAGGTTCTGCTGTGATTTGGAGTAGCCTCCCCATGCTCAGGATTCCAGAAAACTTCTTCGTGTGTGTGCTGTTGGTGGAGAAACAGAGTCCACGCGTATTTCAGGGGGCACAGGTATTCCATTGTTGTGGGTTGTTGGTTAAACACCTCCAATTTCCATGGAAAGGCACTCACTAATACTTGGATTTAGAGCTCAAATCCCACTTTGAACCGCACTCCAGCTTACGCAATCCATCAGGGAAGAGAGGTTAAGGATTCTCTAGAACACTGGCACTGCTGTCAGTTGGAGGATCTTTCCCAATTCAGGATTCCAGAAGCCAGTCTTGTGGGAGGGGGATTTGTGTATCCCCACTCCACGTAGATGGATGTGGGCACAGGTGTTCACCTTTAGGTAGAATAGATCTAAATACTTCCACAGTCCATCGGGGGCACTCGCTTCTATATGGCCTCAAAGCCCAACCCCCAGCTTTCCCTCAGAGCCAGGCCTAGGGAAACACTCAGGGATTACAAGCTATCGGATATTATTAGAACCCAGGCGGTGCTGTCACTTGAAATTGCCGGCCCAAACTCAGGATACCTGAACACGTCTTCGTGTGTGTGTTGGAAGTGGGGAAACTGAGTTCATGCATCTTTATGGGGGCACAGTTATTCCCAGGTAGATGATGTAGTTTAAACACCTTCACTTCTCATAGAGAGGCACTAGCTATTACTTGGCTTTAGAGCCCATCCCCCACCATCGCTCACTGCTAGGCCTAGGAAATCACTTAGGGAAGTCAAGCTAAGGGATTCTATTAGAACCCAGGTGCTGCTGTCAGTTTGTGGAGCCTCCCTACTCTCAGAATACCAGAACACTTCTTCGTGTGTGAGCTGGATGTAGGGAAACAGAGTCAAAGCATCTTTCAGGGGGCACAGTTATTCCATGGTTGTGGGTTGTAGGTTAAACAGCCACATCCCATCGATAGGCTCTCGCTAATACTTGGTTTAGAGCCCAACCCCCACATTCCACCCCTCTCCAGCCTTGGAATGCCATCAGGGAAGACAAGCTAAGGGATTCTATAAGAACCCAGGCGCTGCTGGCATTTGGAGGAGACTCCCCACAATCAGGACACCTGAGCACGTCTCAGTGTGTGTGCTGGAGGTGGGGAAACAGAGTCCACGCATCTGTATGGGGGCACAGGTGTTCCAAGATTGGGGAAGTAGTTTCAAACCCTCCAATACCCACAGAGATGCACTCGCTAATACTTGGCTTTAGAGCCCATCCCCCACCATCGCTCACTGCTAGGCCTAGGAAAACACTTAGGGAAGTCAAGCTAAGGGATTCTATTACAACCCAGGTGCTACTGTCTGTTGGAGGAAGCTCCCCACAGTCAGAACACCAGAACACTTCTTCCTGTGTTTGCTGGATGTGGGGAAACATAGCACACGCATTTTTCAGGGGGTACAGTTATTCCATGGTTGTGGGTTGTAGGTTAAACACCCACATCCCATGGATAGGCTCTCGCTACTACTTGGTTTAGAGCCCAATCCCAACTTTCCCCCGCACACCGGCCTTGGCAATCCACCATGGAATACAAGTTAAGGTATAGTATTAGAACCCAGGCACTGCTGTTATTTGGAAGAACTTCCCCACACTCAAGACATCTGAACCCAATGTCGTGTATGTGCTGGAGGAGGGAAACAAAGTCCACGCATCTTTATGGGGGCACAGGTGTTCCAAGTTGGGGATTTGTTTTAAAACTCCACTGCCCATAGAGGGGCACTCGCTAACCCTTGTCTTTAGAGCCCATCCCCCACATTCGCTCACAGCCCGGCCTAGGTAAACACTCAAGGAGGTCAAGGTAACGGATTCTATTAGACCCCAGGTGCTGCTGTCATTTGGAGGGAACTCCCACCATTCAGGATAGAAGAACACTTCCTCGTTTGTGTGCTGGTGGTGGGGAAACAGGGTCAAGGCATCTTTCAGGTGGCACATGTATTCCCACGTTGCTGGGTGTAGGTAAAATTTCTCAAATTCCCATGTAGATGCATTGGCAAATTCTTGGTATTAGAGCCGAAACCCCACATTCCCCAGCACTCCAGCCTAGGCAAACCATCAGGGAAGGCAAGTTAAGGGATTCAAGTAGAACACAAGCGCTCCTGACATTTGGAGGAACTTCCCCACACTCAGGATCCCGGAACCCAACCTTGTGGCGGGGAGATGTGGAGCCACAATCCAAGTAGATGAATGGGGTCACAAATGTTCCCCATTAGGGGGAAGTCCTCTAAATACTTCCACATTCCATAGGGAGGCAGTTGCTGCTACTTGGCCTCCAAGGCAAACTCCCAGCTTTCCCTCTCAGCCCGGCCTAGGAAAACACACAAGGAATACAAGCTAGTTATTCTATTAGAACCCAGGCACTGCTGTCACTTGGAGGAGCCTCCCCACAATCAGGACACCTGAGCACGTCTCCGTGTGTGTACTGGAGGTCGGGAAACAGATTCCACGCATCTTTATGGGGGAACAGGTTTTCCAAGTTTGGGGAAGTAGTTTAAAACCCTCCACTGCCCACAGAGATGCACTCGCTAATACTTGGTTTAGAGCCCTTCCCCCACCATCGCTCACTGCTAGGCCTAGGAAAACACTTAGGGAAGTCAAGCTAAGGGATTCTATTAGGACCCAGGTGCTGCTGTCAGTTGGAGGAACCTACCCAGACTCAGAACACCAGAAAACATCTTCGTTTGTGTGCTGGATGAAGGGAAACAGAGTGAAAGCATCTTTCAGGGGGCACAGTTATTCCATGGTTGTGGGTTGTAAGCTAACACCCACATCCCATGGATAGGCTCTCGCTAATACTTGGTTTAGAGCCCAATCCCAACTTTCCCCCACACACCGGCCTTGGCAAGCCATCATGGAAGACAAATTAAGGTATTGTATTAGAACCGAGGCGCTGCTGTTACTTGGAAGAACTTCCCCACACTCAAGACATCTGAACCAGATGTCGTGTGTGTGCTGGAGGAGGGAAACAGTGTCCACGCCTCTTTATGGGGGCACAGGTGTTCCCAGGTTGGGGATATACTTTCACCACCTCCACTACCAAAAGATAGGAACTCGCTAATACTTGGTTTTAGACCACAACCACCAACTTCGCTCACAACCCGGCCAAGGTATATACTCAGGGAAGTCAACCTAATGGATCCAATTAGATCCCAGGTGCTACTGTCTGTTGCAGGAGCCTCCCCACACTCAGGATACCAGAAAACTTCGTGTGTGTGTGGAGGTGGGGAAACAAAGCAAACGCATTTTTCAGGGGGCACAGTTATTCCCAAGTTGTGGGTTGTATGATAAACATCTCCACTTCCCATGGAGAGGCACATGCTGATACTAGGTTTTAGAGCCCAATCCCACTTTCAGCCAAACTCTGGCCTAGGAAAACCATCAGGGAAGACAAGCAAAGGGGTTCAATTAAAACCAAGACGCTGATGTCACTTGGAGGAACTACCAAACCCTCAGGATTCTGGAATCCAACCTTGTGTGGTTGGGAGGTGTGGAGCCCCAATCCACGCAGATGAATATGTGCTCAGGTGTTTCCCTTTAGGGAGAATTCCTCTAAGAACTTCCTCAGTCCATCGGAGGGTACTCGCTGCTAATTGGCCTCCAAGCCCAACCCCCAGCTTTCCCTCATGGCCCGGCCTAAGGAAACACTCAGGGAACACAAGCTAAGGGAGTCTAATAGAACCAAGGTTCTGCTGTGATTTGGAGTAGCCTCCCCATGCTCAGGATTCCAGAAAACTTTTCGTGTGTGTGCTGTTGGTGGAGAAACAGAGTCCACGCGTATTTCAGGGGGCACAGGTATTCCATTGTTGTGGGTTGTTGGTTAAACACCTCCAATTTCCATGGAAAGGCACTCACTAATACTTGGATTTAGAGCTCAAATCCCACTTTGAACCGCACTCCAGCTTACGCAATCCATCAGGGAAGAGAGGTTAAGGATTCTCTAGAACACTGGCACTGCTGTCAGTTGGAGGATCTTTCCCAATTCAGGATTCCAGAAGCCAGTCTTGTGGGAGGGGGATTTGTGTATCCCCACTCCACGTAGATGGATGTGGGCACAGGTGTTCACCTTTAGGGAGAATTGATCTAAATACTTCCACAGTCCATCGGGGGCACTCGCTTCTATATGGCCTCAAAGCCCAACCCCCAGCTTTCCCTCAGAGCCAGGCCTAGGGAAACACTCAGGGATTACAAGCTATCGGATATTATTAGAACCCAGGCGGTGCTGTCACTTGAAATTGCCGGCCCAAACTCAGGATACCTGAACACGTCTTCGTGTGTGTGTTGGAAGTGGGGAAACTGAGTTCATGCATCTTTATGGGGGCACAGTTATTCCCAGGTAGATGATGTAGTTTAAACACCTTCACTTCTCATAGAGAGGCACTAGCTATTACTTGGCTTTAGAGCCCATCCCCCACCATCGCTCACTGCTAGGCCTAGGAAATCACTTAGGGAAGTCAAGCTAAGGGATTCTATTAGAACCCAGGTGCTGCTGTCAGTTTGTGGAGCCTCCCTACTCTCAGAATACCAGAACACTTCTTCGTGTGTGAGCTGGATGTAGGGAAACAGAGTCAAAGCAACTTTCAGGGGGCACAGTTATTCCATGTTTGTGGGTTGTAGGTTAAACAGCCACATCCCATCGATAGGCTCTCGCTAATACTTGGTTTAGAGCCCAACCCCCACATTCCACCCCTCTCCAGCCTTGGAATGCCATCAGGGAAGACAAGCTAAGGGATTCTATAAGAACCCAGGCGCTGCTGGCATTTGGAGGAGACTCCCCACAATCAGGATACCTGAGCACGTCTCAGTGTGTGTGCTGGAGGTGGGGAAACAGAGTCCACGCATCTGTATGGGGACACAGGTGTTCCAAGATTGGGGAAGTAGTTTCAAACCCTCCAATACCCACAGAGATGCACTCGCTAATACTTGGCTTTAGAGCCCATCCCCCACCATCGCTCACTGCTAGGCCTAGGAAAACACTTAGGGAAGTCAAGCTAAGGGATTCTATTACAACCCAGGTGCTACTGTCTGTTGGAGGAAGCTCCCCACAGTCAGAACACCAGAACACTTCTTCCTGTGTTTGCTGGATGTGGGGAAACATAGCACACGCATTTTTCAGGGGGTACAGTTATTCCATGGTTGTGGGTTGTAGGTTAAACACCCACATCCCATGGATAGGCTCTCGCTACTACTTGGTTTAGAGCCCAATCCCAACTTTCCCCCGCACACCGGCCTTGGCAATCCACCATGGAATACAAGTTAAGGTATAGTATTAGAACCCAGGCACTGCTGTTATTTGGAAGAACTTCCCCACACTCAAGACATCTGAACCCAATGTCGTGTATGTGCTGGAGGAGGGAAACAAAGTCCACGCATCTTTATGGGGGCACAGGTGTTCCAAGTTGGGGATTTGGTTTTAAAACTCCACTGCCCATAGAGGGGCACTCGCTAACCCTTGTCTTTAGAGCCCATCCCCCACATTCGCTCACAGCCCGGCCTAGGTAAACACTCAAGGAGGTCAAGGTAACGGATTCTATTAGACCCCAGGTGCTGCTGTCATTTGGAGGGAACTCCCACCATTCAGGATAGAAGAACACTTCCTCGTTTGTGTGCTGGTGGTGGGGAAACAGGGTCAAGGCATCTTTCAGGTGGCACATGTATTCCCACGTTGCTGGGTGTAGGTAAAATTTCTCAAATTCCCATGTAGATGCATTGGCAAATTCTTGGTATTAGAGCCGAAACCCCACATTCCCCAGCACTCCAGCCTAGGCAAACCATCAGGGAAGGCAAGTTAAGGGATTCAAGTAGAACACAAGCGCTCCTGACATTTGGAGGAACTTCCACACACTCAGGATCCTGGAACCCAACCTTGTGGCGGGGAGATGTGGAGCCACAATCCAAGTAGATGAATGGGGTCACAAATGTTCCCCATTAGGGGGAAGTCCTCTAAATACTTCCACATTCCATAGGGAGGCAGTTGCTGCTACTTGTCCTCCAAGGCAAACTCCCAGCTTTCCCTCTCAGCCCGGCCTAGGAAAACACACAAGGAATACAAGCTAGTTATTCTATTAGAACCCAGGCACTGCTGTCACTTGGAGGAGCCTCCCCAAAATCAGGACACCTGAGCACGTCTCCGTGTGTGTACTGGAGGTCGGGAAACAGATTACACGCATCTTTATGGGGGAACAGGTTTTCCAAGTTTGGGGAAGGAGTTTAAAACCCTCCACTGCCCACAGAGTTGCAGTCGCTAATACTTGGCTTTAGAGCCCTTCCCCCACCATCGCTCACTGCTAGGCCTAGGAAAACACTTAGGGAAGTCAAGCTAAGGGATTCTATTAGGACCAGGTGCTGCTGTCAGTTGGAGGAACCTACCCAGACTCAGAACACCAGAAAACATCTTCGTTTGTGTGCTGGATGTAGGGAAACAGAGTCAAAGCATCTTTCAGGGGGCACAGTTATTCCATGGTTGTGGGTTGTAAGCTAACACCCACATCCCATGGATAGGCTCTCGCTAATACTTGGTTTAGAGCCCAATCCCAACTTTCCCCCACACACCGGCCTTGGCAAGCCATCATGGAAGACAAGTTAATGTATTGTATTAGAACCGAGGCGCTGCTGTTACTTGGAAGAACCTCCCCACACTCAAGACATCTGAACCAGATGTCGTGTGTGTGCTGGAGGAGGGAAACAGTGTCCACGCCTCTTTATGGGGGCACAGGTGTTCCCAGGTTGGGGATATACTTTCAGCACCTCCACTGCCAAAAGATAGGAACTCGCTAATACTTGGTTTTAGACCACAACCACCAACTTCGCTCACAACCCGGCCAAGGTATATACTCAGGGAAGTCAACCTAATGGATCCAATTAGATCCCAGGTGCTACTGTCTGTTGCAGGAGCTTCCCCACACTCAGGATACCAGAAAACTTCGTGTGTGTGTGCAGGTGGGGAAACAAAGCACACGCATATTTCAGGGGGCACAGTTATTCCCAAGTTGTGGGTTGTATGATAAACATCTCCACTTCCCATGGAGAGGCACATGCTGATACTAGGTTTTAGAGCCCAATCCCACTTTCAGCCAAACTCTGGCCTAGGAAAACCATCAGGGAAGACAAGCAAAGGGGTTCAATTAAAACCAAGACGCTGATGTCACTTGGAGGAACTACCACACCCTCAGGATTCTGGAATCCAACCTTGTGTGGTGGGGAGGTGTGGAGCCCCAATCCACGCAGATGAATATGTGCTCAGGTGTTTCCCTTTAGGGAGAATTCCTCTAAGAACTTCCTCAGTCCATCGGAGGGTACTCGCTGCTAATTGGCCTCCAAGCCCAACCCCCAGCTTTCCCTCATGGCCCGGCCTAAGGAAACACTCAGGGAACACAAGCTAAGGGAGTCTAATAGAACCTAGGTTCTGCTGTGATTTGGAGTAGCCTCCCCATGCTCAGGATTCCAGGAAACTTTTCGTGTGTGTGCTGTTGGTGGAGAAACAGAGTCCACGCGTATTTCAGGGGGCACAGGTATTCCATTGTTGTGGGTTGTTGGTTAAACACCTCCAATTTCCATGGAAAGGCACTCACTAATACTTGGATTTAGAGCTCAAATCCAACTTTGAACCGCACTCCAGCTTACGCAATCCATCAGGGAAGAGAGGTTAAGGATTCTCTAGAACACTGGCACTGCTGTCAGTTGGAGGATCTTTCCCAATTCAGGATTCCAGAAGCCAGTCTTGTGGGAGGGGGATTTGTGTATCCCCACTCCACGTAGATGGATGTGGGCACAGGTGTTCACCTTTAGGGAGAATTGATCTAAATTCTTCCACACTCCATCGGGGGCACTCGCTTCTATATGGCCTCAAAGCCCAACACCCAGCTTTCCCTCAGAGCCAGGCCTAGGGAAACACTTAGGGATTACAAGCTATCGGATATTATTAGAACCCAGGCGGTGCTGTCACTTGAAATTGCCGGCCCAAACTCAGGATACCTGAACACGTCTTCGTGTGTGTGTTGGAAGTGGGGAAACTGAGTTCATGCATCTTTATGGGGGCACACTAATTCCCAGGTAGATGATGTAGTTTAAACACCTTCACTTCTCATAGAGACGCACTAGCTATTACTTGGCTTTAGAGCCCATCCCCCACCATCGCTCACTGCTAGGCCTAGGAAATCACTTAGGGAAGTCAAGCTAAGGGATTCTATTAGAACCCAGGTGCTGCTGTCAGTTTGTGGAGCCTCCCTACTCTCAGAATACCAGAAAACTTTTTCGTGTGTGAGCTTGATGTAGGGAAACAGAGTCAAAGCATTTTTCAGGGGGCACAGTTATTCCATGGTTGTGGGTTGTAGGTTAAACAGCCACATCCCATCGATAGGCTCTCGCTAATACTTGGTTTAGAGCCCAACCCCCACATTCCACCCCTCTCCAGCCTAGGAATGCCATCAGGGAAGACAAGCTAAGGGATTCTATAAGAACCCAGGCGCTGCTGGCATTTGGAGGAGACTCCCAACAATCAGGATACCTGAGCACGTCTCAGTGTGTGTGCTGGAGGTGGGGAAACAGAGTCCACCCATCTGTATGGGGGCACAGGTGTTCCAAGATTGGGGAATTAGTTTCAAACCCTCCAATACCCACAGAGATGCACTCGATAATACTTGGCTTTAGAGCCCATCCCCCACTATCGCTCACTGCTAGGCCTAGGAAAACACTTAGGGAATTCAAGCTAAGGGATTCTATTACAACCCAGGTGCTACTGTGTGTTGGAGGAAGCTCCCCACAGTCAGAACACCAGAACACTTCTTCCTGTGTTTGCTGGAAGTGGGGAAACTTAGCACACGCATTTTTCAGGGGGCACAGTTATCCCATGGTTGTGGGTTGTAGGTTAAACAGCCACATCCCATGGATAGGCTCTCGCTACTACTTGGTTTAGAGCCCAATCCCAATTTTCCCCCGCACACCGGCCTTGGCAATCCACCATGGAATACAAGTTAAGGTATAGTATTAGAACCCAGGCACTGCTGTTATTTGGAAGAACTTCCCCACACTCAAGACATCTGAACCCAATGTCGTGTATGTGCTGGAGGAGGGAAACAAAGTCCACGCATCTTTATGGGGGCACAGGTGTTCCAATTTGGGGATTTGGTTTAAAAACTCCACTGCCCATAGAGGGGCACTCGCTAACCCTTGTCTTTAGAGCCCATCCCCCACATTCGCTCACAGCCCGGCCTAGGTAAACACTCAAGGAGGTCAAGGTAACGGATTCTATTAGACCCCAGGTGCTGCTGTCATTTGGAGGGAACTCCCACCATTCAGGATAGAAGAACACTTCCTCGTTTGTGTGCTGGTGGTGGGGAAACAGGGTCAAGGCATCTTTCAGGTGGCACATGTATTCCCACGTTGCTGGGTGTAGGTAAAATTTCTCAAATTCCCATGTAGATGCATTGGCCAATTCTTGGTATTAGAGCCGAAACCCCACATTCCCCAGCACTCCAGCCTAGGCAAACCATCAGGGAAGGCAAGTTAAGGGATTCAAGTAGAACACAAGCGCTCCTGACATTTGGAGGCACTTCCCCACACTCAGGATCCCGGAACCCAACCTTGTGGCGGGGAGATGTGGAGCCACAATCCAAGTAGATGAATGGGGTCACAAATGTTCCCCATTAGGGGGAAGTCCTCTAAATACTTCCACATTCCATAGGGAGGCAGTTGCTGCTACTTGGCCTCCAAGGCAAACTCCCAGCTTTCCCTCTCAGCCCGGCCTAGGAAAACACACAAGGAATACAAGCTAGTTATTCTATTAGAACCCAGGCACTGCTGTCACTTGGAGGAGCCTCCCAACTATCAGGACACCTGAGCACGTCTCCGTGTGTGTACTGGAGGTCGGGAAACAGATTACACGCATCTTTATGGGGGAACAGGTTTTCCAAGTTTGGGGAAGTAGTTTAAAACCCTCCACTGCCCACAGAGATGCACTCGCTAATACTTGGCTTTAGAGCCCTTCCCCCACCATCGCTCACTGCTAGGCCTAGGAAAACACTTAGGGAAGTCAAGCTAAGGGATTCTATTAGGACCCAGGTGCTGCTGTCAGTTGGAGGAACCTACCCAGACTCAGAACACCAGAAAACATCTTCGTTTGTGTGCTGGATGTAGGGAAACAGAGTCAAAGCATCTTTCAGGGGGCACAGTTATTCCATGGTTGTGGGTTGTAAGCTAACACCCACATCCCATGGATAGGCTCTCGCTAATACTTGGTTTAGAGCCCAATCCCAACTTTCCCCCACACACCGGCCTTGGCAAGCCATCATGGAAGACAAGTTAAGGTATTGTATTAGAACCGAGGCGCTGCTGTTACTTGGAAGAACCTCCCCACACACAAGACATCTGAACCAGATGTCGTGTGTGTGCTGGAGGAGGGAAACAGTGTCCACGCCTCTTTATGGGGGCACAGGTGTTCCCAGGTTGGGGATATACTTTCACCACCTCCACTGCCAAAAGATAGGAACTCGCTAATACTTGGTTTTAGACCACAACCACCAATTTCGCTCACAACCCGGCCAAGGTATATACTCAGGGAAGTCAATCTAATGGATCCAATTAGATCCCAGGTGCTACTGTCTGTTGCAGGAGCCTCCCCACACTCAGGATACCAGAAAACTTCGTGTGTGTGTGGAGGTGGGGAAACAAAGCACACGCATTTTTCAGGGGGCACAGTTATTCCCAAGTTGTGGGTTGTATGATAAACATCTCCACTTCCCATGGAGAGGCACATGCTGATACTAGGTTTTAGAGCCCAATCCCACTTTCAGCCAAACTCTGGCCTAGGAAAACCATCAGGGAAGACAAGCAAAGGGGTTCAATTAAAACCAAGACGCTGATGTCACTTGGAGGAACTACCACACCCTCAGGATTCTGGAATCCAACCTTGTGAGGTTGGGAGGTGTGGAGCCCCAATCCACGCAGATGAATATGTGCTCAGGTGTTTCCCTTTAGGGAGAATTCCTCTAAGAACTTCCTCAGTCCATCGGAGGGTACTCGCTGCTAATTGGCCTCCAATCCCAACCCCCAGCTTTCCCTCATGGCCCGGCCTAAGGAAACACTCAGGGAACACAAGCTAAGGGAGTCTAATAGAACCTAGGTTCCGCTGTGATTTGGAGTAGCCTCCCCATGCTCAGGATTCCGGAAAACTTCTTCGTGTATGTGCTGTTTGTGGAGAAACAGAGTCCACGCGTATTTCAGGGGGCACAGGTATTCCATTGTTGTGGGTTGTTGGTTAAACACCTCCAATTTCCATGGAAAGGCACTCACTAATACTTGGATTTAGAGCTCAAATCCCACTTTGAACCGCACTCCAGCTTACGCAATCCATCAGGGAAGAGATGTTAAGGATTCTCTAGAACACTGGCACTGCTGTCAGTTGGAGGATCTTTCCCAATTCAGGATTCCAGAAGCCAGTCTTGTGGGAGGGGGATTTCTGTATCCCCACTCCACGTAGATGGATGTGGGCACAGGTGTTCACCTTTAGGGAGAATTGATCTAAATACTTCCACAGTTCATCGGGGGCACTCGCTACTATATGGCCACAAAGCCCAACCCCCAGCTTTCCCTCAGAGCCAGGCCTAGGGAAACACTCAGGGATTACAAGCTATCGGATATTATTAGAACCCAGGCGGTGCTGTCGCTTGAAATTGCCGGCCCAAACTCAGGATACCTGAACACGTCTTCGTGTGTGTGTTGGAAGTGGGAAAACTGAGTTCATGCATTTTTATGGGGGCACAGTTATTCCCAGGTAGATGATATAGTTTAAACACCTTCACTTCTCATTGAGAGGCACTAGCTATTACTTGGCTTTAGAGCCCATCCCCCACCATCGCTCACTGCCTGGCCTAGGAAATCACTTAGGTAAGTCAAGCTAAGGGATTCTATTAGAACCCAGGTGCTGCTGTCAGTTTGTGGAGCCTCCCTACTCTCAGAATACCAGAACACTTCTTCGTGTGTGAGCTGGATGTAGGGAAACAGAGTCAAAGCATCTTTCAGGGGGCACAGTTATTCCATGGTTGTGGGTTGTAGGTTAAACAGCCACATCCCATCGATAGGCTCTCGCTAATACTTGGTTTAGAGCCCAACCCCCACATTCCACCCCTCTCCAGCCTAGGAATGCCATCAGGGAAGACAAGCTAAGGGATTCTATAAGAACCCAGGCGCTGCTGGCATTTGGAGGAGACTCCCCACAATCAGGATACCTGAGCACGTCTCAGTGTGTGTGCTGGAGGTGGGGAAACAGAGTCCACGCATCTGTATGGGGGCACAGGTGTTCCAAGATTGGGGAAGTAGTTTCAAACCCTCCAATACCCACAGAGATGCACTCGCTAATACTTGGCTTTAGAGCCCATCCCCCACCATCGCTCACTGCTAGGCCTAGGAAAACACTTAGGGAAGTCAAGCTAAGGGATTCTATTACAACCCAGGTGCTACTGTCTGTTGGAGGAAGCTCCCCACAGTCAGAACACCAGAACACTTCTTCCTGTGTTTGCTGGAAGTGGGGAAACATAGCACACGCATGTTTCAGGGGGCACAGTTATTCCATGGTTGTGGGTTGTAGGTTAAACACCCACATCCCATGGATAGGCTCTCGCTACTACTTGGTTTAGAGCCCAGTCCCAACTTTCCCCCGCACACCGGCCTTGGCAATCCACCATGGAATACAAGTTAAGGTATAGTATTAGAACCCAGGCACTGCTGTTATTTGGAAGAACTTCCCCACACTCAAGACATCTGAACCCAATGTCGTGTATGTGCTGGAGGAGGGAAACAATGTCCACGCATCTTTGTGGGGGCACAGGTGTTCCAAGTTGGGGATTTGGTTTAAAAACTCCACTGCCCAGAGAGGGGCACTCGCTAAACCTTGTCTTTAGAGCCCATCCCCCACATTCGCTCACAGCCCGGCCTAGGTAAACACTCAAGGAGGTCAAGGTAACGGATTCTATTAGACCCCAGGTGCTGCTGTCATTTGGAGGGAACTCCCACCATTCAGGATAGAAGAACACTTCCTCGTTTGTGTGCTGGTGGTGGGGAAACAGGGTCAAGGCATCTTTCAGGTGGCACATGTATTCCCACGTTGCTGTGTGTAGGTAAAATTTCTCAAATTCCCATGTAGATGCATTGGCCATATCTTGGTATTAGAGCCGAAACCCCACATTCCCCAAAACTCCAGCCTAGGCAAACCATCAGGGAAGGCAAGTTAAGGGATTCAAGTAGAACACAAGCGCTCCTAGCATTTGGAGGCACTTCCCCACACTCAGGATCCCGGAACCCAACCTTGTGGCGGGGAGATGTGGAGCCACAATCCAAGTAGATGAATGGGGTCACAAATGTTCCCCATTAGGGGGAAGTCCTCTAAATACTTCCACATTCCATAGGGAGGCAGTTGCTGCTACTTGGCCTCCAAGGCAAACTCCCAGCTTTCCCTCTCAGCCCGGCCTAGGAAAACACACAAGGAATACAAGCTAGTTATTCTATTAGAACCCAGGCACTGCTGTCACTTGGAGGAGCCTCCCCACAATCAGGACACCTGAGCACGTCTCCGTGTGTGTACTGGAGTTCGGGAAACAGATTCCACGCATCTTTATGGGGGAACAGGTTTTCCAAGTTTGGGGAAGTAGTTTAAAACCCTCCACTGCCCACAGAGATGCACTCGCTAATACTTGGCTTTAGAGCCCTTCCCCCACCATCGCTCACTGCTAGGCCTAGGAAAACACTTAGGGAAGTCAAGCTAAGGGATTCTATTAGGACCCAGGTGCTGCTGTCAGTTGGAGGAACCTACCCAGACTCAGAACACCAGAAAACATCTTCGTTTGTGTGCTGGATGTAGGGAAACAGAGTCAAAGCATCTTTCAGGGGGCACAGTTATTCCATGGTTGTGGGTTGTAAGCTAACACCCACATCCCATGGATAGGCTCTCGCTAATACTTGGTTTAGAGCCCAATCCCAACTTTCCCCCACACACCGGCCTTGGCAAGCCATCATGGAAGACAAGTTAAGGTACTGTATTAGAACCGAAGCGCTGCTGTTACTTGGAAGAACCTCCCCACACTCAAGACATCTGAACCAGATGTCGTGTGTGTGCTGGAGGAGGGAAACAGTGTCCACGCCTATTTATGGGGGCACAGGTGTTCCCAGGTTGGGGATATACTTTCACCACCTCCACTGCCAAAAGATAGGAACTCGCTAATACTTGGTTTTAGACCACAACCACCAACTTCGCTCACAACCCGGCCAAGGTTTATACTCAGGGAAGTCAACCTAATTGATCCAATTAGATCCCAGGTGCTACTGTCTGTTGCAGGAGCCTCCCCACACTCAGGATACCAGAAAACTTCGTGTGTCTGTGGAGGTGGGGAAACAAAGCACACACATTTTTCAGGGGGCACAGTTATTCCCAAGTTGTGGGTTGTATGATAAACATCTCCACTTCCCATGGAGAGGCACATGCTGATACTAGGTTTTAGAGCCCAATCCCACTTTCAGCCAAACTCTGGCCTAGGAAAACCATCAGGGAAGACAAGCAAAGGGGTTCAATAAAAACCAAGACGCTGATGTCACTTGGAGGAACTACCACACCTTCAGGATTCTGGAATCCAACCTTGTGTGGTGGGGAGGTGTGGAGCCCCAATCCACGCAGATGAATATGTGCTCAGGTGTTTCCCTTTAGGGAGAATTCCTCTAAGAACTTCCTCAGTCCATCGGAGGGTACTCACTGCTAATTGGCCTCCAAGCCCAACCCCCAGCTTTCCCTCATGGCCCGGCCTAAGGAAACACTCAGGGAACACAAGCTAAGGGAGTCTAATAGAACCTAGGTTCTGCTGTGATTTGGAGTAGCCTCCCCATGCTCATGATTCCAGAAAACTTCTTCGTGTGTGTGCAGTTGGTGGAGAAACAGAGTCCACGCGTATTTCAGGGGGCACAGGTATTCCATTGTTGTGGGTTGTTGGTTAAACACCTCCAATTTCCATGGAAAGGCACTCACTAATACTTGGATTTAGAGCTCAAATCCCACTTTGAACCGCACTCCAGCTTACGCAATCCATCAGGGAAGAGAGGTTAAGGATTCTCTAGAACACTGGCACTGCTGTCAGTTGGAGGATCTTTCCCAATTCAGGATTCCAGAAGCCAGTCTTGTGGGAGGGGGATTTCTGTATCCCCACTCCACGTAGATGGATGTGGGCACAGGTGTTCACCTTTAGGG
Source organism: Vicugna pacos (assembly GCF_048564905.1). NCBI lineage: Eukaryota > Metazoa > Chordata > Mammalia > Artiodactyla > Camelidae > Vicugna > Vicugna pacos. The sequence goes on along the minus strand of NW_027328741.1, from coordinate 22,893,689 downwards.
AGAATTGATCTAAATACTTCCACATTCCATCGGGGGCACTCGCTACTATATGGCCTCAAAGCCCAACCCCCAGCTTTCCCTCAGAGCCAGGCCTAGGGAAACACTCAGGGATTACAAGCTATCGGATATTACTAGAACCCAGGCGGTGCTGTCACTTGAATTTGCCGGCCCAAACTCAGGATACCTGAACACGTCTTCGTGTGTGTGTTGGAAGTGGGGAAACTGAGTTCATGCATCTTTATGGGGGCACAGTTATTCCCAGGTAGATGATGTAGTTTAAACACCTTCACTTCTCATAGAGAGGCACTAGCTATTACTTGGCTTTAGAGCCCATCCCCCACCATCGCTCACTGCGAGGCCTAGGAAATCACTTAGGGAAGTCAAGCTAAGGGATTCTATTAGAACCCAGGTGCTGCTGTCAGTTTGTGGAGCCTCCCTACTCTCAGAATACCAGAACACTTCTTCGTGTGTGAGCTGGATGTAGGGAAACAGAGTCAAAGCATCTTTCAGGGGGCACAGTTATTCCATGGTTGTGGGTTGTAGGTTAAACAGCCACATCCCATCGATAGGGTCTTGCTAATACTTGGTTTAGAGCCCAACCCCCACATTAAACCCCTCTCCAGCCTAGGAATGCCATCATGGAAGACAAGGTAAGGGATTCTATAAGAACCCAGGCGCTGCTGGCATTTGGAGGAGACTCCCCACAATCAGGATACCTGAGCACGTCTCAGTGTGTGTGCTGGAGGTGGGGAAACAGAGTCCACGCATCTGTATGGGGGCACAGGTGTTCCAAGATTGGGGAAGTAGTTTCAAACCCTCCAATACCCACAGAGATGCACTCGCTATACTTGGCTTTAGAGCACATCCCCCACCATCGCTCACTGCTAGGCCTAGGAAAACTCTTATGGAAGTCAAGCTAAGGGATTCTATTACAACCCAGGTGCTACTGTCTGTTGGAGGAAGCTCCCCACAGTCAGAACACCAGAACACTTTTCCTGTGTTTGCTGGAAGTGGGGAAACATAGCACACGCATTTTTCAGGGGGCACAGTTATTCCATGGTTGTGGGTTGTAGGTTAAACACCCACATCCCATGGATAGGCTCTCGCTACTACTTGGTTTAGAGCCCAGTCCCAACTTTCCCCCGCACACCGGCCTTGGCAATCCACCATGGAATACAAGTTAAGGTATAGTATTAGAACCCAGGCACTGCTGTTATTTGGAAGAACTTCCCCACACTCAAGTCATCTGAACCCAATGTCGTGTATGTGCTGGAGGAGGGAAACAATGTCCACGCATCTTTATGGGGGCACAGGTGTTCTAAGTTGGGGATTTGGTTTAAAAACTCCACTGCCCATAGAGGGGCACTCGCTAACCCTTGTCTTTAGAGCCCATCCCCCACATTCGCTCACAGCCCGGCCTAGGTAAACACTCAAGGAGGTCAAATAACATATTCTATTAGACACCAGGTGCTGCTGTCATTTGGAGGGAACTCCCACCATTCAGGATAGAAGAACACTTCCTCGTTTGTGTGCTGGTGGTGGGGTAACAGGGTCAAGGCATCTTTCAGGTGGCACATGTATTCCCACGTTGCTGGGTGTAGGTAAAATTTCTCAAATTCCCATGTAGATGCATTGGCAAATTCTTGGTATTAGAGCCGAAACCCAACATTCCCCAGCACTCCAGCCTAGGCAAACCATCAGGGAAGGCAAGTTAAGGGATTCAAGTAGAACACAAGCGCTCCTGACATTTGGAGGAACTTCCCCACACTCAGGATCCCGGAACCCAACCTTGTGGCGGGGAGATATGGAGCCACAATCCAAGTAGATGAATGGGGTCACAAATGTTCCCCATTAGGGGGAAGTCCTCTAAATACTTCCACATTCCATAGGGAGGCAGTTGCTGCTACTGGGCCTCCAAGGCAAACTCCCAGCTTTCCCTCTCAGCCCGGCCTAGGAAAACACACAAGGAATACAAGCTAGTTATTCTCTTAGAACCCAGGCACTGCTGTCACTTGGAGGAGCATCCCCACAATCAGGACACCTAAGCACGTCTCCGTGTGTGTACTGGAGGTCGGGAAACAGATTCCACGCATCTTTATGGGGGAAGAGGTTTTCCAAGTTTGGGGAAGTAGTTTAAAACCCTCCACTGCCCACAGAGTTGCACTCGCTAATACTTGGCTTTAGAGCCCTTCCCCCACCATCGCTCACTGCTAGTCCTAGGAAAACACTTAGGGAAGTTAAGCTAAGGGATTCTATTAGGACCCAGGTGCTGCTGTCAGTTGGAGGAACCTACCCAGACTCAGAACACCAGAAAACATCATCGTTTGTGTGCTGGATGTAGGGAAACAGAGTCAAAGCATCTTTCAGGGGGCACAGTTATTCCATGGTTGTGGGTTGTAAGCTAACACCCACATCCCATGGATAGGCTCTCGCTAATACTTGGTTTAGAGCCCAATCCCAACTTTCCCCCACACACCGGCCTTGGCAAGCCATCATGGAAGACAAGTTAAGGTATTGTATTAGAACCGAGGCGCTGCTGTTACTTGGAAGAACCTCCCCACACTCAAGACATCTGAACCAGATGTCGTGTGTGTGCTGGAGGAGGGAAACAGTGTCCACGCCTCTTTATGGGGCACAGGTGTTCCCAGGTTTCACCACCTCCACTGCCAAAAGATAGGAACTCGCTAATACTTGGTTTTAGACCACAACCACCAACTTCGCTCACAACCCGGCCAAGGTATATACTCAGGGAAGTCAACCTAATGGATCCAATTAGATCCCAGGTGCTACTGTCTGTTGCAGGAGCCTCCCCACACTCAGGATACCAGAAAACTTCGTGTGTGTGTGGAGGTGGGGACACAAAGCACACGCATATTTCAGGGGGCACAGTTATTCCCAAGTTGTGGGTTGTATGATAAACATCTCCACTTCCCATGGAGAGGCACATGCTGATACTAGGTTTTAGAGCCCAATCCCACTTTCAGCCAAACTCTGGCCTAGGAAAACCATCAGGGAAGACAAGCAAAGGGGTTCAATTAAAACCAAGACGCTGATGTCACTTGGAGGAACTACCACACCCTCAGGATTCTGGGATCCAACCTTGTGTGGTGGGGAGGTGTGGAGCCCCAATCCACGCAGATGAATATGTGCTCAGGTGTTTCCCTTTAGGGAGAATTCCTCTAAGAACTTCCTCAGTCCATCGGAGGGTACTCGCTGCTAATTGGCTTCCAAGCCCAACCCCCAGCTTTCCCTCATGGCCCGGCCTAAGGAAACACTCAGGGAACACAAGCTAAGGGAGTCTAATAGAACCTAGGTTCTGCTGTGATTTGGAGTAGCCTCCCCATGCTCAGGATTCCAGGAAACTTCTTCGTGTGTGTGCTGTTGGTGGAGAAACAGAGTCCACGCGTATTTCAGGGGGCACAGGTATTCCATTGTTGTGGGTTGTTGGTTAAACACCTACAATTTCCATGGAAAGGCACTCACTAATACTTGGATTTAGAGCTCAAATACCACTTTGAACCGCACTCCAGCTTACACAATCCATCAGGGAAGAGAGGTTAAGGATTCTCTAGAACACAGGCACTGCTGTCAGTGGGAGGATCTTTCCCAATTCAGGATTCCAGAAGCCAGTCTTGTGGGAGGGGGATTTGTGTATCCCCACTCCACGTAGATGGATGTGGGCACAGGTGTTCACCTTTAGGGAGAATTGATCTAAATACTTCCACAGTCCATCGGGGGCACTCGCTAATATATGGACTCAAAGCCCAACCCCCAGATTTCCCTCAGAGCCAGGCCTAGGGAAACACTCAGGGATTACAAGCTATCAGATATTATTAGAACCCAGGCGGTGCTGTCACTTGAAATTGCCGGCCCAAACTCAGGATACCTGAACACGTCTTCGTGTGTGTGTTGGAAGTGGGGAAACTGAGTTCATGCATCTTTATGGGGGCACAGTTATTCCCAGGTAGATGATGTAGTTTAAACACCTTCACTTCTCATAGAGAGGCACTAGCTATTACTTGGCTTTAGAGCCCATCCCCCACCATCGCTCAGTGCTAGGCCTAGGAATTCACTTAGGGAAGTCAAGCTAAGGGATTCTATTAGAACCCAGGTGCTGCTGTCAGTTTGTGGAGCCTCCCTACTCTCAGAATACCAGAACACTTCTTCGTTTGTGAGCTGGATGTAGGGAAACAGAGTCAAAGCATCTTTCAGGGGGCACAGTTATTCCATGGTTGTGGGTTGTAGGTTAAACAGCCACATCCCATCGATAGGCTCTCGCTAATACTTGGTTTAGAGCCCAACCCCCACATTCCACCCCTCTCCAGCCTAGGTATGCCATCAGGGAAGACAAGCTAAGGGATTCTATAAGAACCCAGGCGCTGCTGGCATTTGGAGGAGACTCCCCACAATCAGGATACCTGAGCACGTTTCAGTGTGTGTGCTGGAGGTGGGGAAACAGAGTCCACGCATCTGTATGTGGGCACAGGTGTTCCAAGATTGGGGAAGTAGTTTCAAACCCTCCAATACCCACAGAGATGCACTCGCTAATACTTGGCTTTAGAGCCCATCCCCCACCATCGCTCACTGCTAGGACTAGGAAAACACTAAGGGAAGTCAAGCTAAGGGATTCTATTACAACCCAGGTGCTACTGTCTGTTGGAGGAAGCTCCCCACAGTCAGAACACCAGAACACTTCTTCCTGTGTTTGCTGGAAGTGGGGAAACATAGCACACGCATTTTTCAGGGGGCACAGTTATTCCATGGTTGTGGGTTGTAGGTTAAACACCCACATCCCATGGATAGGATCTCGCTACTACTTGGTTTAGAGCCCAGTCCCAACTTTCCCCCGCACACCGGCCTTGGCAATCCACCATGGAATACAAGTTAAGGTATAGTATTAGAACCCAGGCACTGCTGTTATTTGGAAGAACTTCCCCACACTCAAGACATCTGAACCCAATGTCGTGTATGTGCTGGAGGAGGGAAACAATGTCCACGCATCTTTGTGGGGGCACAGGTGTTCCAAGTTGGGGATTTGGTTTAAAAACTCCATTGCCCATAGAGGGGCACTCGCTAACCCTTGTCTTTAGAGCCCATCCCCCACATTCGCTCACAGCCCGTCCTAGGTAAACACTCAAGGAGGTCAAGGTGACGGATTCTATTAGACCCCAGGTGCTGCTGTCATTTGGAGGGAACTCCCACCATTCAGGATAGAAGAACACTTCCTCGTTTGTGTGCTGGTGGTGGGGAAACAGGGTCAAGGCATCTTTCAGGTGGCACATGTATTCCCACGTTGCTGGGTGTAGGTAAAATTTCTCCAATTCCCATGTAGATGCATTGGCAAATTCTTGGTATTAGAGCCGAAACCCCACATTCCCCAGCACTCCAGCCTAGGCAAACCATCAGGGAAGGCAAGTTAAGGGATTCAAGTAGAACACAAGCGCTCCTGACATTTGGAGGAACTTCCCCACACTCAGGATCCCGGAACCCAACCTTGTGGCGGGGAGATGTGGAGCCACAATCCAAGTAGATGAATGGGGTCACAAATGTTCCCCATTAGGGGGAAGTCCTCTAAATACTTCCACATTCCATAGGGAGGCAGTTGCTGCTACTTGGCCTCCAAGGCAAACTCCCAGCTTTCCCTCTCAGCCCGGCCTAGGAAAACACACAAGGAATACAAGCTAGTTATTCTATTAGAACCCAGGCACTGCTGTCACTTGGAGGAGCCTCCCCACAATCAGGACACCTGAGCACGTCTCCGTGTGTGTACTGGAGTTCGGGAAACAGATTCCACGCATCTTTATGGGGGAACAGGTTTTCCAAGTTTGGGGAAGTAGTTTAAAACCCTCCACTGCCCACAGAGATGCACTCGCTAATACTTGGCTTTAGAGCCCTTCCCCCACCATCGCTCACTGCTAGGCCTAGGAAAACACTTAGGGAAGTCAAGCTAAGGGATTCTATTAGGACCCAGGTGCTGCTGTCAGTTGGAGGAACCTACCCAGACTCAGAACACCAGAAAACATCTTCGTTTGTGTGCTGGATGTAGGGAAACAGAGTCAAAGCATCTTTCAGGGGGCACAGTTATTCCATGGTTGTGGGTTGTAAGCTAACACCCACATCCCATGGATAGGCTCTCGCTAATACTTGGTTTAGAGCCCAATCCCAACTTTCCCCCACACACCGGCCTTGGCAAGCCATCATGGAAGACAAGTTAAGGTATTGTATTAGAACCGAGGCGCTGCTGTTACTTGGAAGAACCTCCCGACACTCAAGACATCTGAACCAGATGTCGTGTGTGTGCTGGAGGAGGGAAACAGTGTCCACGCCTCTTTATGGGGGCACAGGTGTTCCCAGGTTGGGGATATACTTTCACCACCTCCACTGCCAAAAGATAGGAACTCGCTAATACTTGGTTTTAGACCACAACCACCAACTTCGCTGACAACCCGGCCAAGGTATATTCTCAGGGAAGTCAACCTAATGGATCCAATTAGATCCCAGGTGCTACTGTCTGTTGCAGGAGCCTCCCCACACTCAGGATACCAGAAAACTTCGTGTGTGTGTGGAGGTGGGGACACAAAGCACACGCATTTTTCAGGGGGCACAGTTATTCCCAAGTTGTGGGTTGTATGATAAACATCTCCACTTCCCATGGAGAGGCACATGCTGATACTAGGTTTTAGAGCCCAATCCCACTTTCAGCCAAACTCTGGCCTAGGAAAACCATCAGGGAAGACAAGCAAAGGGGTTCAATTAAAACCAAGACGCTGATGTCACTTGGAGGAACTACCACACCCTCAGGATTCTGGGATCCAACCTTGTGTGGTGGGGAGGTGTGGAGCCCCAATCCACGCAGATGAATATGTGCTCAGGTGTTTCCCTTTAGGGAGAATTCCTCTAAGAACTTCCTCAGTCCATCGGAGGGTACTCGCTGCTAATTGGCCTCCAAGCCCAACCCCCAGCTTTCCCTCATGGCCCGGCCTAAGGAAACACTCAGGGAACACAAGCTAAGGGAGTCTAATAGAACCTAGGTTCTGCTGTGATTTGGAGTAGCCTCCCCATGCTCAGGATTCCAGAAAACTTCTTCGTGTGTGTGCTGTTGGTGGAGAAACAGAGTCCACGCGTATTTCAGGGGGCACAGGTATTCCATTGTTGTGGGTTGTTGGTTAAACACCTCCAATTTCCATGGAAAGGCACTCACTAATACTTGGATTTAGAGCTCAAATCCCACTTTGAACCGCACTCCAGCTTACACAATCCATCAGGGAAGAGAGGTTAAGGATTCTCTAGAACACAGGCACTGCTGTCAGTGGGAGGATCATTCCCAATTCAGGATTCCAGAAGCCAGTCTTGTGGGAGGGGGATTTTTGTATCCCCACTCCACGTAGATGGATGTGGGCACAGGTGTTCACCTTTAGGGAGAATTGATCTAAATACTTCCACAGTCCATCGGGGGCACTCGCTAGTATATGGACTCAAAGCCCAACCCCCAGATTTCCCTCAGAGCCAGGCCTAGGGAAACACTCAGGGATTACAAGCTATCGGATATTATTAGAACCCAGGCGGTGCTGTCACTTGAAATTGCCGGCCCAAACTCAGGATACCTGAACACGTCTTCGTGTGTGTGTTGGAAGTGGGGAAACTGAGTTCATGCATCTTTATGGGGGCACAGTTATTCCCAGGTAGATGATGTAGTTTAAACACCTTCACTTCTCATAGAGAGGCACTAGCTATTACTTGGCTTTAGAGCCCATCCCCCACCATCGCTCACTGCTAGGCCTAGGAAATCACTTAGGGAAGTCAAGCTAAGGGATTCTATTAGAACCCAGGTGCTGCTGTCAGTTTGTGGAGCCTCCCTACTCTCAGAATACCAGAAAACTTTTTCGTGTGTGAGCTGGATGTAGGGAAACAGAGTCAAAACATCTTTCAGGATTCACAGTTATTCCATGTTTGTGGGTTGTATGTTAAACAGCCACATCCCATCGATAGGCTCTCGCTAATACTTGGTTTAGAGCCCAACCCCCACATTCCACCCCTCTCCAGCCTAGGAATGCCATCATGGAAGACAAGCTAAGGGATTCTATAAGAACCCAGGCGCTGCTGGCATTTGGAGGAGACTCCCCACAATCAGGATACCTGAGCACGTCTCAGTGTGTGTGCTGGAGGTGGGGAAACAGAGTCCACGCATCTGTATGGGGGCACAGGTGTTCCAAGATTGGGGAAGTAGTTTCAAACCCTCCAATACCCACAGAGATGCACTCGCTAATACTTGGCTTTAGAGCCCATCCCCCACCATCGCTCACTGCTAGGCCTAGGAAAACACTTAGGGAAGTCAAGCTAAGGGATTCTATTACAACCCAGGTGCTACTGTCTGTTGAAGGAAGCTCCCCACAGTCAGAACACCAGAACACTTCTTCCTGTGTTTGCTGGAAGTGGGGAAACATAGCACACGCATTTTTCAGGGCCACAGTTATTCCATGGTTGTGGGTTGTAGGTTAAACACCCACATCCCATGGATAGGCTCTCGCTACTACTTGGTTTAGAGCCCAATCCCAACTTTCCCCCGCACACCGGCCTTGGCAATCCACCATGGAATACAAGTTAAGGTATTGTATTAGAACCCAGGCACTGCTGTTATTTGGAAGAACTTCCCCACACTCAAGACATCTGAACCCAATGTCGTGTATGTGCTGGAGGAGGGAAACAAAGTCCACGCATCTTTATGGGGGCACAGGTGTTCCAAGTTGCGGATTTGGTTTAAAAACTCCACTGCCCAGAGAGGGGCACTCGCTAACCCTTGTCTTTAGAGCCCATCCCCCACATTCGCTCACAGCCCGGCCTAGGTAAACACTCAAGGAGGTCAAGGTAACGGATTCTATTAGACCCCAGGTGCTGCTGTCATTTGGAGGGAACTCCCACCATTCAGGATAGAAGAACACTTCCTCGTTTGTGTGCTGGTGGTGGGGAAAGAGGGTCATGGCATCTTTCAGGTGGCACATGTATTCCCAAGTTGCTGGGTGTAGGTAAATTTTCTCAAATTCCCATGTAGATGCATTGGCATATTCTTGGTATTAGAGCCGAAACCCCACATTCCCCAGCACTCCAGCCTAGGCAAACCATCAGGGAAGGCAAGTTAAGGGATTCAAGTAGAACACAAGCGCTCCTGACATTTGGAGGAACTTCCCCACACTCAGGATCCCGGAACCCAACCTTGTGGCGGGGAGATGTGGAGCCACAATCCAAGTAGATGAATGGGGTCACAAATGTTCCCCATTAGGGGGAAGTCCTCTAAATACTTCCACATTCCATAGGGAGGCAGTTGCTGCTACTTGGCCTCCAAGGCAAACTCCCAGCTTTCCCTCTCAGCCCGGCCTAGGAAAACACACAAGGAATACAAGCTAGTTATTCTATTAGAACCCAGGCACTGCTGTCACTTGGAGGAGCCTCCCCACAATCAGGACACCTGAGCACGTCTCCGTGTGTGTACTGGAGGTCGGGAAACAGATTCCACGCATCTTTATGGGGGAACAGGTTTTCCAAGTTTGGGGAAGTAGTTTAAAACCCTCCACTGCCCACAGAGATGCACTCGCTAATACTTGGCTTTAGAGCCCTTCCCCCACCATCGCTCACTGCTAGGCCTAGGAAAACACTTAGGGAAGTCAAGCTAAGGGATTCTATTAGGACCCAGGTGCTGCTGTCAGTTGGAGGAACCTACCCAGACTCAGAACACCAGAAAACATCTTCGTTTGTGTGCTGGATGTAGGGAAACAGAGTCAAAGCATCTTTCAGGGGGCACAGTTATTCCATGGTTGTGGGTTGTAAGCTAACACCCACATCCCATGGATAGGCTCTCGCTAATACTTGGTTTAGAGCCCAATCCCAACTTTCCCCCACACACCGGCCTTGGCAAGCCATCATGGAAGACAAGTTAAGGTATTGTATTAGAACCGAGGCGCTGCTGTTACTTGGAAGAACCTCCCGACACTCAAGACATCTGAACCAGATGTCGTGTGTGTGCTGGAGGAGGGAAACAGTGTCCACGCCTCTTTATGGGGGCACAGGTGTTCCCAGGTTGGGGATATACTTTCACCACCTCCACTGCCAAAAGATAGGAACTCGCTAATACTTGGTTTTAGACCACAACCACCAACTTCGCTGACAACCCGGCCAAGGTTTATACTCAGGGAAGTCAACCTAATGGATCCAATTAGATCCCAGGTGCTACTGTCTGTTGCAGGAGCCTCCCCACACCCAGGATACCAGAAAACTTCGTGTGTGTGTGGAGGTGGGGAAACAAAGCACACGCATTTTTCAGGGGGCACAGTTATTCCCAAGTTGTGGGTTTTATGATAAACATCTCCACTTCCAATGGAGAGGCACATGCTGATACTAGGTTTTAGAGCCCAATCCCACTTTCAGCCAAACTCTGGCCTAGGAAAACCATCAGGGAAGACAAGCAAAGGGGTCCAATTAAAACCAAGACGCTGATGTCACTTGGAGGAACTACCACACCCTCAGGATTTTGGAATCCAACCTTGTGTGGTGGGGAGGTGTGGAGCCCCAATCCACGCAGATGAATATGTGCTCAGGTGTTTCCCTTTAGGGAGAATTCCTCTAAGAACTTCCTCAGTCCATCGGAGGGTACTCGCTGCTAATTGGCCTCCAAGCCCAACCCCCAGCTTTCCCTCATGGCCCGGCCTAAGGAAACACTCAGGGAACACAAGCTAAGGGAGTCTAATAGAACCTAGGTTCTGCTGTGATTTGGAGTAGATTCCCCATGCTCAGGATTCCAGAAAACTTCTTCGTGTGTGTGCTGTTGGTGGAGAAACAGAGTCCACGCATATTTCAGGGGGCACAGGTATTCCATTGTTGTGGGTTGTTGGTTAAACACCTCCAATTTCCATGGAAAGGCACTCACTAATACTTGGATTTAGAGCTCAAATCCCAATTTGAACCGCACTCCAGCTTACGCAATCCATCAGGGAAAAGAGGTTAAGGATTGTCTAGAACACTGGCACTGCTGTCAGTTGGAGGATCTTTCCCAATTTAGGATTCCCGAAGCCAGTCTTGTGGGAGGGGGATTTCTGTATCCCCACTCCACGTAGATGGATGTGGGCACAGGTGTTCACCTTTAGGGAGAATTGATCTAAATACTTCCACAGTCCATCGGGGGCACTCGCTACTATATGGCCTCAAAGCCCAACCCCCAGCTTTCCCTCAGAGCCAGGCCTAGGGAAACACTCAGGGATTACAAGCTATCGGATATTATTAGAACCCAGGCGGTGCTGTCGCTTGAAATTACCGGCCCAAACTCAGGATACCTGAAAACGTCTTCGTGTGTGTGTTGGAAGTGGGGAAACTGAGTTCATGCATCTTTATGGGGGCACAGTTATTCCCAGGTAGATGATGTAGTTTAAACACCATCACTTCTCATAAAGAGGCACTAGCTATTACTTGGCTTTAGAGCCCATCCTCCACCATCGCTCACTGCTAGGCCTAGGAAATCACTTAGGGAAGTCAAGCTAAGGGTTTCTATTAGAACCCAGGTGCTGCTGTCAGTTTGTGGAGCCTCCCTACTCTCAGAATACCAGAACAATTCTTCGTGTGTGAGCTGGATGTAGGGAAACAGAGTCAAAGCATCTTTCAGGGGGCACAGTTATTCCATGGTTGTGGGTTGTAGGTTAAACAGCCACATCCCATCGATAGGCTCTCGCTAATACTTGGTTTAGAGCCCAACCCCCACATTCCACCCCTCTCCAGCCTAGGAATGCCATCAGGGAAGACAAGCTAAGGGATTCTATAAGAACCCAGGCGCTGCTGGCATTTGGAGGAGACTCCCCACAATCAGGATACCTGAGCACGTCTCAGTGTGTGTGCTGGAGGTGGGGAAACAGAGTCCACGCATCTGTATGGGGGCACAGGTGTTCCAAGATTGGGGAAGTAGTTTCAAACCCTCCAATACCCACAGAGATGCACTCGCTAATACTTGGCTTTAGAGCCCATCCCCCACCATCGCTCACTGCTAGGCCTAGGAAAACACTTAGGGAAGTCAAGCTAAGGGATTCTATTACAACCCAGGTGCTACTGTCTGTTGGAGGAAGCTCCCCACAGTCAGAAGACCAGAACACTCCTTCCTGTGTTTGCTGGAAGTGGGGAAACATAGCACACGCATATTTCAGGGGGCACAGTTATTCCATGGTTGTGGGTTGTAGGTTAAACACCCACATCCCATGGATAGGCTCTCGCTACTACTTGGTTTAGAGCCCAATCCCAACTTTCCCCCGCACACCGGCCTTGGCAATCCACCATGGAATACAAGTTAAGGTATAGTATTAGAACCCAGGCACTGCTGTTATTTGGAAGAACTTCCCCACACTCAAGACATCTGAACCCAATGTCGTGTATGTGCTGGTGGAGGGAAACAATGTCCACGCATATTTATGGGGGCACAGGTGTTCCAAGTTGGGGATTTGGTTTAAAAACTCCACTGCCCATAGAGGGGCACTCGCTAACCCTTGTTTTTAGAGCTCATCCCCCACTTTCTCTCACAGCCCTGCCTAGGTAAACACTCAAGGAGGTCAAGTAACGGATTCTATTAGACCCCAGGTGCTGCTGTCATTTGGAGGGAACTCCCACCATTCAGGATAGAAGAACACTTCCTCGTTTGTGTGTTGGTGGTGGGTAACAGGGTCAAGGCATCTTTCAAGTGGCACATGTATTCCCACGTTGCTGGGTGTAGGTAAATTTTCTCAAATTCCCATGTAGATGCATTGGCAAATTCTTGGTATTAGAGCCGAAACCCCACATTCCCCAGCACTCCACCCTAGGCAAACCATCAGGGAAGGCAAGTTAAGGGATTCAAGTAGAACACAAGCGCTCCTGACATTTGGAGGAACTTCCCCACACTCAGGATCCGGGAACCCAACCTTGTGGCGGGGAGATGTGGAGCCACAATCCAAGTAGATGAATGGGGTCACAAATGTTCCCCATTAGGGGGAAGTCCTCTAAATACTTCCACATTCCATAGGGAGGCAGTTGCTGCTACTTGGCCTCCAAGTCAAACTCCCAGCTTTCCCTTTCAGCCCGGCCTAGGAAAACACACAAGGAATACAAGCTAGTTATTCTATTAGAACCCAGGCACTGCTGTCACTTGGAGGAGCCTCCCCACAATCAGGACACCTGAGCACGTCTCCGTGTGTGTACTGGAGGTCGGGAAACAGATTCCACGCATCTTTATGGGGGACCAAGTTTTCCAAGTTTGGGGAAGTCGTTTAAAACCCTCCACTGCCCACAGAGATGCACTCGCTAATACTTGGCTTTAGAGCCCTTCCCCCACCATCGCTCACTGCTAGGCCTAGGAAAACACTTAGGGAAGTCAAGCTAAGGGATTCTATTAGGACCCAGGTGCTGCTGTCAGTTGGAGGAACCTACCCAGACTCAGAACACCAGAAAACATCTTCGTTTGTGTGCTGGATGTAGGGAAACAGAGTCAAAGCATCTTTCAGGGGGCACAGTTATTCCATGGTTGTGGGTTGTAAGCTAACACCCACATCCCATGGATAGGCTCTCGCTAATACTTGGTTTAGAGCCCAATCCCAACTTTCCCCCACACACCGGCCTTGGCAAGCCATCATGGAAGACAAGTTAAGGTATTGTATTAGAACCGAGGCGCTGCTGTTACTTGGAAGAACCTCCCCACACTCAAGACATCTGAACCAGATGTCGTGTGTGTGCTGGAGGAGGGAAACAGTGTCCACGCCTCTTTATGGGGGCACAGGTGTTCCCAGGTTGGGGATATACTTTCACCACCTCCACTGCCAAAAGATAGGAACTCGCTAATACTTGGTTTTAGACCACAACCACCAACTTCGCTGACAACCCGGCCAAGGTATATTCTCAGGGAAGTCAACCTAATGGATCCAATTAGATCCCAGGTGCTACTGTCTGTTGCAGGAGCCTCCCCACACTCAGGATACCAGAAAACTTCGTGTGTGTGTGGAGGTGGGGACACAAAGCACACGCATTTTTCAGGGGGCACAGTTATTCCCAAGTTGTGGGTTGTATGATAAACATCTCCACTTCCCATGGAGAGGCACATGCTGATACTAGGTTTTAGAGCCCAATCCCACTTTCAGCCAAACTCTGGCCTAGGAAAACCATCAGGGAAGACAAGCAAAGGGGTTCAATTAAAACCAAGACGCTGATGTCACTTGGAGGAACTACCACACCCTCAGGATTCTGGGATCCAACCTTGTGTGGTGGGGAGGTGTGGAGCCCCAATCCACGCAGATGAATATGTGCTCAGGTGTTTCCCTTTAGGGAGAATTCCTCTAAGAACTTCCTCAGTCCATCGGAGGGTACTCGCTGCTAATTGGCCTCCAAGCCCAACCCCCAGCTTTCCCTCATGGCCCGGCCTAAGGAAACACTCAGGGAACACAAGCTAAGGGAGTCTAATAGAACCTAGGTTCTGCTGTGATTTGGAGTAGCCTCCCCATGCTCAGGATTCCAGAAAACTTCTTCGTGTGTGTGCTGTTGGTGGAGAAACAGAGTCCACGCGTATTTCAGGGGGCACAGGTATTCCATTGTTGTGGGTTGTTGGTTAAACACCTCCAATTTCCATGGAAAGGCACTCACTAATACTTGGATTTAGAGCTCAAATCCCACTTTGAACCGCACTCCAGCTTACACAATCCATCAGGGAAGAGAGGTTAAGGATTCTCTAGAACACAGGCACTGCTGTCAGTGGGAGGATCATTCCCAATTCAGGATTCCAGAAGCCAGTCTTGTGGGAGGGGGATTTTTGTATCCCCACTCCACGTAGATGGATGTGGGCACAGGTGTTCACCTTTAGGGAGAATTGATCTAAATACTTCCACAGTCCATCGGGGGCACTCGCTAGTATATGGACTCAAAGCCCAACCCCCAGATTTCCCTCAGAGCCAGGCCTAGGGAAACACTCAGGGATTACAAGCTATCGGATATTATTAGAACCCAGGCGGTGCTGTCACTTGAAATTGCCGGCCCAAACTCAGGATACCTGAACACGTCTTCGTGTGTGTGTTGGAAGTGGGGAAACTGAGTTCATGCATCTTTATGGGGGCACAGTTATTCCCAGGTAGATGATGTAGTTTAAACACCTTCACTTCTCATAGAGAGGCACTAGCTATTACTTGGCTTTAGAGCCCATCCCCCACCATCGCTCACTGCTAGGCCTAGGAAATCACTTAGGGAAGTCAAGCTAAGGGATTCTATTAGAACCCAGGTGCTGCTGTCAGTTTGTGGAGCCTCCCTACTCTCAGAATACCAGAAAACTTTTTCGTGTGTGAGCTGGATGTAGGGAAACAGAGTCAAAACATCTTTCAGGATTCACAGTTATTCCATGTTTGTGGGTTGTATGTTAAACAGCCACATCCCATCGATAGGCTCTCGCTAATACTTGGTTTAGAGCCCAACCCCCACATTCCACCCCTCTCCAGCCTAGGAATGCCATCATGGAAGACAAGCTAAGGGATTCTATAAGAACCCAGGCGCTGCTGGCATTTGGAGGAGACTCCCCACAATCAGGATACCTGAGCACGTCTCAGTGTGTGTGCTGGAGGTGGGGAAACAGAGTCCACGCATCTGTATGGGGGCACAGGTGTTCCAAGATTGGGGAAGTAGTTTCAAACCCTCCAATACCCACAGAGATGCACTCGCTAATACTTGGCTTTAGAGCCCATCCCCCACCATCGCTCACTGCTAGGCCTAGGAAAACACTTAGGGAAGTCAAGCTAAGGGATTCTATTACAACCCAGGTGCTACTGTCTGTTGAAGGAAGCTCCCCACAGTCAGAACACCAGAACACTTCTTCCTGTGTTTGCTGGAAGTGGGGAAACATAGCACACGCATTTTTCAGGGCCACAGTTATTCCATGGTTGTGGGTTGTAGGTTAAACACCCACATCCCATGGATAGGCTCTCGCTACTACTTGGTTTAGAGCCCAATCCCAACTTTCCCCCGCACACCGGCCTTGGCAATCCACCATGGAATACAAGTTAAGGTATTGTATTAGAACCCAGGCACTGCTGTTATTTGGAAGAACTTCCCCACACTCAAGACATCTGAACCCAATGTCGTGTATGTGCTGGAGGAGGGAAACAAAGTCCACGCATCTTTATGGGGGCACAGGTGTTCCAAGTTGCGGATTTGTTTTAAAAACTCCACTGCCCAGAGAGGGGCACTCGCTAACCCTTGTCTTTAGAGCCCATCCCCCACATTCGCTCACAGCCCGGCCTAGGTAAACACTCAAGGAGGTCAAGGTAACGGATTCTATTAGACCCCAGGTGCTGCTGTCATTTGGAGGGAACTCCCACCATTCAGGATAGAAGAACACTTCCTCGTTTGTGTGCTGGTGGTGGGGAAAGAGGGTCATGGCATCTTTCAGGTGGCACATGTATTCCCAAGTTGCTGGGTGTAGGTAAATTTTCTCAAATTCCCATGTAGATGCATTGGCATATTCTTGGTATTAGAGCCGAAACCCCACATTCCCCAGCACTCCAGCCTAGGCAAACCATCAGGGAAGGCAAGTTAAGGGATTCAAGTAGAACACAAGCGCTCCTGACATTTGGAGGAACTTCCCCACACTCAGGATCCCGGAACCCAACCTTGTGGCGGGGAGATGTGGAGCCACAATCCAAGTAGATGAATGGGGTCACAAATGTTCCCCATTAGGGGGAAGTCCTCTAAATACTTCCACATTCCATAGGGAGGCAGTTGCTGCTACTTGGCCTCCAAGGCAAACTCCCAGCTTTCCCTCTCAGCCCGGCCTAGGAAAACACACAAGGAATACAAGCTAGTTATTCTATTAGAACCCAGGCACTGCTGTCACTTGGAGGAGCCTCCCCACAATCAGGACACCTGAGCACGTCTCCGTGTGTGTACTGGAGGTCGGGAAACAGATTCCACGCATCTTTATGGGGGAACAGGTTTTCCAAGTTTGGGGAAGTAGTTTAAAACCCTCCACTGCCCACAGAGATGCACTCGCTAATACTTGGCTTTAGAGCCCTTCCCCCACCATCGCTCACTGCTAGGCCTAGGAAAACACTTAGGGAAGTCAAGCTAAGGGATTCTATTAGGACCCAGGTGCTGCTGTCAGTTGGAGGAACCTACCCAGACTCAGAACACCAGAAAACATCTTCGTTTGTGTGCTGGATGTAGGGAAACAGAGTCAAAGCATCTTTCAGGGGGCACAGTTATTCCATGGTTGTGGGTTGTAAGCTAACACCCACATCCCATGGATAGGCTCTCGCTAATACTTGGTTTAGAGCCCAATCCCAACTTTCCCCCACACACCGGCCTTGGCAAGCCATCATGGAAGACAAGTTAAGGTATTGTATTAGAACCGAGGCGCTGCTGTTACTTGGAAGAACCTCCCGACACTCAAGACATCTGAACCAGATGTCGTGTGTGTGCTGGAGGAGGGAAACAGTGTCCACGCCTCTTTATGGGGGCACAGGTGTTCCCAGGTTGGGGATATACTTTCACCACCTCCACTGCCAAAAGATAGGAACTCGCTAATACTTGGTTTTAGACCACAACCACCAACTTCGCTCACAACCCGGCCAAGGTTTATACTCAGGGAAGTCAACCTAATGGATCCAATTAGATCCCAGGTGCTACTGTCTGTTGCAGGAGCCTCCCCACACCCAGGATACCAGAAAACTTCGTGTGTGTGTGGAGGTGGGGAAACAAAGCACACGCATTTTTCAGGGGGCACAGTTATTCCCAAGTTGTGGGTTTTATGATAAACATCTCCACTTCCAATGGAGAGGCACATGCTGATACTAGGTTTTAGAGCCCAATCCCACTTTCAGCCAAACTCTGGCCTAGGAAAACCATCAGGGAAGACAAGCAAAGGGGTCCAATTAAAACCAAGACGCTGATGTCACTTGGAGGAACTACCACACCCTCAGGATTTTGGAATCCAACCTTGTGTGGTGGGGAGGTGTGGAGCCCCAATCCACGCAGATGAATATGTGCTCAGGTGTTTCCCTTTAGGGAGAATTCCTCTAAGAACTTCCTCAGTCCATCGGAGGGTACTCGCTGCTAATTGGCCTCCAAGCCCAACCCCCAGCTTTCCCTCATGGCCCGGCCTAAGGAAACACTCAGGGAACACAAGCTAAGGGAGTCTAATAGAACCTAGGTTCTGCTGTGATTTGGAGTAGATTCCCCATGCTCAGGATTCCAGAAAACTTCTTCGTGTGTGTGCTGTTGGTGGAGAAACAGAGTCCACGCATATTTCAGGGGGCACAGGTATTCCATTGTTGTGGGTTGTTGGTTAAACACCTCCAATTTCCATGGAAAGGCACTCACTAATACTTGGATTTAGAGCTCAAATCCCAATTTGAACCGCACTCCAGCTTACGCAATCCATCAGGGAAAAGAGGTTAAGGATTGTCTAGAACACTGGCACTGCTGTCAGTTGGAGGATCTTTCCCAATTTAGGATTCCCGAAGCCAGTCTTGTGGGAGGGGGATTTCTGTATCCCCACTCCACGTAGATGGATGTGGGCACAGGTGTTCACCTTTAGGGAGAATTGATCTAAATACTTCCACAGTCCATCGGGGGCACTCGCTACTATATGGCCTCAAAGCCCAACCCCCAGCTTTCCCTCAGAGCCAGGCCTAGGGAAACACTCAGGGATTACAAGCTATCGGATATTATTAGAACCCAGGCGGTGCTGTCGCTTGAAATTACCGGCCCAAACTCAGGATACCTGAAAACGTCTTCGTGTGTGTGTTGGAAGTGGGGAAACTGAGTTCATGCATCTTTATGGGGGCACAGTTATTCCCAGGTAGATGATGTAGTTTAAACACCATCACTTCTCATAAAGAGGCACTAGCTATTACTTGGCTTTAGAGCCCATCCTCCACCATCGCTCACTGCTAGGCCTAGGAAATCACTTAGGGAAGTCAAGCTAAGGGTTTCTATTAGAACCCAGGTGCTGCTGTCAGTTTGTGGAGCCTCCCTACTCTCAGAATACCAGAACAATTCTTCGTGTGTGAGCTGGATGTAGGGAAACAGAGTCAAAGCATCTTTCAGGGGGCACAGTTATTCCATGGTTGTGGGTTGTAGGTTAAACAGCCACATCCCATCGATAGGCTCTCGCTAATACTTGGTTTAGAGCCCAACCCCCACATTCCACCCCTCTCCAGCCTAGGAATGCCATCAGGGAAGACAAGCTAAGGGATTCTATAAGAACCCAGGCGCTGCTGGCATTTGGAGGAGACTCCCCACAATCAGGATACCTGAGCACGTCTCAGTGTGTGTGCTGGAGGTGGGGAAACAGAGTCCACGCATCTGTATGGGGGCACAGGTGTTCCAAGATTGGGGAAGTAGTTTCAAACCCTCCAATACCCACAGAGATGCACTCGCTAATACTTGGCTTTAGAGCCCATCCCCCACCATCGCTCACTGCTAGGCCTAGGAAAACACTTAGGGAAGTCAAGCTAAGGGATTCTATTACAACCCAGGTGCTACTGTCTGTTGGAGGAAGCTCCCCACAGTCAGAAGACCAGAACACTCCTTCCTGTGTTTGCTGGAAGTGGGGAAACATAGCACACGCATATTTCAGGGGGCACAGTTATTCCATGGTTGTGGGTTGTAGGTTAAACACCCACATCCCATGGATAGGCTCTCGCTACTACTTGGTTTAGAGCCCAATCCCAACTTTCCCCCGCACACCGGCCTTGGCAATCCACCATGGAATACAAGTTAAGGTATAGTATTAGAACCCAGGCACTGCTGTTATTTGGAAGAACTTCCCCACACTCAAGACATCTGAACCCAATGTCGTGTATGTGCTGGTGGAGGGAAACAATGTCCACGCATATTTATGGGGGCACAGGTGTTCCAAGTTGGGGATTTGGTTTAAAAACTCCACTGCCCATAGAGGGGCACTCGCTAACCCTTGTTTTTAGAGCTCATCCCCCACTTTCTCTCACAGCCCTGCCTAGGTAAACACTCAAGGAGGTCAAGTAACGGATTCTATTAGACCCCAGGTGCTGCTGTCATTTGGAGGGAACTCCCACCATTCAGGATAGAAGAACACTTCCTCGTTTGTGTGTTGGTGGTGGGTAACAGGGTCAAGGCATCTTTCAAGTGGCACATGTATTCCCACGTTGCTGGGTGTAGGTAAATTTTCTCAAATTCCCATGTAGATGCATTGGCAAATTCTTGGTATTAGAGCCGAAACCCCACATTCCCCAGCACTCCACCCTAGGCAAACCATCAGGGAAGGCAAGTTAAGGGATTCAAGTAGAACACAAGCGCTCCTGACATTTGGAGGAACTTCCCCACACTCAGGATCCGGGAACCCAACCTTGTGGCGGGGAGATGTGGAGCCACAATCCAAGTAGATGAATGGGGTCACAAATGTTCCCCATTAGGGGGAAGTCCTCTAAATACTTCCACATTCCATAGGGAGGCAGTTGCTGCTACTTGGCCTCCAAGTCAAACTCCCAGCTTTCCCTTTCAGCCCGGCCTAGGAAAACACACAAGGAATACAAGCTAGTTATTCTATTAGAACCCAGGCACTGCTGTCACTTGGAGGAGCCTCCCCACAATCAGGACACCTGAGCACGTCTCCGTGTGTGTACTGGAGGTCGGGAAACAGATTCCACGCATCTTTATGGGGGACCAAGTTTTCCAAGTTTGGGGAAGTAGTTTAAAACCCTCCACTGCCCACAGAGATGCACTCGCTAATACTTGGCTTTAGAGCCCTTCCCCCACCATCGCTCACTGCTAGGCCTAGGAAAACACTTAGGGAAGTCAAGCTAAGGGATTCTATTAGGACCCAGGTGCTGCTGTCAGTTGGAGGAACCTACCCAGACTCAGAACACCAGAAAACATCTTCGTTTGTGTGCTGGATGTAGGGAAACAGAGTCAAAGCATCTTTCAGGGGGCACAGTTATTCCATGGTTGTGGGTTGTAAGCTAACACCCACATCCCATGGATAGGCTCTCGCTAATACTTGGTTTAGAGCCCAATCCCAACTTTCCCCCACACACCGGCCTTGGCAAGCCATCATGGAAGGCAAGTTAAGGTATTGTATTAGAACCGAGGCGCTGCTGTAACTTGGACGAACCTCCCCACACTCAAGACATCTGAACCAGATGTCGTGTGTGTGCTGGAGGAGGGAAACAGTGTCCACGCCTCTTTATGGGGGCACAGGTGTTCCCAGGTTGGGGATATACTTTCACCACCTCCACTGCCAAAAGATAGGAACTCGCTAATACTTGGTTTTAGACCACAACCACCAACTTCGCTCACAACCCGGCCAAGGTATATACTCAGGGAAGTCAACCTAATGGATCCAATTAGATCCCAGGTGCTACTGTCTGTTGCAGGAGCCTCCCCACACTCAGGATACCAGAAAACTTCGTGTGTGTGTGTGGAGGTGGGGAAACAAAGCACACGCATTTTTCAGGGGGCACAGTTATTCCCAAGTTGTGGGTTGTATGATAAACATCTCCACTTCCCATGGAGAGGCACATGCTGATACTAGGTTTTAGAGCCCAATCCCACTTTCAGCCAAACTCTGGCCTAGGAAAACCATCAGGGAAGACAAGCAAAGGGGTTCAATTAAAACCAAGACGCTGATGTCACTTGGAGGAACTACCACACCCTCAGGATTCTGGAATCCAACCTTGTGTGGTGGGGAGGTGTGGAGCCCCAATCCACGCAGATGAATATGTGCTCAGGTGTTTCCCTTTAGGGAGAATTCCTCTAAGAACTTCCTCAGTCCATCGGAGGGTACTCGCTGCTAATTGTCCTCCAAGCCCAACCCCCAGCTTTCCCTCAAAGCCCGGCCTAAGGAAACACTCAGGGAACACAAGCTAAGGGATTCTAATAGAACCTAGGTTCTGCTGTGATTTGGAGTAGCCTCCCCATGCTCAGGATTCCAGAAAACTTCTTCGTGTGTGTGCTGTTGGTGGAGAAACAGAGTCCACGCGTATTTCAGGGGGCACAGGTATTCCATTGTTGTGGGTTGTTGTTTAAACACCTCCAATTTCCATGGAAAGGCACTCACTAATACTTGGATTTAGAGCTCAAATCCCACTTTGAACCGCACTCCAGCTTACGCAATCCATCAGGGAAGAGAGGTTAAGGATTCTCTAGAACACTGGCACTGCTGTCAGTTGGAGGATATTTCCCAATTCAGGATTCCAGAAGCCAGTCTTGTGCGAGGGGGATTTCTGTATCCCCACTCCACGTAGATGGATGTGGGCACAGGTGTTCACCTTTAGGGAGAATTGATCTAAATACTTCCACAGTCCATCGGGGGCAGTCGCTAATATATGGCCTCAAAGCCCAACCCCAAGCTTTCCCTCAGAGCCAAGCCTAGGGAAACACTCAGGGATTACAAGCTATCGGATATTATTAGAACAAAGGCGGTGCTGTCGCTTGAAATTGCCGGCCCAAACTCAGGATACCTGAACATGTCTTCGTGTGTGTGTTGGAAGTGGGGAAACTGAGTTCATGCATCTTTATGGGGGCACAGTTATTCCCAGGTAGATGATGTAGTTTAAACACCTTCACTTCTCATAGAGAGGCACTAGCTATTACTTGGCTTTAGAGCCCATCCCCCACCATCGCTCACTGCTAGGCCTAGGAAATCACTTAGGGAAGTCAAGCTAAGGGATTCTATTAGAACCCAGGTGCTGCTGTCAGTTTGTGGAGCCTCCCTACTCTCAGAATACCAGAACACTTCTTCGTGTGTGAGCTGGATGTAGGGAAACAGAGTCAAAGCATCTTTCAGGGGGCACAGTTATTCCATGGTTGTGGGTTGTAGGTTAAACAGCCACATCCCATCGATAGGCTCTCGCTAATACTTGGTTTAGAGCCCAACCCCCACATTCCACCCCTCTCCAGCCTAGGAATGCCATCAGGGAAGACAAGCTAAGGGATTCTATAAGAACCCAGGCGCTGCTGGCATTTGGAGGAGACTCCCCACAATCAGAATACCTGAGCACGTCTCAGTGTGTG
The DNA here is from genome assembly GCF_048564905.1 of Vicugna pacos. NCBI lineage: Eukaryota > Metazoa > Chordata > Mammalia > Artiodactyla > Camelidae > Vicugna > Vicugna pacos. The sequence continues at coordinate 22,870,664 of NW_027328741.1, read as the reverse complement.
TGCTGGAGGTGGGGAAACAGAGTCCACGCATCTGTATGGGGGCACAGGTGTTCCAAGATTGGGGAAGTAGTTTCAAACCCTCCAATACCCACAGAGATGCACTCGCTAATACTTGGCTTTAGAGCCCATCCCCCACCATTGCTCAATGCTAGGCCTAGGAAAACACTTAGGGAAGTCAAGTTAAGGGATTCTATTACAACCCAGGTGCTACTGTCTGTTGGAGGAAGCTCCCCACAGTCAGAACACCAGAACACTTCTTCCTGTGTTTGCTGGAAATGGGGAAACATAGCACACGCATTTTTCAGGGGGCACAGTTATTCCATGGTTGTGGGTTGTAGGTTAAACACGCACATCCCATGGATAGGCTCTCGCTACTACTTGGTTTAGAGCCCAGTCCCAACTTTCCCCCGCACACCGGCCTTGGCAATCCACCATGGAATACAAGTTAAGGTATAGTATTAGAACCCAGGCACTGCTGTTATTTGGAAGAACTTCCCCACACTCAAGACATCTGAACCCAATGTCGTGTATGTGCTGGTGGAGGGAAACAAAGTCCACGCATCTTTATGGGGGCACAGGTGTTCCAAGTTGGGGATTTGGTTTAAAAACTCCACTGCCCATAGAGGGGCACTCGCTAACCCTTGTCTTTAGAGCCCATCCCCCACATTCGCTCACAGCCCGGCCTAGGTAAACACTCAAGGAGGTCAAGGTAACGGATTCTATTAGACCCCAGGTGCTGCTGTCATTTGGAGGGAACTCCCACCATTCAGGATAGAAGAACACTTCCTCGTTTGTGTGCTGGTGGTGGGGAAACAGGGTCAAGGCATCTTTCAGGTGGCACATGTATTCCCACGTTGCTGGGTGTAGGTAAAATTTCTCAAATTCCCATGTAGATGCATTGGCCAATTCTTGGTATTAGAGCCGAAACCCCACATTCCCCAGCACTCCAGCCTAGGCAAACCATCAGGGAAGGCAAGTTAAGGGATTCAAGTAGAACACAAGCGCTCCTGACATTTTGAGGAACTTCCCCACACTCAGGATCCCGGAACCCAACCTTGTGGCGGGGAGATGTGGAGCCACAATCCAAGTAGATGAATGGGGTCACAAATGTTCCCCATTAGGGGGAAGTCCTCTAAATACTTCCACATTCCATAGGGAGGCAGTTGCTGCTACTTGGCCTCCAAGGCAAACTCCCAGCTTTCCCTCTCAGCCCGGCCTAGGAAAACACACAAGGAATACAAGCTAGTTATTCTATTAGAACCCAGGCACTGCTGTCACTTGGAGGAGCCTCCCCACAATCAGGACACCTGAGCACGTCTCCGTGTGTGTACTGGAGGTCGGGAAACAGATTCCACGCATCTTTATGGGGGAACAGGTTTTCCAAGTTTGGGGAAGTTGTTTAAAACCCTCCACTGCCCACAGAGTTGCACTCGCTAATACTTGGCTTTAGAGCCCTTCTCCCACCATCGCTCACTGCTAGGCCTAGGAAAACACTTAGGGAAGTCAAGCTAAGGGATTCTATTAGGACCCAGGTGCTGCTGTCAGTTGGAGGAACCTACCCAGTCTCAGAACACCAAAAAACAACTTCGTGTGTGTGCTGGATGTAGGGAAACAGAGTCAAAGCATCTTTCAGGGGGCACAGTTATTCCATGGTTGTGGGTTGTAAGCTAACACCCACATCCCATGGATAGGCTCTCACTAATACTTGGTTTAGAGCCCAATCCCAACTTTCCCCCACACACCGGCCTTGGCAAGCCATCATGGAAGACAAGTTAAGGTATTGTATTAGAACCGACTCGCTGCTGTTACTTGGAAGAACCTCCCCACACTCAAGACATCTGAACCAGATGTCGTGTGTGTGCTGGAGGAAGGAAACAGTGTCCACGCCTCTTTATGGGGGCACAGGTGTTCCCAGGTTGGGGATATACTTTCACCACCTCCACTGCCAAAAGATAGGAACTCGCTAATACTTGGTTTTAGACCACAACCACCAACTTCGCTCACAACCCGGCCAAGGTATATACTCAGGGAAGTCAACCTAATGGATCCAATTAGATCCCAGGTGCTACTGTCTGTTGCAGGAGCCTCCCCACACCCAGGATACCAGAAAACTTCGTGTGTGTGTGGAGGTGGGGTAACAAAGCACACGCATTTTTCAGGGGGCACAGTTATTCCCAAGTTGTGGGTTGTATGATCAACATCTCCACTTCCCATGGAGTGGCACATGCTGATACTAGGTTTTAGAGCCCAATCCCACTTTCAGCCAAACTCTGGCCTAGGAAAACCATCAGGGAAGACAAGCAAAGGGGTTCAATTAAAACCAAGACGCTGATATCACTTGGAGGAACTACCACACCCTCAGGATTCTGGAATCCAACCTTGTGTGGTGGGGAGGTGTGGAGCCCCAATCCACGCAGATGAATATGTGCTCAGGTGTTTCCCCTTAGGGAGAATTCCTCTAAGAACTTCCTCAGTCCTTCGGAGGGTACTCGCTGCTAATTGGCCTCCAAGCCCAACCCCCAGCTTTCCCTCATGGCCCGGCCTAAGGAAACACTCAGGGAACACAAGCTAAGGGAGTCTAATAGAACCTAGGTTCTGCTGTGATTTGGAGTAGCCTCCCCATTCTCAGGATTCCAGAAAACTTCTTCGTGTGTGTGCTGTTGGTGGAGAAACAGAGTCCACGCGAATTTCAGGGGGCACAGGTTTTCCATTGTTGTGGGTTGTTGGTTAAACACCTCCAATTTCCATGGAAAGGCACTCACTAATACTTGAATTTAGAGCTCAAATCCCACTTTGAACCGCACTCCAGCTTACACAATCCATCAGGGAAGAGAGGTTAAGGTTTCTCTAGAACACTGGCACTGCTGTCAGTGGGAGGATCTTTCCCAATTCAGGATTCCAGAAGCCAGTCTTGTGGGAGGGGGATTACTGTATCCCCACTCCACGTAGATGGATGTGGGCACAGGTGTTCACCTTTAGGGAGAATTGATCTGAATACTTCCACAGTCCATCGGGGGCACTCGCTACTATATGGCCTCAAAGCCAAAACCCCAGCTTTCCCTCAGAGCCAGGCCTAGGGAAACACTCAGGGATTACAAGCTATCGGATATTATTAGAACCCAGGCGGTGCTGTCACTTGAAATTGCCGGCCCAAACTCAGGATACCTGAACACGTCTTCGTGTGTGTGTTGGAAGTGGGGAAACTGAGTTCATGCATCTTTATGGGGGCACAGTTATTCCCAGGTAGATGATGTAGTTTAAACACCTTCACTTCTCATAGAGAGGCACTAGCTATTACTTGGCTTTAGAGCCCATCCCCCACCATCGCTCACTGCTAGGCCTAGGAATTCACTTAGGGAAGTCAAGCTAAGGGATTCTATTAGAACCCAGGTGCTTCTGTCAGTTTGTGGAGCCTCCCTACTCTCAGAATACCAGAACACTTCTTCGTGTGTGAGCTGGATGTAGGGAAACAGAGTCAAAGCATCATTCAGGGGGCACAGTTATTCCATGGTTGTGGGTTGTAGTTTAAACTGCCACATCCCAAAGATAGGCTCTCGCTAATACTTGGTTTAGAGCCCAACCCCCACATTCCACCACTCTCCAGCCTAGGAATGCCATCAGGGAAGACAAGCTAAGGGATTCTATAAGAACCCAGGCGCTGCTGGCATTTGCAGGAGACTCCCCACAATCAGGATACCTGAGCATGTCTCAGTGTTTGTGCTGGAGGTGGGGAAACAGAGTCCACGCATCTGTATGGGGGCACAGGTGTTCCAAGATTGGGGAAGTAGTTTCAAACCCTCCAATACCCACAGAGATGCACTCGCTAATACTTGGCTTTAGAGCCCATCCCCCACCATCGCTCACTGCTAGGCCTAGGAATATACTTAGGGAAGTCAAGCTAAAGGATTCTATTACAACCCAGGTGCTACTGTCTGTTGGAGGAAGCTCCCCACAGTCAGAACACCAGAACACTTCTTCCTGTGTTTGCTGGAAATGGGGAAACATAGCACACGCATTTTTCAGGGGGCACAGTTATTTCATGGTTGTGGGTTGTAGGTTAAACACGCACATCCCATGGATAGGCTCTCGCTACTACTTGGTTTAGTGCCCAGTCCCAACTTTCCCCCGCACATCGGCCTTGGCAATCCACCATGGAATACAAGTTAAGGTATAGTATTAGAACCCAGGCACTGCTGTTATTTGGAAGAACTTCCCCACACTCAAGACATCTGAACCCAATGTCGTTTATGTGCTGGAGGAGGGAAACAAAGTCCACGCATCTTTATGGGGGCACAGGTGTTCCAAGTTGGGGATTTGGTTTAAAAACTCCACTGCCCATAGAGGGGCACTCGCTAACCCTTGTCTTTAGAGCCCATCCCCCACATTCGCTCACAGCCCGGCCTAGGTAAACACTCAAGGAGGTCAAGGTAACGGATTCTATTAGACCCCAGGTGCTGCTGTCATTTGGAGGGAACTCCCACCATTCAGGATAGAAGAACACTTCCTCGTTTGTGTGCTGGTGGTGGGGAAACAGGGTCAAGGCATCTTTCAGGTGGCACATGTATTCCCACGTTGCTGGGTGTAGGTAAATTTTCTCAAATTCCCATGTAGATGCATTGGCAAATTCTTGGTATTAGAGCTGAAAGCCCACATTCCCCAGCACTCCAGCCTAGGCAAACCATCAGGGAAGGCAAGTTAAGGGATTCAAGTAGAACACAAGCGCTCCTGACATTTGGAGGAACTTCCCCACACTCAGGATCCCGGAACCCAACCTTGTGGCGGGGAGATGTGGAGCCACAATCCAAGTAGATGAATGGGGTCACAAATGTTCCCCATTAGGGGGAAGTCCTCTAAATACTTCCACATTCCATATGGAGGCAGTTGCTGCTACTTGGCCTCCAAGGCAAACTCCCAGCTTTCCCTCTCAGCCCGGCCTAGGAAAACACACAAGGAATACAAGCTAGTTATTCTATTAGAACCCAGGCACTGCTGTCACTTGGAGGAGCCTCCCCACAATCAGGACACCTGAGCACGTCTCCGTGTGTGTACTGGAGGTCGGGAAACAGATTCCACGCATCTTTATGGGGGAACAGGTTTTCCAAGTTTGGGGAAGTAGTTTAAATCCCTCCAATGCCCACAGAGTTGCACTCGCTAATACTTGGCTTTAGAGCCCTTCCCCCACCATCGCTCACTGCTAGGCCTAGGAAAACACTTAGGGAAGTCAAGCTAAGGGATTCTATTAGGACCCAGGTGCTGCTGTCAGTTGGAGGAACCTACCCAGGCTCAGAACACCAGAAAACATCTTCGTTTGTGTGCTGGATGTAGGGAAACAGAGTCAAAGCATCTTTCAGGGGGCACAGTTATTCCATGGTTGTGGGTTGTAGCTAACACCCACATCCCATGGATAGGCTCTCGCTAATACTTGGTTTAGAGCCCAATCCCAACTTTCCCCCACACACCGGCCTTGGCAAGCCATCATGGAAGACAAGTTAAGGTATTGTATTAGAACCGAGGCACTGCTGTTACTTGGAAGAACCTCCCCACATTCAAGACATCTGAACCAGATGTCGTGTGTGTGCTGGAGGAGGGAAACAGTGTCCAGGCCTCTTTATGGGGGCACAGGTGTTCCCAGGTTGGGGATATACTTTCACCACCTCCACTGCCAAAAGATAGGAACTCGCTAATACTTGGTTTTAGACCACAACCACCAACTTCGCTCACAACCCGGCCAAGGTATATAGTCAGGGAAGTCAACCTAATGGATCCAATTAGATCCCAGGTGCTACTGTCTGTTGCAGGAGCCTCCCCACACTCAGGATACCAGAAAACTTCGTGTGTGTGTGGAGGTGGGGAAACAAAGCACACGCATTTTTCAGGGGGCACAGTTATTCCCAAGTTGTGGGTTGTATGATAAACATCTCCACTTCCCATGGAGAGGCACATGCTGATACTAGGTTTTAGAGCCCAATCCCACTTTCAGCCAAACTCTGGCCTAGGAAAACCATCAGGAAAGACAAGCAAAGGGGTTCAATTAAAACCAAGACGCTGATGTCACTTGGAGGAACTACCACACCCTCAGGATTCTGGAATCCAACCTTGTGTGGTGGGGAGGTGTGGAGCCCCAATCCACGCAGATGAATATGTGCTCAGGTGTTTCCCTTTAGGGAGAATTCCTCTAAGAACTTCCTCAGTCCATCGGAGGGTACTCGCTGCTAATTGGCCTCCAAGCCCAACCCCCAGCTTTCCCTCATGGCCCGGCCTAAGGAAACACTCAGGGAACACAAGCTAAGGGAGTCTAATAGAACCTAGGTTCTGCTGTGATTTGGAGTAGCCTCCCCATGCTCAGGATTCCAGAAAACTTCTTCGTGTGTGTGCTGTTGGTGGAGAAACAGAGTCCACGCGTATTTCAGGGGGCACAGGTATTCCATTGTTGTGGGTTGTTGGTTAAACACCTCCAATTTCCATGGAAAGGCACTCACTAATACTTGGATTTAGAGCTCAAATCCTACTTTGAACCGCACTCCAGCTTATGCAATCCATCAGGGAAGAGAGGTTAAGGATTCTCTAGAACACTGGCACTGCTGTCAGTGGGAGGATCTTTCCCAATTCAGGATTCCAGAAGCCAGTCTTGTGGGAGGGGGATTTCTGTATCCACACTAAACGTAGATGGATGTGGGCACAGGTGTTCACCTTTAGGGAGAATTGATCTAAATACTTCCACAATCCATCGGGGGCAGTCGCTACTATATGGCCACAAAGCCCAAACCCCAGCTTTCCCTCAGAGCCAGGCCTAGGGAAACACTCAGGGATTACAAGCTATCGGATATTATTAGAACCCAGGCGGTGCTGTCACTTGAAATTGCCGGCCCAAACTCAGGATACCTGAACACGTCTTCGTGTGTGTGTTGGAAGTGGGGAAACTGAGTTCATGCATTTTTATGGGGGCACAGTTATTCCCAGTTAGTTGATGTAGTTTAAACACCTTCACTTCTCATAGAGAGGCACTAGCTATTACTTGGCTTTAGAGCCCATTCCCCACCATCGCTCACTGCTAGGCTTAGGAAATCACTTAGGGAAGTCAAGCTAAGGAATTCTATTAGAACCCAGGTGCTGCTGTCAGTCTGTGGAGCCTCCCTACTCTCAGAATACCAGAACACTTCTTCGTGTGTGAGCTGGATGTAGGGAAACAGAGTCAAAGCATCTTTCAGGGGGCACAGTTATTCCATGGTTGTGGGTTGTAGGTTAAACAGCCACATCCCATCGATAGGCTCTCGCTAATACTTGGTTTAGAGCCCAACCCCCACATTCCACCCCTCTCCAGCCTAGGAATTCCATCAGGGAAATCAAGCTAAGGGATTCTATAAGAACCCAGGCGCTGCTGGCATTTGGAGGAGACTCCCCACAATCAGGATACCTGAGCACGTCTCAGTGTGTGTGCTGGAGGTGGGGAAACAGAGTCCACGCATCTGTATGGGGGCACAGGTGTTCCAAGATTGGGGAAGTAGTTTCAAACCCTCCAATACCCACAGAGATGCACTCGCTAATACTTGGCTTTAGAGCCCATCCCCCACCATCGCTCACTGCTAGGCCTAGGAAAACACTTAGGGAAGTCAAGCTAAGGGATTGTATTACAACCCAGGTGCTACTGTCTGTTGGAGGAAGCTCCCCACAGTCAGAACACCAGAACACTTCTTCCTGTGTTTGCTGGAAGTGGGGAAACATAGCACACGCATTTTTCAGGGGGCACAGTTATTCCATGGTTGTGGGTTGTAGGTTAAACACCCACATCCCATGGATAGGCTCTCGCTACTACTTGTTTTAGAGCCCAATCCCAACTTTCCCCCGCACACCGGCCTTGGCAATCCACCATGGAATACAAGTTAAGGTATAGTATTAGAACCCAGGCACTGCTGTTATTTGGAAGAACTTCCCCACACTCAAGACATCTGAACCCAATGTCGTGTATGTGCTGGAGGAGGGAAACAAAGTCCACGCATCTTTATGGGGGCACAGGTGTTCCAAGTTGGGGATTTGGTTTAGAAACTCCACTGCCCATAGAGGGGCACTCGCTAACCCTTGTCTTTAGAGCCCATCCCCCACATTCGCTCACAGCCCGGCCTAGGTAAACACTCAAGGAGGTCAAGGTAACGGATTCTATTAGACCCCAGGTGCTGCTGTCATTTGGAGGGAACTCCCACCATTCAGGATAGAAGAACACTTCCTCGTTTGTGTGCTGGTGGTGGGGAAACAGGGTCAAGGCATCTTTCAGGTGGCACATGTATTCCCACGTTGCTGGGTGTAGGTAAAATTTCTCAAATTCCCATGTAGATGCATTGGCCAATTCTTGGTATTAGAGCCGAAACCCCACATTCCCCAGCACTCCAGCCTAGGCAAACCATCAGGGAAGGCAAGTTAAGGGATTCAAGTAGAACACAAGCGCTCCTGACATTTGGAGGAACTTCCCAACACTCAGGATCCCGGAACCCAACCTTGTGGTGGGGAGATGTGGAGCCACAATCCAAGTAGATGAATGGGGCCACAAATGTTCCCCATTAGGGGGAAGTCCTCTAAATACTTCCACATTCCATATGGAGGCAGTTGCTGCTACTTGGCCTCCAAGGCAAACTCCCAGCTTTCCCTCTCAGCCCGGCCTAGGAAAACACACAAGGAATACAAGCTAGTTATTCTATTAGAACCCAGGCACTGCTGTCACTTGGAGGAGCCTCCCCACAATCAGGACACCTGAGCACGTCTCCGTGTGTGTACTGGAGGTCGGGAAACAGATTCCACGCATGTTTATGGGGGAACAGGTTTTCCAAGTTTGGGGAAGTAGTTTAAAACCCTCCACTGCCCACAGAGATGCACTCGCTAATACTTGGCTTTAGAGCCCTTTCCCCACCATCGCTCACTGCTAGGCCTAGGAAAACAATTAGGGAAGTCAAACTAAGGGATTCTATTAGGACCCAGGTGCTGCTGTCAGTTGGAGGAACCTACCCAGACTCAGAACACCAGAAAACATCTTCGTTTGTGTGCTGGATGTAGGGAAACAGAGTCAAAGCATCTTTCAGGGGGCACAGTTATTCCATGGTTGTGGGTTGTAAGCTAACACCCACATCCCATGGATAGGCTCTCGCTAATACTTGGTTTAGAGCCCAATCCCAACTTTCCCCCACACACCGGCCTTGGCAAGCCATCATGGAAGACAAGTTAAGGTATTGTATTAGAACCGAGGCGCTGCTGTTACTTGGAAGAACCTCCCCACACTCAAGACATCTGAACCAGATGTCGTGTGTGTGCTGGAGGAGGGAAACAGTGTCCACGCCTCTTTATGGGGGCACAGGTGTTCCCAGGTTGGGGATATACTTTCACCACCTCCACTGCCAAAAGATAGGAACTCGCTAATACTTGGTTTTAGACCACAACCACCAACTTCGCTCACAACCCGGCCAAGGTATATAGTCAGGGAAGTCAACCTAATGGATCCAATTAGATCCCAGGTGCTACTGTCTGTTGCAGGAGCCTCCCCACACTCAGGATACCAGAAAACTTCGTGTGTGTGTGGAGGTGGGGAAACAAAGCACACGCATTTTTCAGGGGGCACAGTTATTCCCAAGTTGTGGGTTTTATGATAAACATCTCCACTTCCCATGGAGAGGCACATGCTGATACTAGGTTTTAGAGCCCAATCCCACTTTCAGCCAAACTCTGGCCTAGGAAAACCATCAGGGAAGACAAGCAAAGGGGTTCAATTAAAACCAAGACGCTGATGTCACTTGGAGGAACTACCACACCCTCAGGATTCTGGAATCCAACCTTGTGTGGTGGGGAGGTGTGGAGCCCCAATCCACGCAGATGAATATGTGCTCAGGTGTTTCCCTTTAGGGAGAATTCCTCTAAGAACTTCCTCAGTCCATCGGAGGGTACTCGCTGCTAATTGGCCTCCAAGCCCAACCCCCAGCTTTCCCTCATGGCCCGGCCTAAGGAAACACTCAGGGAACACAAGCTAAGGGAGTCTAATAGAACCTAGGTTCTGCTGTGATTTGGAGTAGCCTCCCCATGCTCAGGATTCCAGAAAACTTCTTCGTGTGTGTGCTGTTGGTGGAGAAACAGAGTCCACGCGTATTTCAGGGGGCACAGGTATTCCATTGTTGTGGGTTGTTGGTTAAACACCTCCAATTTCCATGGAAAGGCACTCACTAATACTTGGATTTAGAGCTCAAATCCCACTTTGAACCGCACTCCAGCTTACACAATCCATCAGGGAATAGAGGTTAAGTATTCTCTAGAACACTGGCACTGCTGTCAGTTGGAGGATCTTTCCCAATTCAGGATTCCAGAAGCCAGTCTTGTGGGAGGGGTATTTCTGTATCCCCACTCCACGTAGATGGATGTGGGCACAGGTGTTCACCTTTAGGGAGAATTGATCTAAATACTTCCACAATCCATCGGGGGCAGTCGCTACTATATGGCCACAAAGCCCAAACCCCAGCTTTCCCTCAGAGCCAGGCCTAGGGAAACACTCAGGGATTACAAGCTATCGGATATTATTAGAACCCAGGCGGTGCTGTCACTTGAAATTGCCGGCCCAAACTCAGGATACCTGAACACGTCTTCGTGTGTGTGTTGGAAGTGGGGAAACTGAGTTCATGCATTTTTATGGGGGCACAGTTATTCCCAGTTAGTTGATGTAGTTTAAACACCTTCACTTCTCATAGAGAGGCACTAGCTATTACTTGGCTTTAGAGCCCATTCCCCACCATCGCTCACTGCTAGGCTTAGGAAATCACTTAGGGAAGTCAAGCTAAGGAATTCTATTAGAACCCAGGTGCTGCTGTCAGTCTGAGGAGCCTCCCTACTCTCAGAATACCAGAACACTTCTTCGTGTGTGAGCTGGATGTAGGGAAACAGAGTCAAAGCATCTTTCAGGGGGCACAGTTATTCCATGGTTGTGGGTTGTAGGTTAAACAGCCACATCCCATCGATAGGCTCTCGCTAATACTTGGTTTAGAGCCCAACCCCCACATTCCACCCCTCTCCAGCCTAGGAATTCCATCAGGGAAAACAAGCTAAGGGATTCTATAAGAACCCAGGCGCTGCTGGCATTTGGAGGAGACTCCCCACAATCAGGATACCTGAGCACGTCTCAGTGTGTGTGCTGGAGGTGGGGAAACAGAGTCCACGCATCTGTATGGGGGCACAGGTGTTCCAAGATTGGGGAAGTAGTTTCAAACCCTCCAATACCCACAGAGATGCACTCGCTAATACTTGGCTTTAGAGCCCATCCCCCACCATCGCTCACTGCTAGGCCTAGGAAAACACTTAGGGAAGTCAAGCTAAGGGATTGTATTACAACCCAGGTGCTACTGTCTGTTGGAGGAAGCTCCCCACAGTCAGAACACCAGAACACTTCTTCCTGTGTTTGCTGGAAGTGGGGAAACATAGCACACGCATTTTTCAGGGGGCACAGTTATTCCATGGTTGTGGGTTGTAGGTTAAACACCCACATCCCATGGATAGGCTCTCGCTACTACTTGTTTTAGAGCCCAATCCCAACTTTCCCCCGCACACCGGCCTTGGCAATCCACCATGGAATACAAGTTAAGGTATAGTATTAGAACCCAGGCACTGCTGTTATTTGGAAGAACTTCCCCACACTCAAGACATCTGAACCCAATGTCGTGTATGTGCTGGAGGAGGGAAACAAAGTCCACGCATCTTTATGGGGGCACAGGTGTTCCAAGTTGGGGATTTGGTTTAGAAACTCCACTGCCCATAGAGGGGCACTCGCTAACCCTTGTCTTTAGAGCCCATCCCCCACATTCGCTCACAGCCCGGCCTAGGTAAACACTCAAGGAGGTCAAGGTAACGGATTCTATTAGACCCCAGGTGCTGCTGTCATTTGGAGGGAACTCCCACCATTCAGGATAGAAGAACACTTCCTCGTTTGTGTGCTGGTGGTGGGGAAACAGGGTCAAGGCATCTTTCAGGTGGCACATGTATTCCCACGTTGCTGGGTGTAGGTAAAATTTCTCAAATTCCCATGTAGATGCATTGGCCAATTCTTGGTATTAGAGCCGAAACCCCACATTCCCCAGCACTCCAGCCTAGGCAAACCATCAGGGAAGGCAAGTTAAGGGATTCAAGTAGAACACAAGCGCTCCTGACATTTGGAGGAACTTCCCAACACTCAGGATCCCGGAACCCAACCTTGTGGTGGGGAGATGTGGAGCCACAATCCAAGTAGATGAATGGGGCCACAAATGTTCCCCATTAGGGGGAAGTCCTCTAAATACTTCCACATTCCATATGGAGGCAGTTGCTGCTACTTGGCCTCCAAGGCAAACTCCCAGCTTTCCCTCTCAGCCCGGCCTAGGAAAACACACAAGGAATACAAGCTAGTTATTCTATTAGAACCCAGGCACTGCTGTCACTTGGAGGAGCCTCCCCACAATCAGGACACCTGAGCACGTCTCCGTGTGTGTACTGGAGGTCGGGAAACAGATTCCACGCATCTTTATGGGGGAACAGGTTTTCCAAGTTTGGGGAAGTAGTTTAAAACCCTCCACTGCCCACAGAGATGCACTCGCTAATACTTGGCTTTAGAGCCCTTTCCCCACCATCGCTCACTGCTAGGCCTAGGAAAACAATTAGGGAAGTCAAACTAAGGGATTCTATTAGGACCCAGGTGCTGCTGTCAGTTGGAGGAACCTACCCAGACTCAGAACACCAGAAAACATCTTCGTTTGTGTGCTGGATGTAGGGAAACAGAGTCAAAGCATCTTTCAGGGGGCACAGTTATTCCATGGTTGTGGGTTGTAAGCTAACACCCACATCCCATGGATAGGCTCTCGCTAATACTTGGTTTAGAGCCCAATCCCAACTTTCCCCCACACACCGGCCTTGGCAAGCCATCATGGAAGACAAGTTAAGGTATTGTATTAGAACCGAGGCGCTGCTGTTACTTGGAAGAACCTCCCCACACTCAAGACATCTGAACCAGATGTCGTGTGTGTGCTGGAGGAGGGAAACAGTGTCCACGCCTCTTTATGGGGGCACAGGTGTTCCCAGGTTGGGGATATACTTTCACCACCTCCACTGCCAAAAGATAGGAACTCGCTAATACTTGGTTTTAGACCACAACCACCAACTTCGCTCACAACCCGGCCAAGGTATATAGTCAGGGAAGTCAACCTAATGGATCCAATTAGATCCCAGGTGCTACTGTCTGTTGCAGGAGCCTCCCCACACTCAGGATACCAGAAAACTTCGTGTGTGTGTGGAGGTGGGGAAACAAAGCACACGCATTTTTCAGGGGGCACAGTTATTCCCAAGTTGTGGGTTTTATGATAAACATCTCCACTTCCCATGGAGAGGCACATGCTGATACTAGGTTTTAGAGCCCAATCCCACTTTCAGCCAAACTCTGGCCTAGGAAAACCATCAGGGAAGACAAGCAAAGGGGTTCAATTAAAACCAAGACGCTGATGTCACTTGGAGGAACTACCACACCCTCAGGATTCTGGAATCCAACCTTGTGTGGTGGGGAGGTGTGGAGCCCCAATCCACGCAGATGAATATGTGCTCAGGTGTTTCCCTTTAGGGAGAATTCCTCTAAGAACTTCCTCAGTCCATCGGAGGGTACTCGCTGCTAATTGGCCTCCAAGCCCAACCCCCAGCTTTCCCTCATGGCCCGGCCTAAGGAAACACTCAGGGAACACAAGCTAAGGGAGTCTAATAGAACCTAGGTTCTGCTGTGATTTGGAGTAGCCTCCCCATGCTCAGGATTCCAGAAAACTTCTTCGTGTGTGTGCTGTTGGTGGAGAAACAGAGTCCACGCGTATTTCAGGGGGCACAGGTATTCCATTGTTGTGGGTTGTTGGTTAAACACCTCCAATTTCCATGGAAAGGCACTCACTAATACTTGGATTTAGAGCTCAAATCCCACTTTGAACCGCACTCCAGCTTACACAATCCATCAGGGAATAGAGGTTAAGTATTCTCTAGAACACTGGCACTGCTGTCAGTTGGAGGATCTTTCCCAATTCAGGATTCCAGAAGCCAGTCTTGTGGGAGGGGTATTTCTGTATCCCCACTCCACGTAGATGGATGTGGGCACAGGTGTTCACCTTTAGGGAGAATTGATCTAAATACTTCCACAGTACATCGGGGGCACTCGCTACTATATGGCCTCAAAGCCCAAACCCAAGCTTTCCCTCAGAGCAAGGTCTAGGGAAAACTCAGGGATTACAAGCTAATGGATATTATTAGAACCCAGGCGGTGCTGTCAATTGAAATTGCCGGCCCAAACTCAGGATACCTGAACACGTCTTCTTGTGTGTGTTGGAAGTGTGTAAACTGAGTTCATGCATTTTATGGTGGCACAGTTATTCCCAGGTAGATGATGTAGTTTAAACAACTTCACTTCTCATAGAGAGGCACTAGCTATTACTTGGCTTTAGAGCGCATCCCCCACCATCGCTCACTGCTAGGCCTAGGAAATCACTTAGGGAATTCAAGCTAAGGGATTCTATTAGAACCCAGGTGCTGCTGTCAATTTGTGGAGCCTACCTACTCTCAGAATACCAGAACACTTCTTCGTGTGTGAGCTGGATGTAGGGAAACAGAGTCAAAGCATATTTCAGGGGGCACTTTTATTAAATGGTTGTGGGTTGTAGGTTAAACACCCACATCCCATGGATAGGCTCTCGCTACTACTTGGTTTAGAGCCCAATCCCAACTTTCCCCCGCACACCGGCCTTGGCAATCCACCATGGAATACAAGTTAAGGTATAGTATTAGAACCCAGGCACTGCTGTTATTTAGAAGAACTTCCCCACACTCAAGACATCTGAACCCAATGTCGTGTATGTGCTGGAGGAGGGAAACAATGCCCACACATCTTTATGGGGGCACAGGTGTTCCAAGTTGGGGATTTGGTTTAAAAACTCCACTGCCCATAGAGGGGCACTCGCTAAACCTTGTCTTTAGAGCCCATCCCCCACATTCGCTCACAGCCCGGCCTAGGTAAACAATCAAGGAGGTCAAGGTAACGGATTCTATTAGACCCCAGGTGCTGCTGTCATTTGGAGGGAACTCCCACCATTCAGGATAGAAGAACACTTCCTCGTTTGTGTGCTGGTGGTGGGGAAACAGGGTCAAGGCATCTTTCAGGTGGCACATGTATTCCCACGTTGCTGGCTGTAGGTAAAATTTCTCAAATTCCCATGTAGATGCATTGGCCAATTCTTGGTATTAGAGCCGAAACCCCACATTCCCCAGCACTCCAGCCTAGGCAAACCATCAGGGAAGGCAAGTTAAGGGATTCAAGTAGAACACAAGGGCTCCTGACATTTGGAGGAACTTCCCCACACTCAGGATCCCAGAACCCAACCTTATGGCGGGTGATGTGGAGCCACAATCCAAGTAGATGAATGGGGTCACAAATGTTCCCCATTAGGGGGAAGTCCTCTAAATACTTCCGCATTCCATAGGGAGGCAGCTGCTGCTACTTGGCCTCCAAGGCAAACTCCCAGCTTTCCCTCTCAGCCCGGCCTAGGAAAACACACAAGGAATACAAGCTAGTTATCCTATTAGAACCCAGGCACTGCTGTCACTTGGAGGAGCCTCCCCACAATCAGGACACCTGAGCACGTCTCCGTGTGTGTACTGGAGGTCGGGAAACAGATTCCACGCATCTTTATGGGGGAACAGGTTTTCCAAGTTTGGGGAAGTAGTTTAAAACCCTCCACTGCCCACAGAGATGCACTCGCTAATACTTGGCTTTAGAGCCCTTCCCCCACCATCGCTCACTGCTAGGCCTAGGAAAACACTTAGGGAAGTCAAGCTAAGGGATTCTATTAGGACCCAGGTGCTGCTGTCAGTTGGAGGAACCTACCCAGACTCAGAACACCAGAAAACATCTTCGTTTGTGTGATGGATGTAGGGAAACAGAGTCAAAGCATCTTTCAGGGGGCACAGTTATTCCATGGTTGTGGGTTGTAAGCTAACACCCACATCCCATGGATAGGCTCTCGCTAATACTTGGTTTAGAGCCCAATCCCAACTTTCCCCCACACACCGGCCTTGGCAAGCCATCATGGAAGACAAGTTAAGGTATTGTATTAGAACCGAGGCGCTGCTGTTACTTGGAAGAACCTCCCCACACTCAAGACATCTGAACCAGATGTCGTGTGTGTGCTGGAGGAGGGAAACAGTGTCCACGCCTCTTTATGGGGGCACAGGTGTTCCCAGGTTGGGGATATACTTTCACCACCTCCACTGCCAAAAGATAGGAACTCGCTAATACTTGGTTTCAGACCACAACCACAAACTTCGCTCACAACCCGGCCAAGGTTTATACTCAGGGAAGTCAACCTAATGGATCCAATTAGATCCCAGGTGCTACTGTCTGTTGCAGGAGCCTCCCCACACTCAGGATACCAGAAAACTTCGTGTGTGTGTGGAGGTGGGGAAACAAAGCACACGCATTTTTCAGGGGGCACAGTTATTCCCAAGTTGTGGGTTGTATGATAAACATCTCCACTTCCCATGGAGAGGCACATGCTGATACTAGGTTTTAGAGCCCAATCCCACTTTCAGCCAAACTCTGGCCTAGGAAAACCATCAGGGAAGACAAGCAAAGGGGTTCAATTAAAACCAAGACGCTGATGTCACTTGGAGGAACTACCACACCCTCAGGATTCTGGAATCCAACCTTGTGTGGTGGGGAGGTGTGGAGCCCCAATCCACGCAGATGAATATGTGCTCAGGTGTTTCCCTTTAGGGAGAATTCCTCTAAGAACTTCCTCAGTCCATCGGAGGGTACTCGCTGCTAATTGGCCTCCAAGCCCAACCCCCAGCTTTCCCTCATGGCCCGGCCTAAGGAAACACTCAGGGAACACAAGCTAAGGGAGTCTAATAGAACCTAGGTTCTGCTGTGATTTGGAGTAGCCTCCCCATGCTCAGGATTCCAGAAAACTTCTTCGTGTGTGTGCTGTTGGTGGAGAAACAGAGTCCACGCGTATTTCAGGGGGCACAGGTATTCCATTGTTGTGGGTTGTTGGTTAAACACCTCCAATTTCCATGGAAAGTCACTCACTCACTAATACTTGGATTTAGAGCTCAAATCCCACTTTGAACCGCACTCCAGCTTACGCAATCCAAAAGGGAAGAGAGGTTAAGGATTCTCTAGAACACTGGCACTGCTGTCAGTTGGAGGATCTTTCCCAATTCGGGATTCCAGAAGCCAGTCTTGTGGGAGGGGGATTTCTGTATCCCCACTCCACGTAGATGGATGTGGGCACAGGTGTTCCCCTTTTGGGAGAATTGATCTAAATACTTCCACAGTCCATCGGGGGCACTCGTTACTATATGGACTCAAAGCCCAAACCCCAGCTTTCCCTCAGAGCCAGGCCTAGGGAAACACTCAGGGATTACAAGTTATCGGATATTATTAGAACCCAGGCGGTGCTGTCACTTGAAATTGCCGGCCCAAACTCAGGATACCTGAACACGTCTTCGTGTGTGTTGGAAGTGGGGAAACTGAGTTCATGCATCTTTATGGGGGCACAGTTATTCCCAGGTAGATGATGTAGTTTAAACACCTTCACTGACCTTAGAGAGGCACTGGATATTACTTGGTTTACAGCCCAACCCCCACCTTCGCTCAAAGCCCATCCTACGAGAACACTCAAGGAAGTCAAGCTAAGGGATTCTACTAGATCCCTGGTGCTGCTGTTAGTTGGAGGAGCCTCCCCACACTCAGGAAACGAGGACAATTCTTCGCACGTGTGCTGGTGGTGTGGAAACAGAGTCCACGCATTTTTCCTGGGGCAAAGCTATTCCTAGGCTGGAGGATGTAGGTTAAACAACTCCACATCCCATGGATAGGCACTCGCTAATACTTCGTTTTAGAGCCCAACCTCCAATTTCTCCCGCAATCCTGGCAGGGCAAGCCATCACGGAAGACAAGCTAAGGGTTTGTATTGAACCTAGATGCTGCTGTCACATGGAGGAACTTCCCAACACTCAGGACTCAGGAGACACTCTTGTGTGTGGGAGAGGTGTGCAGCCCCAATCCACGCAGATGAATGGTGACACAGGTGTTCCCCGGTAGGGGAGTTCCCTAAGTACTTCCTCAGTCAATCGGTTGCACAAGCTGCTACTTGGCCTCCAAGCACAACCCCCAGCTTTCGCTCGCAGCCCGGCCTAGGGAAACACTCAGGGAATACAAGCTGAGTTATTCTATTCGAACGCAGGCGCTGCTGTCAGTTGGAGGAACTTCCACACACTCAGGATTCCGGATCCCAGCCTTGTGTGGGGGGGACTTGTGGAGACCCTGTCCACGCAGATGAATGGCGTCACAGGTGTTCCATTTTAGGGTGAAATCGTCTAAGTACTTCCCCAGTAAATCAGGGGGCACTCGTTGCTACTTGGACTTCAAGCCCAAACCCCACTTTCACCCACACTCCAGCCTAGGCATGCCATCAGGGAAGACAAGCTTTGGGATTCTATTAGAACCCAGGCGCTGCTGTCAGTTGGAGGTGTCTCCCCATACTCAGGATACCTGAACAAGTCTTTATGTGTATGATGGTTTTGGGGATACATAGTCCACGCAACTTTATGGGGGCACAGGTGTTCCCAGGGAGGGAATGTACTTTAAACACCTCCACTGCCCATAGAGAGGCACTCGCTATTACTTGGCTTTAGAGCCCAACCCCCACCTTCGCTCCCAGCCGGTCCTTGGAAAACACACAGGGAAGTCAACCTAAGGGATCCTATTAGATCCCAGATGCTGCTGTCAGTTGGAGGTGCCTCCCCACACTCAGGATACCAGAACACTTCTTCATGTGTGTGCTGGAGGTGGGGAAAGAGAGTCCACGCATTTTTCAAGGAGCACAGGTGTTCCCAGGTTGTGGGTTTTTGGTTAATAACCTCCACTTCCCATGAAGAAGCACTCGCTAATACTTGGATTTAAAGCCCAACCCCCACTTTCCCCCGCACTCCGTATCAGGCAACCAAACAGGGAAGACAAGTTAAGCGATTTTATTAGAACCCAGGCCCTGCTGTCAGTTGGAGGAGGCTGCCCACTCTCAGGATAACTGTGCAAGTGTTCGTGTGTGTGCTGGAGGTCTGGAAACAGACTCCACGGATCTATATGGGGGCACAGGTGTTCCCAGGTTAGGGATGTAGTTTAAAAACCTCCACTAACCATAGAGAGGTACTCGAAAATACTTCGTTTGGATCCCAAACCACACTTTCCCCCGCACTCCCGCCTAGGCATACCATCAGGGAAGACAAGCAAAGGGATTCAGTTAGAACCCAGGCGCTGCTGTCAGTTGGAGGAACTTCTCTGCACTCAGGATTCCGGAACACATTCTTGTGTGTGGGGGAGTTGTGCAGCCCAACTCCACCCAGATGAATGGGGGCAAAAGTGTTCCCTTTAGGGAGAAGTCCTCTAAGTACTTCCTCAATCGATCAGGGGGAACTCAATGCTACTTGAACTCCAAGCCCAACCCCCAGCTTTCCCTCACATCCCGGACCAGGGAAACACTCGTATTACAAGCTAAGGGATTCTATTAGAACCCAGACGCTGCTGTCATTTTGAGGAGCCCCACACACTAAGGATATCTGAAAGGCTTCGTGTGTGCTCTTTAGGTGGGAAAGATATTCCACGCATCTTTATGGGGGCACAGGTATTCCAAAGTTGGGGATTTGGTTTAAACACCTCCACTGCCCATAGAGGGGCACTCGCTAATCCTTGTCTTTAGGGCCCAACCCCCACATTCGCTCACAGCCTGGCCTAGGTAAACACTCAAGGAAGTCAAGCTAACGGATTCTATTAGACCTCAGGTGCTGCTGTCATTTGGAGGAAACTCCCCACATTCAGGATAGAAGAACACTTCCTCGTTTGTGTGCTGGAGGTGGGGAAACTGAGTCCAGGCATCTTTCAGGTGGCACATGTATTCCTACGTTGATGGTTGTAGTTAAATTTTCTCAACTTCACATGTAGATGCATTGGCTAATACTTCGTATTAGAGCCGAAACCCCACATTCCCCTGCACTCCAGCATAGGCAAACCATCAGGTAAGGCAAGTTAAGGGATTCAACAACACAAGCGCTGCTGACAGTAAGAGGAACGTCCCAAGAATCAGGATTCCGGAACCCAACACTTTGTGGCGGGGAGATGTGGAGCCAAATTCCAAGTAGATGAATGGGGTCACACTTGTTCCCCGTTAGGGAGAAGTCCTCTAAATACTTCCACATACCATCGGGGGGCAGTTGCTGCTACATGGCCTCCAAGCCAAACTCCCAGCTTTCCCTCTAAGCCCGGCCTAGGGAAACACTCAAGGAAAACCATCAAAGGCATTCTATTAGTACCCAGGCGCTGCTGTCATGTGGAGGAGCCTCCCCACTACCAGGATACCTGACCACGTCTCCGTGTGTGTGCTGCAGGGGGGAAACAGAGTCCACTCATCTTTATGGGGGCACAGGTGTTCCAAGGTTGGGGAAGTACTTTCAAACCCTCCACTGCCCACAGAAATGCACTCTCTAATACTTGGCTTTAGAGCCAATCCCCCACAATCGCTCAATGCTAGGCCTAGGGAAACACTTAGGGAAGTCAAGCTAAGGGATTCTATTCGAACGCAGGCGCTGCTGTCAGTTGGAGGAACTTCCACACACTCAGGATTCCGGATCCTAGCCTTGTGTGGGGGGTAGTTGTGGAGACCCAGTCCACGCAGATGAATGGGGGTACAGGTGTTCCATTTTAGGGTGAATTCCTCTAAGTACTTCCCCAGTAAATCAGGGGGCACTCGTTGCTACTTGGACTTCAAGCCCAAACCCCACTTTCCCCCACACTCCAGCCTAGGCATGCCATCAGGGAAGACAGGCTTTGGGATTTTATTTGAACCCAGGCGCTGCTGTCATTTGGAGGAACCTCCCCACACTCAGAGCACCAGAACACTTCTTCGTGTGTGTGCTGGATGTAGGGAAACAGAGTCAAAGCATATTTCAGGGGGCACAGTTATTTCATGGTGGTGGTTTGCAGGTTAAACACCCACATCCCATGGATAGGCTCTCGCTAATACTTGGTTTAGAGCCCAATCCCAACTTTCCCCCGCACACCGGCCATGGCAAGCCATCATGGAAGACATGTTAAGGTATTGTATTACAACCCAGGCGCTGCTGTTAGTTGCAGGAACCTCCCCACACTCAAGACATCTGAACCCAATGTCGTGTGTGTGCTGCAGGAGGGAAACAGAGTCCACGCATCTTTATGGGGGCACAGGTGTTCCCAAGTTGGGGATATACTTTAACCACCTCCACTGCCAAAGTATAGGAACTCGCTAATACTTGGTTTTAGAGCACAACCCGCAATTTCGCTCACAACCCGGCCAAGGAAAATACTCAGGAATATCAACCTAATGGATCCAATTAGATCCCAGGTGCTACTGTCAGTTGCAGGAGCCTCCCCACATGCAGGATACCAGAAAACCTCGTGTGTGTGCTGGAGGTGGGGAAAGAAAGCACACGCATATTTAAGGGGGCACATTTATTCCCATAATGTGGGTTGTAGGTTACATTTCTCCACTTCCCACGGAGAGGCACACGCTGATACTTGGATTAAGAGCCCAAATCCCTCTTTCAATCACACTCTGGCCTAGGCAATTCATCAGGGAATACAAGCAAATCGATTCTATTAAAACCAAGATGCTGATGTCACTAGGAGGAACTACCCCACCCTCAGAATTCTGGAAACCAACCTTGTGTGGTGGGGAAGTGTGGAGCCCCACTCCACGCAGATGAATGGGTGCTCAGGTGTTTCCCTTTATGGAGAATTCCTCTAAGAACTTCCTCAGTCCATCGGGGGATACTCACTGCTACGTGGAACCCAAGCCCAACCCCCAGTTTTCTCTCATGGCCCGGAGTAAGGAAACACTCAGGGAACACAAGCTAAGGGATTCTAATAGAACCCAGTTGCTGCTGTCATTTGGAGTAGCCACCCCAAGCTCAGGATTCCAGAAAACTACTTCGTGTGTGTTCTGTTGGTGGAGAAACAGAGTCCACGCATATTTCAGGGGGCACAGGTATTCCCTTGTTGGGGATTGTTGGTTAAACACCTCCACTTCCCATGGAGAGGCACTCACTAATATTTGGATTTAGAGCACAAATGCCACTTTGAACCGCACTCTGGATTATGCAATCCATCAGGGAAGAGAAGCTTAAGGATTCTACTAGAACACTGGCACTGTTGTCATTTGGAGGAAATTTCCCTCTCTCAGGATTCTGGTAGCCAGACTTGTGTGTGCGGGGATTTGTGTATCCCCAAACCACGTAGTTGGATGTAGGAGCAGGTGTTCCCCTTTAGGGGGAATTCATCTAAATACTTCCTCAGTCCATCGGGGGGCACTCGTTATGATTTGGCCTCAAAGCCCAACCAACAGCTTTCCCTCAGAGCCAGGCCTAGGGAAATACTCAGGGATTACAAGCTAAGGGATTCTATTAGAACCCAGGCGCTGCTGTCCCTTGAAAGTGCCGGTCCACACTCAGGATACCTGAACACTTCTTCGTGTGTGTGTTGGAAGTGGGGAAACAGAGTCCATGCATCTTTATGGGGGCACAGTTTTTCCCAGGGAGATGATGTAGTTTAAACACCTTCACTGAACAAAGGGAGGCACTGGCTATTACTTGGCTTTAGAGGCCTACCCCCACCTTCGCTCAAAGCCCGGTCTAAGAAAACACTCAAGTAAGTCAAGCGAAGGAATTCCACTAGATCCCTGGTGCTGCTGTTAGTTGGAGGAGCATCCGCAAACTCAGGAAACCAGAACAATTCTTCGCACGTCTGCTGGTGGTGTGGAAACAGAGTCCACGCTTTTTTCATTTTGCACAGATATGCCTAGGTTGGAGAATGTAGGTTAAACACCTCCACATTGCATGGATAGGCGCTCGCTAATACTTCGTTTTAGAGCCCAACCTCCAATTACTCCCGCACTCCTGGCAGGGCAAGCCATCACGGAAGACAAGCTAAGGGATTGTATTGAACCTAGATGCTGCTGTCACATGGAGGAACTTCCCAACACTCAGGACTCAGGAGACACTCTTGTGTGTGGGAGAGGTGTGCAGCCCCAATCCACGCAGATGAATGGTGACACAGGTGTTCCCCGGTAGGGGAGTTCCCTAAGTACTTCCTCAGTCAATCAGTTGCACAAGCTGCTACTTGGCCTCCAAGCACAACCCCCAGCTTTCGCTCGCAGCCCGGCCTAGGGAAACACTCAGGGAATACAAGCTGAGTTATTCTATTCGAACGCAGGCGCTGCTGTCAGTTGGAGGAACTTCCACACACTCAGGATTCCGGATCCCAGCCTTGTGTGGGGGGGACTTGTGGAGACCCAGTCCACGCAGATGAATGGGGGCACAGGTGTTCCAATTTAGGGTGAAATCCTCTAAGTACTTCCCAGTAAATCAGGGGTCACTCGTTGCTACTTGGACTTCAAGCCCAAACCACACTTTCCAACACACTCCAGCCTAGGCATGCCATCAGGGAAGACAAGCTTTGGGATTCTATTAGGACCCAGGCGCTGCTGTCAGTTGGAGGAGACTCCCCACGCTCAGGATACCTGAACAAGTCTTTATGTGTATGACGGTTTTGGGGATACATACTCCACGCAACTTTATGGGGGCACAGGTGTTCCCAGGGAGGGAATGTACTTTAAACACCTCCACTGCCCATAGAGAGGCACTCGCTATTACTTGGCTTTAGAGCCCAACCCCCACCTTCGCTCCCAGCCGGTCCTTGGAAAACACACAGGGAAGTCAACCTAAGGGATCCTATTAGATCCCAGATGCTGCTGTCAGTTGGAGGTGCCTCCCCACACTCAGGATACCAGAACACTTCTTCATGTGTGTGCTGGAGGTGGGGAAAGAGAGTCCATGCATTTTTCAAGGAGCGCAGGTGTTCCCAGGTTGTGGGTTTTTGGTTAATAACCTCCACTTCCCATGAAGAAGCACTCGCTAATACTTGGATTTAAAGCCCAACCCCCACTTTCCCCCGCACTCCGTATCAGGGAACCAAACAGGGAAGACAAGTTAAGCGATTTTATTAGAACCCAGGCCCTGCTGTCAGTTGGAGGAGGCTGCCCACTCTCAGGATAACTGTGCAAGTGTTCGTGTGTGTGCTGGAGGTCTGGAAACCGACTCCACGGATCTTTATGGGGCCACAGGTGTTCCCAGGTTAGGGATGAAGTTTCAACACCTCCACTAACAATAGAGAGGTACTCGCAAATACTTGGTTTTGGAGCCCAAACCACACTTTCCCCCGCACTCCCGCCTAGGCAAACCATCAGTAAAGACAAGCACAGGGATTCAATTAGAACCCAGGCGCTGCTGTCAGTTGGAGGAACTTCCCTGCACTAAGGATTCCAGAATACATTCTTGTGTGTGGGGGAGTTGTGCATCCCCATTCCACCCAGATGAATGGGGGCAAAGGTGTTCCCTTTAGGGAGAAGTCCTCTAAGTACTTTCTCAATGGATCAGGGGTCACCCACTGCTACTTGGTCTCCAAGCCCAAGCCCCAGCTTTCCCTCACATCCCGTACCAGGGAAACCCTCTTTTTACAAGCTACGGGATTCTATTAGAACCCAGGAGCTGCTGTCATTTTGAGGAGCCTCCCTACACTAAAGATATCTGAAAGTCTTCGTGTGTGTTCTGGAGCTGGGAAAGGAATTCCACGCATTTTATGGGGGCAAAGGTGTTCCAAAGTTGGGGATTTGGTTTAAACACCTCCACTGCCCATAGAGGGGCACTCGCTAATCCTTGTCTTTAGAGCCCATCCCCCACATTCACTCACAGCCCGGCCTAGGTAAACACTCATGGAAGTCAAGCTAAAGGATTCTCTGAGACCCCAGGTGCTGCTGTCATTTGGAGGAAGCTCCCCACATTCAGGATAGAAGAACACGTCCTCGTTTGTGTGCTGGAGGTGGGGAATCAAAGACCAGGCATTTTTCAGGTGGCACATGTATTCCGACGTTGCTGGTTTTAGGTACAATTTCTCAAATTTCCATGTAGATGCATTGGCTAATACTTGAAATTAGAGCCGAAACCCCACATTCCCCTGCATTCCAGCATAGGCAAACCATCAGGGAAGGCTAGTTAAGGGATTCAACAACACAAGCGCTGCTGAGAGTTGGAGGAACGTCCCAAAACTCAGGATTCCGGAACCCAAAATTTTTTGGCGAGGAGATGTGGAGCCAAAATCCAAGTAGATGAATGGGGTCACACATTTTCCACATTAGGCAGAAGTCCTCTAAATACTTCCACATTCCATCGGGGGACAGTTGCTGCTACTTGGCCTCCAAGCCAAACTCCCAGCTTTCCCTCTAAGCCCGGCCTAGGGAAACACTCAAGGAAAAAAATCTAAGGGATTCTATTAGAACCCAGGCGCTGCTGTCATGTGGAGGAGCCTCCCCACTATCAGGATACCTGACGACGTCTCCGTGTGTGTGCGGCAGGGGGGAAACAGAGTACACTCATCTTTATGGGGGCACAGGTGTTCCAAGGTTGAGGAAGTAGTTTCAAACCCTCCACTGCCCACAGAGATGCACTCCCTAATACTTGGCTTTAGAGCCCATCCCCCACCATCGCTCACTGCTAGGCCTAGGAAAACACTTAGGGAAGTCAAGCTAAGGGATTCTACTCGAACCCAGGTGCTGCTGTCACTTGGAGGAACCTCCGCACACTCAGAACACCAGAACACTTATTCGTGTGTGTGCTGGATGTAGGGAAACAGAGTCAAAGCATCTTTCAGGGGGCACAGTTATTTCATGGTGGTGTTTTTTTGGATAAACACCCACATCCCATGGATAGGCTCTCGCTAATACTTGGTTTAGAGCCCAATCCCAACTTTCCCCCGCACACCGGCCATGGCAAACCATCATGGAAGACCAGTTAAGGTATTGTATTACAACCCAGGCCCTGCTGTTAGTTGCAGGAACCTCCCCACACTCAAGACATCTGAACCCAATGTCGTGTGTGTGCTGCAGGAGGGAAACAGAGTCCACGCATCTTTATGGGGGCACAGGTGTTCCCAGGTTGGGGATATACTTTAACCACCTCCACTGCCAAAATATAGGAACTCGCTAATACTTGGTTTTAGAGCACAACCCCCAATTTCGCTCACAACCCAGCCAAGGAAAATACTCAGGAATATCAACCTAATGGATCCAATTAGATCCCAGGTGCTACTGTCACTTGCAGGAGCCTCCCCACACTCAGGATACCAGAACACCACCTAGTGTGTGTGCTGAAGGCGGGGAAACAGTGTCCTTGCATCTTTCAGGGGGCACAGGTATTCCCAAATATTTGGTTGAAGGTTAAACCACTTCAAATCCCGTGGAGAGGCACTCAATAATACTTGGTTTTTGAGCCCAACCCTCACATTCCCCCGCACTCCCGCCTAGGCTAGCCATCAGTGAAGACAAGTTAATGGATTGTATTAGAACCCAGGCCCTGCTGTCAGTTGTAGGTGCCTCCCCACACTCAGGAAACCTCAACCCGTTTTCGTGTGTGTGCTGGAGGTGGGGAAACAGAGTCCATGCATTTTTGGGGGGACACAGGTGTTCCAAGTTTGGGGATGTATTTTAAACACCTCCAATGCCCATAGAGAGGCACTCGCTATTACTAGTCTTTAGTGCCCAACACACACCTTCGCTCTCAGCCTGGCCAAAGGAAACACTCAGGGAAAGCAAGCCAAGTGATATTATAAGGTCCCAGGTGCTGCTGTCATTTGGAGGTGCCTACCCACATTCAGTATACCAGAACTGTTTTTCGTGGGTGTGCTGGAGGTGGGGAAAGGGAGACCACGCATTTATATGGGGGGCAGGTGTTTAAAGGTTAGGGATGTAGTTTTAAAATCTCCATGCCAATAGAGAGGCACTCGCTAAAACTTAGCTATAGAGACCAAACCCCACAATAGATCAAAGCCTGGCCTATGTAAATACTCAGGGAACACAAGCTAAGGGATTCTAATAGAACCCAGGTGCTGCTGTCAATTGGAGTAGTCTCCCCATGCTCAGGATTCCAGAAAGCTTCTTCGTGTGTGTACTGTTTGTGGAGAAACAGTGTCCACGCATATTCCAGGGGGCAAAGGTATTCCCTTGTTGGGGGTTGTTGGTTAAACACCTCCAATTCCCATGGAGAGGCACTCATTATTACTTGGATTTAGAGAACAAATCCCACTTTGAACCTCACTCCAGGTAATGCAATCCATCAGGGAACAGAAGCTTAAGGATTCTACTAGAACACTGGCACTGATTTAAGCTGGAGGAACTTTCCCACTCTCATATTCCGGTAGCCAGACTTGTGGGGGGAGGAATTTGTGTATCCGCACTCCAGTTAGATGGATGTGGGCACAGGTGTACCCCTTTAGGGAGAATTCATCTGAATACTTCCTCAGTCCATCGGGGGCACTCGCTACAATTTGGCCTCAAAGCTCAACCCCCAGCTTTCCCTCAGAGCCAGGCCTAGGGACCAACTCAGGTATTACAAGCTAAAGGATACTATTAGAACCCAGGCGCTGCTGTCACTTGAAAGTGCCGGCCCACACTCAGGATACATGAGCACGTCTTTGTGTGTGTGTTGGAAGTGGGGAAACAGAGTCCATGCATCTTTATGGGGGCACAGTTATTCCTAGGTAGATGATGTAGTTTAAACACCTTCACTGCTCTTAGGGAGGCAATGGATATTACTTGGCTTTACAGCCCAACCCCCACGTTCGCTCAAAGCCCGGCCTAGGAGAACACTCAAGGAAGTCAAGCTAAGGGATTCTACTAGATCCCTGGTGCTGCTGTTAGTTGGAGGAGCCTCCCCACACTCAAGAAACGAGAACAATTCTTCACACGTGTGCTTGTGGTGTGGAAACAGAGTCCACGCATTTTTCCTGGGGCACAGGTGTACCTAGGTTGGAGGATGTAGGTTAAACACCTCCACATCCTATGGATAGGCACTCGCTAATACTTCGTTTTAGAGCCCAACCTCCAATTTCTCCCGCACTCCTGGCAGGGCAAGCCATCACGGAAGACAAGCTAAGGGATTGTATTGAACCTAGATGCTGCTGTCACATGGAGGAACTTCCCAACACTCAGGACTCCGGAGACACTCTTGTGTGTGGGGGAGGTGTGCAGCCCCAATCCACGCAGATGAATGGTGACACAGGTGTTCCCCGGTAGGGGAGTTCCCTAAGTAATTCCTCAGTCAATCTGTTGGCACAACCTGCTACTTTGCCTCCAAGAACAACCCCCAGCTTTCGCTCGCAGCCCGGCCTAGGGAAACACTCAGGGAATACAAGCTGAGTTACTCTATTCGAACGCAGGCGCTGCTGTCAGTTGGAGGAACTTCCACACACTCAGGATTCCGGATCCCAGCCTTGTGTGTGGGGGAGTTGTGGAGACCCATTCCACGCAGATGAATGGGGGCACAGGTGTTCCATTTTAGGCTGAAATCCTCTAAGTACTTCCCCAGTAAATCAGGGGGCACTCGTTGCTACTTGGACTTCAAGCCCAAACCCCACTTTCCCCCACACTCCAGCCTAGGCATGCCATCAGGGAAGACAAGCTAAGGGATTCAATTAGAACCCAGGCGCAGCTGTCATTTGTAGGAGACTTCCCACACTCAGGAGACCTGAACAAGTCTTTGTGTGTGTGCTCGTGTTGGGGATACATAGTCCACTCAAATTTATGGGGTCACAGTTTTTCCCAGGGAGGGAATGAACTTTGAACACCTCCACTGCCCATAGAGAGGCACTCGCTATTTTATAGCTATAGAGCCCAACCCCCAAATTCGTTCCCAGCCCGCTTTTGAAAAACACTCTGGGAAGACCACCTAAGGGGTCCTATTAGATCCCAAATGCTGCTGTCAGTTGGAGGTGCCTCCCCACACTCAGGATACCAGAAAACTTCATCATGTGTGTGCTGGACTTGGGGAAACAGAAACCACGCATTTTTCATGGAGCACAGTTATTCCCAGGTTGTGGGTTTTTGGTTAATAACCTCCACATCCCATGGAGAAGCACTCGCTAATACTTGGTTGAGACCACAACCCCCAATTTCCCCCGCACTCCCTATCAGGCAACCAAACAGGGAAGACAAGTTTAGCGATTATATTAGGACCCAGTCCCTGCTGTCAGTTGGAGGAGGCTGCCCACTCTCAGTATAACTGTGCAAGTGTTCGTGTGTGTGACGGAGGTCTGGAAAATGACTCCATGGAAATTTATGGGGGCACAGGTGTTCCCAGGTAAGGGATGTAATTTAAACACCTCCACTAACAATAGAGAGGTACTCACAAATACTGGGTTTTGGAGCCCAAACCACAGTTTCCCCCGCACTCCCGCATAGGCATACCATCATGGTAGAAAAGCAAATGGATTCAGTTAGAACCCAGGCGCTGCTGTCAGCTGGAGGAACTTCCCCACACTCAGAACACCAGAACACTTCTTCGTGTGTGTGCTGGATGGAGGGAAACAGAATCAAAGCATCTTTCCGGGGGCACAGTTATTCCATGGTTGTGGGTTGTAGGTTAAACACCCACATCCCATGGATATGCTCCCACAAATACTTGGTTTGGAGCCCAATCCCAACTTTCTCCCACACACCGGCCTTGGCAAGACATCATGGAAGACAAGTTTAAGTATTGTATTAGAACCCAGGCACTGCTGTTAGTTGGAGGAACCTCCCCACACTCAAGACATCTGAAGCCGATGTCATGTGTGTGCCGGATGAGGGAATCAGTGTCCACGCATTTTATGGGGTCACAGGTGTTTCCAGGTTGGCGATATACTTTAACCACCTCCACTGCCAAAAGATAGGAACTCGTTAATACTTGGTTTTAGAGAATATACCCCAAATTCGCAAAAGTCACGGCCAAGGAATGTACTCAGGGAAGTCAACCTAATGGATCCAATTAGATCCCAGGTACTACTGTCAGTTGTAGGAGCCTTCCCACACTAAGGATACCAGAAAACTTCGTGTGTGTGCTGGAGGTGGGGAAACAAAGCACACGCATTTTTCAGGGAGCACAGTAATTCCAAGGTTGTGGGTTTTAGTTTAAACATCTCCACTTCCCATGGAGAGGTACACGCTGATCCTTGATATTAGAGCCCAAATCCAACTTTCAACCACACTCTGGCCTAGGCAAACCATCAGGGAAGACCAGCAAAATGATTCTATTAAAACCAAGAAGCTGATGTCACTTGGAGGTACTACCCCACACTCAGGATTCTGGAACCCAACCTTGTGTGGTGGGGAGGTTTGGAGCCCCAATCCACGCAGATTAATGGGTTCTCAGGTGTTTCCCTTTAGGGAGAATTCCTCTAAGAACTTCTCAGTCCATCGGGGGGTAGTCGCTGCTACTAGGCCTCAAAGCCCTACCCCCAACTTTCCCTCATGGCCAGGGCTAAGGAAACACTCAGGGAACACAAGCTAAGGGATTCTAATAGAACCCAGGTGCTGCTGTCATTTGGAGTAGCCTCCCCATGCTCAGGATTCCAGAAAACTTCTTCGTGAGGGTGCTGTTGGTGGAGAAACTGAGTCCACGCATATTTCAGGGGGCACAGGTATACCCTTGTTGGTGGTTGTTGATTAAACACTTCCACTTACCATGGAGAGGCAAAAATACTTGGATTTAGATCCCAAATCCCACTTTGAACTGCACTCCAGCTTATGCAATCCATCAGGGAAGAGAAGCTTAAGGATTCTACTAGAACACTGGCACTGTTGTCAGTTGGAGGAACTTTCCCACTCTCAGGATTCTGGAAGCCATTCTTGTCGGGGGGGATTTGTTTATCCCCACTCCATGAAGTTGGATGTGGGCACAGGTATTCCCCTTTATGGAAAATTTATCTAAATGATTCCTCATCCCATTGGGGGACACTCCCATCTACTTGACTCCCTAAACCAGTCCCCAGCTTTCCCACGCAGCCCGGGTTAGGGAAACACTCAGGGAATACAGCTAACTGATTTTATTAGGACCCAGGGGCTGCTGTCAGTGGGAGGAGCCTCCCCTCACTCATGATACCTGAACACGTCTTCGTGTGTGTGCTGGTGGTGGGGAAAAAGAATCCACGCATCTTTTTTTGTTCACAGGTGTTTCCAGGTTTGGTATGTTGTTTAAACACCTCATTGCCCATAGAGAGGCACTCGCTAATACTTGGATTTAGAGCCCAACCCCCACCTTTGCTCACCGCCTGGCATGGAAATACACCCAAGGAAGTCAAGCAAGGGATCCTACTACATCCCATGTGCTGCTGTCATTTGGAGGAGCCACCCAACACTGAGAATATCAGAACTCTGCTTCATGTGTGTGCTGGAGGTGGGGAAGCAGTGTCCACGCATATTTCAGGGGGCTTAGGAATTCCCACGTTGGGGGTTTTAGGTAAACGACTCCACATCTCATGGAGAAGCACTCCATAATACTTGGATTTAGAGCCCAAACCCCACTTTCTCCCGCACTCCGGCCTAGGCATGCCATCAGGGAAGACAAGGTAAGGGATACTATTAGAACCAAGGCGCTGCTGTCATTTGGAAGATCCTCCCCTCAATCAGGATACCTTAAAAAGTCTATGTGTTGTACTGGATGTGGGGAAATAGAGTCCACGGATATTTATGGGGGTGGAGTTGCTCACAGGTTAGGGATGTTATTTAACACCTATAATGCCCATAGAGTTGCACTCGATAATACTTGGTCTTAGAGCCCAACCCCCACGATTGCTCACAGCACGGCCTAGGAAGACACTCAGGGAAGTCAAGCTGAGGGATACTTTAATATCCCAGGTGCTGCTGTAAGTTGGGGCATCCTCCCCACACTCAAGACATGAGAACACTTCTTCGTCAGTGTGCTGGAGGTGGGAAAACAGAGTCCACGCATATTTCATTGGGCACAGGTATTCACAGATTGGGGGTTGTAGGTAAAACAGCTGCATCTCACATGGAGAGGATCTCCCTAATACTTGGTTTAAGAGACCAAACCTCACTTTCCCCCGCCCTCAGGCCTAGGCAAACCATCAGTGAAGTCAAGCTAAGGGATTCTCTTAGAACTCACGGAATGCTCTCAGTTGGAGGAACTTCCCCCACTCAGGATTCCAGAACCCTACTTTGTGTGTGGGAGGTGTGTATCCCCACCCCCACGCAGATGAATGGGGGCACAGCTCTTCCCCGTTAGGGAGAAGCCCTTTAAGCTCTTCCTCAGTCCATTTGTGAGCACTCGCTGCTACTTGGATTCCATGCCCAACCCTCAGCTTTTCCTGATAGCCTGGCCTAGGGAAAAATTCAGGGAATACAAGCTAAGGGATTCTAATAGATCCCAGGTGCTGCTGTTTGTTGGAGGAGTTTCCCCATATTCAGGATACCTGAACACGTCTTCTTGTGTGTGCTGGAGGTGGGGATACAGATTCTACTCATCTTTATGTGGGCACAGGTGTTCCCAGGTTGAGGATATAGTTTAAACACCTCCACTTCCCATAGAGTGGCCCTTGCTAATACTTGGCTTTAGAGCCCAATCTCCACCTTCGCTCAAAACCCGGCTTGGGCAAACTCTCAGGGAATTCAACCTAAGGGATCCTATTAGATCCCAGGTTCTGCTGTGACTTCGAGGAGCCTCCCCACACTCAAGATAACAGAACACTTCTCCGTGTGTCTGCTGGAAGTGGGGAAACAGAGTTCAAGCATATTTCCAGTGTCACTGGTATTCCCATTTTGGGCTTTTTTGGTTAAACACCTCCAAATCCCATGCAGAGGCACTCGCTAATACTCGGTTTAGAGCCCAACCCCTACTTTCCCCCAAACTCTGGCCTAGGCAAACCATCAGGGAAGACATGCTAAGGGATTCTATTTTTATCCAGGCGCTGCTGTCAGTTGGAAGAACTTCCCCACTCTCAGGATTCCGGAACACAGCCTTGTGTGTGGGGAAATAGTGGAGCCCCAGTCCACGCAGATGAATGGGGGCACAGGTGTTCCCGGTTAGGGAGAAGTCCTCTAAGTTCTTTGTCAGTCCTTCAGGGGGCACTCGCTGCTACGTGTCCTCAAAGCACAACCCTTATCTATCCCTTGCCACCCGGCCTAGGGAAACAGTAAGTCAATACAAGTTAAAGCATTTAATTAGAACCCAGGCGCTGCTGTCAGTTGGAGGAGCCTCCCCACACTCAGGATAACATAACACTTCTTCGTGACTGTGCTGGGGGTGGGGAAAGAAAGTCCACGCATCTTTCAGGGGGCACAGGTATTACCCGGTTGGGGGTTGTATGTTAAACACTTCCACATCCCATTGAGAGGCACTCGCTAATATTGGGTTTTAGAGGCCACCCCCACTATCCCCCGGACCTGGGCCAAGGCAAGCCATCAGGGAAAACCAGCTAAGGAATTCTATTAGAAGCCAGGCACTGCTGTCAGTTGGAGGAGCCTGCCCACTCTAAGGATAGCAGAACACGTCTCGGTGTGTGTGCTGAAGTTGGGGTAATATTGTCCTCGCATCATTCAGGGGGCAAAGTTATTCCCAGGTTGTGGTATGTAAGTTAAAGATCTCCACATCAAATGGAGAGGCACTAGCTAATACTTGGCTTAAGAGCCCAAACCCCAAATTACCCCGCACTCCGTTCTAGGCAAAGCATCAGGGAAACCAAGCTAATGGATTCAATTTGAGACCAGTAGCTGCTGTCAATTGGGGGATCTTCCACAAAATCAGGAATTCTGAATGCAGCCTTTTGTTGGGGGGGTTTGGAGCCCCATTCCATGCAGATGAATGGGGGTACAGGGGTTCCCCGTAGGGGGAACTCCTCTTAGTACTACTTCAGTCCATCAGGGGGCACTTACAGCTACTTGCCCTCCAACCCCAACCTGTAACTCTCCCTCACTGCCCGGCCTAGGGAAACACTCAGGGAATACAAGCTAAGGGATTCTATTCGAACCGAAGCGCTGCTGTCAGTTGAAGGATCCTCCCCACACTCAGGAAGCCAGAACACGTCTTCGTGTGTGTGCTGGAGGTGGGGAAAAATACTCCACGCTTCTTTATGGGTGCACAGGTGATCTCAGTTTAGGAATGTAGGATAAAAACCTCCACAGCCCATACAAAGGCACTCACTAATACTTGGCTTTTGAGCACAACCCCCACTTTCGCACAAAGCCCACCCAAGGAAATCAGTCAGGGAAATCAACCTAAGGGATGCTATTAGATTCCAGTTGCTGCTGTCAGTTGGAGATTCCTCCCCACACTCAGGATACCTGAACAATTTTTCGTGTGTGTGCTATAGGTTAGGAAACAGAGTCCACGCATTTTCCTGGGAGCACAGGTATTTCCAGGATGATTGTTGTAGTATAAAGACGTCCATTTCCCATAGAGAGGCACTCACTAATACTTGGTTGAAGATCATAACGCCCACTCTCCTAATCACTCTGGTCTTGGCAAAACATCAGGGAAGACATGTTAAGGGATTCTATTAGAACCCAGGAGTTGCTGTCAGGTGGAGGAACTTCCACACACTCCGTATTCCGGAACACAACCTTGTGTGTGGGGGAAGTGTGGAGCCCCAATTCACGCAGATGATTGGGGGCACAGGTGTTCTCCAGTTGGGAGAATTCCTCTAAGTATTTCTTCAGTCTGTCAGGGGGCACTCCATTCTAATTGGCCATCAAGCCCAACCCAAACCTTTTCCTCACAGCCTGGCCTAGGTTAACACTCAGGGAATACAAGCAAAGGGATTCTATTAGATCCCAGGTGCTGCTGTCAGTTGGAGGAGCCTACCCACATTCAGGATACCAGAAGAATTCTTTGTGTGTTTGCTGGAGGTGGGGAAACCGAGTCCATGAATCTTTCAGGGGGCACAGGTATTCACAGTTTGGGAGTTGTAGGATAAACACCTCCAAATCCCATGGAGAGGCACTCGTTATTTCTTGGTTTTAGAGCCCATACCACACTTTCCCCTGCACTGAGGCCTAGGTAAACAATCAGGCAAGGCAAGCTAAAGAATTCTATTACAGCCCAGGTGCTGCTGTTATTTGCAGGGTCTTCCATACTCTCAGGATTTCGGAAACAAGAATTCTGTGTGGGGGAGTTGTGGAGCCCCAAGCCAAGCAGATGAATGGGGGAAAAGTTGTTCCCCGTTAGGGAGAATTCCTCTAAATACTTCCTCAATCCATCTGGGTCACTCGCATCTACTTGATTCCCTAAACCAGTCCCCAGCTTTCCCACGCAGCCCGGGTTAGGGAAACACTCAGGGAATACATCTAAGGGATTTTATTAGGACCCAGGGGCTGCTGTCAGTTGGAGGAGCCTCCCCTCACTCAGGATACCTGAACACGTCTTCGTGTGTGTGCTGGAGGTGGGGAAAAAGGATCCACGCTTATTTTTTGGGTCACAGGTGTTTCCAGGTTTGGGATGTTGTTTAAACACCTCATTGCCCATAGAGAGGCACTCGCTAATACTTGGAATTAGAGCCCAACCCCCACCTTTGCTCACAGCCCGGCATGGAAAAACACTCAAGGAAATCAAGCAAGGGATCCTACTACATCCCATGTGCTGCTGTCATTTGGAGGAGCCACCCAACACTGAGAATATCAGAACTCTGCTTCATGTGTGTGCTGGAGGTGGGGAAGCAGTGTCCACGCATATTTCAGGGGGCTTATGAATTCCCAGGTTGGGGGTTTTAGGTAAACGACTCCACATCTCATGGAGAAGCACTCCATAATACTTGGATTTAGAGCCCAAACCCCACTTTCTCCCGCACTCCGGCCTAGGCATGCCATCAGGGAAGACAAGGTAAGGGATACTATTAGAACCAAGGCGCTGCTGTCATTTGGAACAGCCTCCCCTCAATCAGGATACCTTAAAAAGTCTGTGTGTTGTACTGGATGTGGGGTAATAGAGTCCACGCATATTTATGGGGGCAGAGTGTTTCACAGGTTAGGGATGTTATTTAACACCTAAAATGCCCATAGAGTTGGACTCGATAATACTTGGTTTTAGAGCCCAACCCCCACGATTGCTCACAGCACGGCCTAGGAAGACACTCAGGGAAGTCAAGCTGAGGAATACTTTAATATCCCAGGTGCTGCTGTAAGTTGGGGCATCCTCCCCACACTCAAGACACGAGAACACTTCTTCGTCAGTGTGCTGGAGGTGGGAAAACAGAGTCCATGCATATTACATTGGGCACAGGTATTCACAGATTGGGGGTTGTAGGTAAAACAGCTGCATCTCACATGGAGAGGATCTCGCTAATACTTGGTTTAAGAGACCAAACCTCACTTTCCCCCGCCCTCAGGCCTAGGCAAACCATCAGTGAAGTCAAGCTAAGGGATTCTCTTAGAACTCACGGAATGCTCTCAGTTGGAGGAACTTCCCCCACTCAGGATTCCACAACCCATCTTTGTGTGTGGGAGGTGTGTATCCCCACCCCCACGCAGATGAATGGGGGCACAGCTCTTCCCCGTTAGGGAGAAGCCCTTTAAGCTCTTCCTCAGTCCATTTGTGAGCACTTGCTGCTAATTGAACTCCAAGAGTAACCCCCTGCTTCCTTCGCATCCCGGCCTAGGGATACGCTCAGTGGATACAAGTTAAAGGATTCTTTTAGAACCCAGGCGCTGCTGTCAGTTGGAGGAACTTCCCCACTCTCAGGATTCCAGAATCCAACCTTGTGTGTGGAGGAAATGTGGAGCCCCACTTCACGCAGTTGAATAAGGGCACAGGTGTTCCCCGTTAGGGAGAAGTCCTCTAAGTACTTCCTCAGTACATTGGGGGCACTCGATGCTACTTGGTTTCCATGCCCAACCCTCAGCTTTTCCTGATAGCCTGGCCTAGGGAAAAATTCAGGGAATACAAGCTAAGGGATTCTAATAGATCCCAGGCGCTGCTGTCTGTTCGAGGTGTATCCCCACATTCAGGATACCTGAACAAGTCTTCTTGTGTGTGCTGGAGTTGGGGATACAGATTCTACTCATCTTTATTTGGGCACAGGTGTTCCCAGTTTGAGGATGTAGTTTAAACACTTCCACTTCCCATAGAGCGGCCCTCGGTAATACTTGGCTTTAGAGCCCAATCTCCACCTTCGCTCACAGCCCGGCTTGGGCAAACCCTCAGGGAACTCAACCTAAGGGATCCTATTACATCTCAGGTTCTGCTGTGATTTCGAGGAGCCTCCCCACACTCAAGATAACAGAACACTTTTCCGTGTGTCTGTTGGAAGTGGGGAAACAGAGTCCAGGCATATTTCAGGGGCCACAGGTATTCCCAGTTTGGGGGTTGTTGGTTAAACATCTCCACTTCCCATGCAGAGGCACTCGATATTACTAGGATTTAGAGCACAACCCCTACTTTCCCCCGAATTCTGGCCTAGGCAAACCATCAGGGAAGACATGCTAAGGGATTCTATTTTAATCCAGGCGCGGCTGTCAGATGGAAGAACTTCCCCACTCTCAGGATTCCGGAACACAGCCTTGTGTGTGGGGAAGTAGTGGAGCCCCAGTCCACGCAGATGAATGGGGGCACAGGTGTTCCCGGTTAGGGACAAGTCCTCTAAGTTCTTCGTCAGTCCTTCAGGGGGCACTCGCTGCTACTTGTCCTCAAAGCCCAACCCCTATCCTTTCCCTTGCCACCCGGACTAAGGAAACAGTAATACAATACAAGTTAGAGCATTTAATTAGAACCCAGGCACTGCTGTCACTTGGAGGAGCCTCCCCACACTCAGGATAACTCAACACTTCTTCGTGACTGTGCTGGAGGTGGGGAAACAGAGTCCACACATCTTTCAGGGGGCATAGGTATTACCCGGTTGTGGGTTGTATGTTAAACACTTCCACATCCCATTGAGAGGCACTCGCTAACATTGGGTTTTAGAGGCCACCCCCACTATCCCCCGGACCTGGGCCAAGGCAAGCCATCAGGGAAAACCAGCTAAGGAATTCTATTAGAATCCAGACACTGCTGTCAGTTGGAGGAGCCTGCCCACACTAAGGATAGCAGAACACGTCTCGGTGTGTGTGCTGAAGTTGGGGTAATATTGTCCTCGCATCATACAGGGGGCAAAGGTATTCACAGGTTGTGGTATGTAAGTTAAAGATCTCCACATCAAATGGAGAGGCACTCGTTAATACTTGGCTTAAGAGCCCAAACCCCAAATTACCCCGCACTCCGTTCTAGGCAAAGCATCATTGAAACCAAGCTAATGGATTCAATTTGAGGCCAGTAGCTGCTGTCAGTTGGAGGATCTTCCACAAACTCAGGAATTCTGAACGCAGCCATTTATTGGGGGGTTTTGGAGCCCCACTGCACGCAGAGGAATGGGGGTACAAGTGTTCCACATAGGGGGAACTCCTCTTAGTACTACTTCAGTCCATCGGGGGGCACTCGCGGCTACTTGCCCTCCAAGCCCAACCTGTAACTCTCCCTCGCTGCCCGGCCTAGGGAAACACTCAGGGAATACAAGCTAAGGGATTCTATTCGAACCCAGGCGCTGCTGTCAGTTGGAGAATCCTCCCCACACTCAGGAAGCCAGAACACGTCTTCGTGTGTGTGCTGGAGGTGGGGAAAGAGACTCCACGAATCTTTATGGGGGCACAGGTGTTCCCAGGTTAGGGATGTAGGATAAACACCTATACAGCCCATACAAAGGCACTCGCTAAAACTTGGCTTTAGAGAACAACCCCCACATTCTCTCAAAGCCCATCCAAGGAAATCAGTCAGGGAAGTCAACCTAAGGGATGCTATTAGATCCCAGTTGCTGCTGTCAGTTGGAGATTCCTCCCCACACTCAGGATACCAGAACAATGCTTTGTGTGTGTGCTCTAGGTTAGGAAACAGAGTCCACGCATATTTCTGGGAGCACCGGTATTCCCAGGATGGGGTTTGTAGTTAAAGACGTCCATTTCCCATACAGAGGCACTCACTAATACTTTTTTGAGGAGCCAAAAGCCCACTCTTCTCCTCACTCTGGTCTTGGCAACCCATCAGGGAATACAAGCTAAGGGATTCCTTTAGTACCCAGGCGCTGCTGTCAGTTGGAGGAACTTCCACACACTCCGGATTCCGGAACACATCCTTGTGTGTGGGGGAATTGTAGAGCCCCAATCCACGCAGATGAATGGGGGCTCAGGTGTTCTCCGTTTGGGAGAATTCCTCTAAGTATTTCTTCAGTCTGTCAGGGGGCACTCCATGCTCATTGGCCATCAAGCCTAACCCCCACCTTTTCCTCACAGCCTGGCCTAGGTCAACACTCAGGGAATACAAGCTAAGGGATTCTATTAGATCCCAGGTGCTGCTGTCAGTTGGAGGATCCTACCCACATTCAGGATACCAGAAGAATTCTTCGTGTTTTTGCTGGAAGTTGGGAAGAGGGTCCACGCATCTTTCAGGGGTCACAGTTATTCCCATTTTGGGAGTTGTAGGATAAACACCTCCAAATACCATGGAGAGACTCTCGTAATTTCTTGGTTTTAGAGCCCATACCACACTTTCCCCCACACTGCGGCCTAGGCAAACAATCATGTAAGACAAGCTATGGAATACTATTACAGCCCAGGCGCTGCTGTTAGTTGCAGGGTCCTCCGTACACTGAGGATTCTGGAAACTAGAATTCAGTGTGGGGGAGTTGTGGAGCCCCAATCCACGCAGATGAATGGGGTAAGAGGTGTTCCCCGTTAGGGAGAATTCCTCTAAATAGTTCCTCAGTCCATCGGGGGGCACTCGCATTTACTTGACTCCCTAAACCCAACCCCCAGCTTTCCCACGCAGCCCGGGTTAGGGAATCACTCAGGGAATACAAGCTAAGGGATTTTATTAGGACCCAGGGGCTGCTGTCAGTTGGAGGAGCCTCCCCTCACTCAGGATACCTGAACACGTCTTCGCGTGTGTCCTGGAGGTGGGGAAACAGAGTCCACGCATCTTTTTTGGGTCACAGGTGTTTCCAGGTTTGGGATGTTGTTTAAACACCTCATTGCCCATAGAGAGGCACTCGCTAATACTTTGATTTAGACCCCAAACCCCACCTTCGCTCGCAGCCCGGCATGGAAAACACTCAAGGAAGTCAAGCAAAGGGATTCTACTAGATCCCAGGTGCTGCTGTCAATTTGAGGAGTCACCCAACACTGAGAATATCAGAACTCTTCTTCATGTGTGTGCTGGAGGTGGGGAAGCAGAGTCCACACATATTTGAGAGGGCTTAGGTATTCCCAGGTTGGGGGTTGTAGGTAAACGACTCCACATCTCATTGAGAAGCACTCCATAATACTTGGACTTAGAGCCCAAACCCCACTTTCTCCCGCACTTTGGCTTAGGCATGCCATCAGGGAAGACAAGGTAAGGGATACTATTAGAACCCAGGCGCTGCTGTCATTTGGAAGAGCCTCCCCTCATTCAGGGTACCTTAAAAATGTGTGTGTTGTACTGGATGTGGTGAAATGGAGTCCACGCAAATTTATGCGGGCAGAGTTGTTCACAGGTTAGGGATGTTACTTAACACCTATAATGCCCATAGAGATGCATACGATAACACTTGGTTTTAGAGCCCAACCCCCACGATTGCTCACAACGCGGCCTAGGAAGACACTCAGGGAAGTCAAGCTAAGGGATTGTATTGAACCCATGTGCTGCTGTCACATGGAGGAACTTCCCAACACTCAGGACTCAGGAGACACTCTTGTGTGTGGGGGAGTTGTGCAGCACCAATCCATGCCGATGAATGGTGACACAAGTGTTCCCCGGTAGGGGAGTTCCCTAAGAACTTCCTCAGTCAATCGGTTGGCACAAGATGCTACTTGGCCTCCAACCCCAACCCCCAGGTTTTGCTCGCAGCCCGGCCTTGGGAAACACTCAGGGAATACAAGCTGTGTTATTCTATTCGAACTCAGGTGCTGCTGTCAGTTGGAGGAACTTCCACACACTCAGGATTCCGGATCCCAGACTTGTGTTTCGGGGAGCTGTGGAGACCCATTCCACGCAGATGAAGAGGGGCACAGGTGTTCCAATTTAGGGTGAAATCCTGTAAGTACTTCCTCAGTAAATCGGGGAGCACTCGTTTCTACTTGGACTTCAAGCCCAACCCCCACTTTCCCCCACACTCCAGCCTAGGCATGCCATCAGGGAAGACAAGCTAAGGGATTCTATTAGAACCCAGGTGCTGCTGTCGGTTGGAGGAGACTCCCCATACTCAGGATACCTGAACAAGTCTTTGTGTGTGTGCTGGTGTTGGGGATACATATTCCAAGCATCTTTATGGGGGCACAGGTGTTCCCAGGAGGGAATGTACTTTAAACACCTCCACTGCCCATAGAAAGGCACTTGATATTACTAGGCTTTAGAGCACAACCCCCACATTCGCTCCCAGCCCGTCCTTGGAAAACACTCAGGGATATCACCCTAAGGGATAAAATTAGATCCCAGATGCTGCTGTCAGTTGTAGGTGCTTCCCCACACTCAGGATACGAGAACACTTCTTCATGTGTGTGATGGAGGTGGGGAAACAGAGTCCACGCATTTTTCAAGGAGCACAGGTATTCCCAGATTGTGGGTATTTGGTTAATAACCTCCATATCCCATGGAGAAGTACTCGCAAATACTTGGATTTAGAACCCAACCCACACTTTCAATCGCACTCTGTATCAGGCAACCAAACAGGGAAGACAAGTTAAGCGATTTTATTAGAACCCAGGCCCTGCTGTCAGTTGGAGGAGGCTGCCCACAATCAGGACACCTGAGCACGTCTCCGTGTGTGTACTGGAGGTCGGGAAACAGATTCCACGCTTCTTTATGGGGGAACAGGTTTTCCAAGTTTGGGGAAGTAGTTTAAAACCCTCCACTGCCCACAGAGATGCACTCGCTAATACTTGGCTTTAGAGCCCTTCCCCCACCATCGCTCACTGCTAGGCCTAGGAAAACACTTAGGGAAGTCAAGCTAAGGGATTCTATTAGGACCCAGGTGCTGCTGTCAGTTGGAGGAACCTACCCAGACTCAGAACACCAGAAAACATCTTCGTTTGTGTGCTGGATGTAGGGAAATAGAGTCAAAGCATCTTTCAGGGGGCACAGTTATTCCATGGTTGTGGGTTGTAAGCTAACACCCACATCCCATGGATAGGCTCTCGCTAATACTTGGTTTAGAGCCCAATCCCAACTTTCCCCCACACACCGGCCTTGGCAAGCCATCATGGAAGACAAGTTAAGGTATTGTATTAGAACCGAGGCGCTGCTGTTACTTGGAAGAACCTCCCCACACTCAAGACATCTGAACCAGATGTCGTGTGTGTGCTGGAGGAGGGAAACAGTGTCCACGCCTCTTTATGGGGGCACAGGTGTTCCCAGGTTGGGGATATACTTTCACCACCTCCACTGCCAAAAGATAGGAACTCGCTAATACTTGGTTTTAGACCACAACCACCAACTTCGCTCACAACCCGGCCAAGGTATATACTCAGGGAAGTCAACCTAATGGATCCAATTAGATCCCAGGTGCTACTGTCTGTTGCAGGAGCCTCCCCACACTCAGGATACCAGAAAACTTCGTGTGTGTGTGGAGGTGGGGAAACAAAGCACACGCATTTTTCAGGGGGCACAGTTATTCCCAAGTTGTGGGTTGTATGATAAACATCTCCACTTCCCATGGAGAGGCACATGCTGATACTAGGTTTTAGAGCCCAATCCCACTTTCAGCCAAACTCTGGCCTAGGAAAACCATCAGGGAAGACAAGCAAAGGGGTTCAATTAAAACCAAGACGCTGATGTCACTTGGAGGAACTACCACACCCTCAGGATTCTGGAATCCAACCTTGTGTGGTGGGGAGGTGTGGAGCCCCAATCCACGCAGATGAATATGTGCTCAGGTGTTTCCCTTTAGGGAGAATTCCTCTAAGAACTTCCTCAGTCCATCGGAGGGTACTCG
This sequence comes from Vicugna pacos, assembly GCF_048564905.1. Taxonomy (NCBI): domain Eukaryota; kingdom Metazoa; phylum Chordata; class Mammalia; order Artiodactyla; family Camelidae; genus Vicugna; species Vicugna pacos. The sequence goes on along the minus strand of NW_027328741.1, from coordinate 22,827,757 downwards.
CTGCTAATTGGCCTCCAAGCCCAACCCCCAGCTTTCCCTCATGGCCCGGCCTAAGGAAACACTCAGGGAACACAAGCTAAGGGAGTCTAATAGAACCTAGGTTCTGCTGTGATTTGGAGTAGCCTCCCCATGCTCAGGATTCCAGAAAACTTCTTCGTGTGTGTGCTGTTGGTGGAGAAACAGAGTCCACGCGTATTTCAGGGGGCACAGGTATTCCATTGTTGTGGGTTGTTGGTTAAACACCTCCAATTTCCATGGAAAGGCACTCACTAATACTTGGATTTAGAGCTCAAATCCCACTTTGAACCGCACTCCAGCTTACGCAATCCATCAGGGAAGAGAGGTTAAGGATTCTCTAGAACACTGGCACTGCTGTCAGTTGGAGGATCTTTCCCAATTCAGGATTCCAGAAGCCAGTCTTGTGGGAGGGGGATTTCTGTATCCCCACTCCACGTAGATGGATGTGGGCACAGGTGTTCACCTTTAGGGAGAATTGATCTAAATACTTCCACAGTCCATCGGGGGCACTCGCTACAATATGGCCTCAAAGCCCAACCCCCAGCTTTCCCTCAGAGCCAGGCCTAAGGAAACACTCAGGGATTACAAGCTATCGGATATTATTAGAACCCAGGCGGTGCTGTCACTTGAAATTGCAGGCCCAAACTCAGGATACCTGAACACGTCTTCGTGTGTGTGTTGGAAGTGGGGAAACTGAGTTCATGCATTTTTATGGGGGCACAGTTATTCCCAGGTAGATGATGTAGTTTAAACACCTTCACTTCTCATAGAGAGGCACTAGCTATTACTTGGCTTTAGAGCCCATCCCCCACCATCGCTCACTGCTAGGCCTAGGAAATCACTTAGGGAAGTCAAGCTAAGGGATTCTATTAGAACCCAGGTGCTGCTGTCAGTTTGTGGAGCCTCCCTACTCTCAGAATACCAGAACACTTCTTCGTGTGAGCTGGATGTAGGGAAACAGAGTCAAAGCATCTTTCAGGGGGCACAGTTATACCATGGTTGTGGGTTGTAGGTTAAACAGCCACATCCCATCGATAGGCTCTCGCTAATACTTGGTTTAGAGACCAACCCCCACATTCCACCCCTCTCCAGCCTAGGAATGCCATCAGGGAAGACAAGCTAAGGGATTCTATAAGAACCCAGGCGCTGCTGGCATTTGGAGGAGACTCCCCACAATCAGGATACCTGAGCACGTCTCAGTGTGTGTGCTGGAGGTGGGGAAACAGAGTCCACGCATCTGTATGGGGGCACAGGTGTTCCAAGATTGGGGAAGTAGTTTCAAACCCTCCAATACCCACAGAGATGCTCTCGCTAATACTTGGCTTTAGAGCCCATCCCCCACCATCGCTCACTGCTAGGGCTAGGAAAACACTTAGGGAAGTCAAGCTAAGGGATTCTATTACAACCCAGGTGCTACTGTCTGTTGGAGGAAGCTCCCCACAGTCAGAACACCAGAACACTTCTTCCTGTGTTTGCTGGAAGTGGGGAAACATAGCACACGCATTTTTCAGGGGGCACAGTTATTCCATGGTTGTGGGTTGTAGGTTAAACACCCACATCCCATGGATAGGCTCTCGCTACTACTTGGTTTAGAGCCCAATCCCAACTTTCCCCCGCACACCGGCCTTGGCAATCCACCATGGAATACAAGTTAAGGTATAGTATTAGAACCCAGGCACTGCTGTTATTTGGAAGAACTTCCCCACACTCAAGACATCTGAACCCAATGTCGTGTATGTGCTGGAGGAGGGAAACAAAGTCCACGCATCTTTATGGGGGCACAGGTGTTCCAAGTTGGGGATTTGGTTTAAAAACTCCACTGCCCATAGAGGGGCACTCGCTAACCCTTGTCTTTAGAGCCCATCCCCCACATTCGCTCACAGCCCGGCCTAGGTAAACACTCAAGGAGGTCAAGGTAACGGATTCTATTAGACCCCAGGTGCTGCTGTCATTTGGAGGGAACTCCCACCATTCAGGATAGAAGAACACTTCCTCGTTTGTGTGCTGGTGGTGGGGAAACAGGGTCAAGGCATCTTTCAGGTGGCACATGTATTCCCACGTTGCTGGGTGTAGGTAAAATTTCTCAAATTCCCATGTAGATGCATTGGCCAATTCTTGGTATTAGAGCCGAAACCCCACATTCCCCAGCACTCCAGCCTAGGCAAACCATCAGGGAAGGCAAGTTAAGGGATTCAAGTAGAACACAAGCGCTCCTGACATTTGGAGGAACTTCCCAACACTCAGGATCCCGGAACCCAACCTTGTGGTGGGGAGATGTGGAGCCACAATCCAAGTAGATGAATGGGGCCACAAATGTTCCCCATTAGGGGGAAGTCCTCTAAATACTTCCACATTCCATATGGAGGCAGTTGCTGCTACTTGGCCTCCAAGGCAAACTCCCAGCTTTCCCTCTCAGCCCGGCCTAGGAAAACACACAAGGAATACAAGCTAGTTATTCTATTAGAACCCAGGCACTGCTGTCACTTGGAGGAGCCTCCCCACAATCAGGACACCTGAGCACGTCTCCGTGTGTGTACTGGAGGTCGGGAAACAGATTCCACGCATCTTTATGGGGGAACAGGTTTTCCAAGTTTGGGGAAGTAGTTTAAAACCCTCCACTGCCCACAGAGATGCACTCGCTAATACTTGGCTTTAGAGCCCTTCCCCCACCATCGCTCACTGCTAGGCCTAGGAAAACACTTAGGGAAGTCAAGCTAAGGGATTCTATTAGGACCCAGGTGCTGCTGTCAGTTGGAGGAACCTACCCAGACTCAGAACACCAGAAAACATCTTCGTTTGTGTGCTGGATGTAGGGAAACAGAGTCAAAGCATCTTTCAGGGGGCACAGTTATTCCATGGTTGTGGGTTGTAAGCTAACACCCACATCCCATGGATAGGCTCTCGCTAATACTTGGTTTAGAGCCCAATCCCAACTTTCCCCCACACACCGGCCTTGGCAAGCCATCATGGAAGACAAGTTAAGGTATTGAATTAGAACTGAGGCGCTGCTGTTACTTGGAAGAACCTCCCCACACTCAAGACATCTGAACCAGATGTCGTGTGTGTGCTGGAGGAGGGAAACAGTGTCCACGCCTCTTTATGGGGGCACAGGTGTTCCCAGGTTGGGGATATACTTTCACCACCTCCACTGCCAAAAGATAGGAACTCGCTAATACTTGGTTTTAGACCACAACCACCAACTTCGCTCACAACCCGGCCAAGGTTTATACTCAGGGAAGTCAACCTAATGGATCCAATTAGATCCCAGGTGCTACTGTCTGTTGCAGGAGCCTCCCCACACTCAGGATACCAGAAAACTTCGTGTGTGTGTGGAGGTGGGGAAACAAAGCACACGCATTTTTCAGGGGGCACAGTTATTCCCAAGTTGTGGGTTGTATGATAAACATCTCCACTTCCCATGGAGAGGCACATGCTGATACTAGGTTTTAGAGCCCAATCCCACTTTCAGCCAAACTCTGGCCTAGGAAAACCATCAGGGAAGACAAGCAAAGGGGTTCAATTAAAACCAAGACGCTGATGTCACTTGGAGGAACTACCACACCCTCAGGATTCTGGAATCCAACCTTGTGTGGTGGGGAGGTGTGGAGCCCCAATCCACGCAGATGAATATGTGCTCAGGTGTTTCCCTTTAGGGAGAATTCCTCTAAGAACTTCCTCAGTCCATCGGAGGGTACTGGCTGCTAATTGGCCTCCAAGCCCAACCCCCAGCTTTCCCTCATGGCCCGGCCTAAGGAAACACTCAGGGAACACAAGCTAAGGGAGTCTAATAGAACCTAGGGTCTGCTGTGATTTGGAGTAGCCTCCCCATGCTCAGGATTCCAGAAAACTTCTTCGTGTGTGTGCTGTTGGTGGAGAAACAGAGTCCACGCGTATTTCAGGGGGCACAGGTATTCCATTGTTGTGGGTTGTTGGTTAAACACCTCCAATTTCCATGGAAAGGCACTCACTCACTAATACTTGGATTTAGAGCTCAAATCCCACTTTGAACCGCACTCCAGCTTACGCAATCCAAAAGGGAAGAGAGGTTAAGGATTCTCTAGAACACAGGCACTGCTGTCAGTTGGAGGATCTTTCCCAATTCGGGATTCCAGAAGCCAGTCTTGTGGGAGGGGGATTTCTGTATCCCCACTCCACGTAGATGGATGTGGGCACAGGTGTTCCCCTTTTGGGAGAATTGATCTAAATACTTCCACAGTCCATCGGGGGCACTCGTTACTATATGGACTCAAAGCCCAAACCCCAGCTTTCCCTCAGAGCCAGGCCTAGGGAAACACTCAGGGATTACAAGTTATCGGATATTATTAGAACCCAGGCGGTGCTGTCACTTGAAATTGCCGGCCCAAACTCAGGATACCTGAACACGTCTTCGTGTGTGTTGGAAGTGGGGAAACTGAGTTCATGCATCTTTATGGGGGCACAGTTATTCCCAGGTAGATGATGTAGTTTAAACACCTTCACTTCTCATAGACAGGCACTAGCTAATACTTGGCCTTTGAGCCCATCCCCCACCATCGCTCACTGCTAGGCCTAGGAAATCACTTAGGGAAGTCAAGCTATGGGATTCTATTAGAACCCAGGTGCTGCTGTCAGTTTGTGGAGCCTCCCTACTCTCAGAATACCAGAACACTTCTTCGTGTGTGAGCTGGATGTAGGGAAACAGAGTCAAAGCATCTTTCAGGGGGCACAGTTATTCCATGGTTGTGGGTTGTAGGTTAAACAGCCACATCCCATCGATAGGCTCTCGCTAATACTTGGTTTAGAGCCCAACCCCCACATTCCACCCCTCTCCAGTCTAGGAATGCCATCAGGGAAGACAAGCTAAGGGATTCTATAAGAACCCAGGCGCTGCTGGCATTTGGAGGAGACTCCCCACAATCAGGATACCTGAGCACGTCTCAGTGTGTGTGCTGGAGGTGGGGAAACAGAGTCCACGCATCTGTATGGGGGCACAGGTGTTCCAAGATTGGGGAAGTAGTTTCAAACCCTCCAATACCCACAGAGATGCACTCGCTAATACTTGGCTTTAGAGCCCATCCCCCACCATCGCTCACTGCTAGGCCTAGGAAAACACTTAGGGAAGTCAAGCTAAGGGATTCTATTACAACCCAGGTGCTACTGTCTGTTGGAGGAAGCTCCCCACAGTCAGAACACCAGAACACTTCTTCCTGTGTTTGCTGGAAGTGGGGAAACATAGCACACGCATTTTTCAGGGGGCAGAGTTATTCCATGGTTGTGGGTTGTAGGTTAAACACCCACATCCCATGGATAGGCTCTCGCTACTACTTGGTTTAGAGCCCAATCCCAACTTTCCCCCGCACAACGGCATTGGCAATCCACCATGGAATACAAGTTAAGGTATAGAATTAGAACCCAGGCTCTGCTGTTATTTGGAAGAACTTCCCCACACTCAAGACATCTGAACCCAATGTCGTGTATGTGCTGGAGGAGGGAAACAAAGTCCACGCATCTTTATGGGGGCACAGGTGTTCCAAGTTGGGGATTTGGTTTAAAAACTCCACTGCCCATAGAGGGGCACTCGCTAACCCTTGTCTTTAGAGCCCATCCCCCACACTCGCTCACCGCCTGGCCTAGGTAAACACTCAAGGAGGTCAAGGTAACGGATTCTATTAGACCCCAGGTGCTGCTGTCACTTGGAGGGAACTCCCACCATTCAGGATAGAAGAACACTTCCTCGTTTGTGTGCTGGTGGTGGGGAAACAGGGTCAAGGCATCTTTCAGGTGGCACATGTATTCCCACGTTGCTGGGTGTAGGTAAAATTTCTCAAATTCCCATGTAGATGCATTGGCCAATTCTTGGTATTAGAGCCGAAACCCCACATTCCCCAGCACTCCAGCCTAGGCAAATCATCAGGGAAGGCAAGTTAAGGGATTCAAGTAGAACACAAGCGCTCCTGACATTTGGAGGAACTTCCCCACACTCAGGATCCCGGAACCCAACCTTGTGGCGGGGAGATGTGGAGCCACAATCCAAGTAGATGAATGGGGTCACAAATGTTCCCCATTAGGGGGAAGTCCTCTAAATACTTCCACATTCCATAGGGAGGCAGTTGCTGCTACTTGGCCTCCAAGGCAAACTCCCAGCTTTCCCTCTCAGCCCGGCCTAGGAAAACACACAAGGAATACAAGCTAGTTATTCTATTAGAACCCAGTCACTGCTGTCACTTGGAGGAGCCTCCCCACAATCAGGACACCTGAGCACGTCTCCGTGTGTGTACTGGAGGTCGGGAAACAGATTCCACGCATCTTTATCGGGGAATAGGTTTTCCAAGTTTGGGGAAGTAGTTTAAAACCCTCCACTGCCCACAGAGTTGCACTCGCTAATACTTGGCTTTAGAGCCCTTCCCCCACCATCGCTCACTGCTAGGCCTAGGAAAACACTTAGGGAAGTCAAGCTAAGGGATTCTATTAGGACCCAGGTGCTGCTGGCAGTTGGAGGAACCTACCCAGACTCAGAACACCAGAAAACATCTTCGTTTGTGTGCTGGATGTAGGGAAACAGAGTCAAAGCATCTTTCAGGGGGCACAGTTATTCCATGGTTGTGGGTTGTAAGCTAACACCCACATCCCATGGATAGGCTCTCGCTAATACTTGGTTTAGAGCCCAATCCCAACTTTCCCCCACACACCGGCCTTGGCAAGCCATCATGGAAGACAAGTTAAGGTATTGTATTAGAACCGAGGCGCTGCTGTTACTTGGAAGAACCTCCCCACACTCAAGACATCTGAACCAGATGTCGTGTGTGTGCTGGAGGAGGGAAACAGTGTCCACGCCTCTTTATGGGGGCACAGGTGTTCCCAGGTTGGGGATATACTTTCACCACCTCCACTGCCAAAAGATAGGAACTCGCTAATACTTGGTTTTAGACCACAACCACCAACTTCGCTCACAACCCGGCCAAGGTATATACTCAGGGAAGTCAACCTAATGGATCCAATTAGATCCCAGGTGCTACTGTCTGTTGCAGGAGCCTCCCCACACTCAGGATACCAGAAAACTTCGTGTGTGTGTGGAGGTGGGGAAACAAAGCACACGCATTTTTCAGGGGGCACAGTTATTCCCAAGTTGTGGGTTGTATGATAAACATCTCCACTTCCCATGGAGAGGCACATGCTGATACTAGGTTTTAGAGCCCAATCCCACTTTCAGCCAAACTCTGGCCTAGGAAAACCATCAGGGAAGACAAGCAAAGGGGTTCAATTAAAACCAAGACGCTGATGTCACTTGGAGGAACTACCACACCCTCAGGATTCTGGAATCCAACCTTGTGTGGTGGGGAGGTGTGGAGCCCCAATCCACGCAGATGAATATGTGCTCAGGTGTTTCCCTTTAGGGAGAATTCCTCTAAGAACTTCCTCAGTCCATCGGAGGGTACTCGCTGCTAATTGGCCTCCAAGCCCAACCCCCAGCTTTCCCTCATGGCCCAGCCTAAGGAAACACTCAGGGAACACAAGCTAAGGGAGTCTAATAGAACCTAGGGTCTGCTGTGATTTGGAGTAGCCTCCCCATGCTCAGGATTCCAGAAAACTTCTTCGTGTGTGTGCTGTTGGTGGAGAAACAGAGTCCACGCGTATTTCAGGGGGCACAGGTATTCCATTGTTGTGGGTTGTTGGTTAAACACCTCCAATTTCCATGGAAAGGCACTCACTCACTAATACTTGGATTTAGAGCTCAAATCCCACTTTGAACCGCACTCCAGCTTACGCAATCCAAAAGGGAAGAGAGGTTAAGGATTCTCTAGAACACTGGCACTGCTGTCAGTTGGAGGATCTTTCCCAATTCGGGATTCCAGAAGCCAGTCTTGTGGGAGGGGGATTTCTGTATCCCCACTCCACGTAGATGGATGTGGGCACAGGTGTTCCCATTTTGGGAGAATTGATCTAAATACTTCCACAGTCCATCGGGGGCACTCGTTACTATATGGACTCAAAGCCCAAACCCCAGCTTTCCCTCAGAGCCAGGCCTAGGGAAACACTCAGGGATTACAAGTTATCGGATATTATTAGAACCCAGGCGGTGCTGTCACTTGAAATTGCCGGCCCAAACTCAGGATACCTGAACACGTCTTCGTGTGTGTTGGAAGTGGGGAAACTGAGTTCATGCATCTTTATGGGGGCACAGTTATTCCCAGGTAGATGATGTAGTTTAAACACCTTCACTTCTCATAGACAGGCACTAGCTAATACTTGGCCTTTGAGCCCATCCCCCACCATCGCTCACTGCTAGGCCTAGGAAATCACTTAGGGAAGTCAAGCTATGGGATTCTATTAGAACACAGGTGCTGCTGTCAGTTTGTGGAGCCTCCCTACTCTCAGAATACCAGAACACTTCTTCGTGTGTGAGCTGGATGTAGGGAAACAGAGTCAAAGCATCTTTCAGGGGGCACAGTTATTCCATGGTTGTGGGTTGTAGGTTAAACAGCCACATCCCATCGATAGGCTCTCGCTAATACTTGGTTTAGAGCCCAACCCCCACATTCCACCCCTCTCCAGTCTAGGAATGCCATCAGGGAAGACAAGCTAAGGGATTCTATAAGAACCCAGGCGCTGCTGGCATTTGGAGGAGACTCCCCACAATCAGGATACCTGAGCACGTCTCAGTGTGTGTGCTGGAGGTGGGGAAACAGAGTCCACGCATCTGTATGGGGGCACAGGTGTTCCAAGATTGGGGAAGTAGTTTCAAACCCTCCAATACCCACAGAGATGCACTCGCTAATACTTGGCTTTAGAGCCCATCCCCCACCATCGCTCACTGCTAGGCCTAGGAAAACACTTAGGGAAGTCAAGCTAAGGGATTCTATTACAACCCAGGTGCTACTGTCTGTTGGAGGAAGCTCCCCACAGTCAGAACACCAGAACACTTCTTCCTGTGTTTGCTGGAAGTGGGGAAACATAGCACACGCATTTTTCAGGGGGCAGAGTTATTCCATGGTTGTGGGTTGTAGGTTAAACACCCACATCCCATGGATAGGCTCTCGCTACTACTTGGTTTAGAGCCCAATCCCAACTTTCCCCCGCACAACGGCATTGGCAATCCACCATGGAATACAAGTTAAGGTATAGAATTAGAACCCAGGCACTGCTGTTATTTGGAAGAACTTCCCCACACTCAAGACATCTGAACCCAATGTCGTGTATGTGCTGGAGGAGGGAAACAAAGTCCACGCATCTTTATGGGGGCACAGGTGTTCCAAGTTGGGGATTTGGTTTAAAAACTCCACTGCCCATAGAGGGGCACTCGCTAACCCTTGTCTTTAGAGCCCATCCCCCACACTCGCTCACCGTCTGGCCTAGGTAAACACTCAAGGAGGTCAAGGTAACGGATTCTATTAGACCCCAGGTGCTGCTGTCATTTGGAGGGAACTCCCACCATTCAGGATAGAAGAACACTTCCTCGTTTGTGTGCTGGTGGTGGGGAAACAGGGTCAAGGCATCTTTCAGGTGGCACATGTATTCCCACGTTGCTGGGTGTAGGTAAAATTTCTCAAATTCCCATGTAGATGCATTGGCCAATTCTTGGTATTAGAGCCGAAACCCCACATTCCCCAGCACTCCAGCCTAGGCAAATCATCAGGGAAGGCAAGTTAAGGGATTCAAGTAGAACACAAGCGCTCCTGACATTTGGAGGAACTTCCCCACACTCAGGATCCCGGAACCCAACCTTGTGGCGGGGAGATGTGGAGCCACAATCCAAGTAGATGAATGGGGTCACAAATGTTCCCCATTAGGGGGAAGTCCTCTAAATACTTCCACATTCCATAGGGAGGCAGTTGCTGCTACTTGGCCTCCAAGGCAAACTCCCAGCTTTCCCTCTCAGCCCGGCCTAGGAAAACACACAAGGAATACAAGCTAGTTATTCTATTAGAACCCAGTCACTGCTGTCACTTGGAGGAGCCTCCCCACAATCAGGACACCTGAGCACGTCTCCGTGTGTGTACTGGAGGTCGGGAAACAGATTCCACGCATCTTTATCGGGGAATAGGTTTTCCAAGTTTGGGGAAGTAGTTTAAAACCCTCCACTGCCCACAGAGTTGCACTCGCTAATACTTGGCTTTAGAGCCCTTCCCCCACCATCGCTCACTGCTAGGCCTAGGAAAACACTTAGGGAAGTCAAGCTAAGGGATTCTATTAGGACCCAGGTGCTGCTGTCAGTTGGAGGAACCTACCCAGACTCAGAACACCAGAAAACATCTTCGTTTGTGTGCTGGATGTAGGGAAACAGAGTCAAAGCATCTTTCAGGGGGCACAGTTATTCCATGGTTGTGGGTTGTAAGCTAACACCCACATCCCATGGATAGGCTCTCGCTAATACTTGGTTTAGAGCCCAATCCCAACTTTCCCCCACACACCGGCCTTGGCAAGCCATCATGGAAGACAAGTTAAGGTATTGTATTAGAACCGAGGCGCTGCTGTTACTTGGAAGAACCTCCCCACACTCAAGACATCTGAACCAGATGTCGTGTGTGTGCTGGAGGAGGGAAACAGTGTCCACGCCTCTTTATGGGGGCACAGGTGTTCCCAGGTTGGGGATATACTTTCACCACCTCCACTGCCAAAAGATAGGAACTCGCTAATACTTGGTTTTAGACCACAACCACCAACTTCGCTCACAACCCGGCCAAGGTATATACTCAGGGAAGTCAACCTAATGGATCCAATTAGATCCCAGGTGCTACTGTCTGTTGCAGGAGCCTCCCCACACTCAGGATACCAGAAAACTTCGTGTGTGTGTGGAGGTGGGGAAACAAAGCACACGCATTTTTCAGGGGGCACAGTTATTCCCAAGTTGTGGGTTGTATGATAAACATCTCCACTTCCCATGGAGAGGCACATGCTGATACTAGGTTTTAGAGCCCAATCCCACTTTCAGCCAAACTCTGGCCTAGGAAAACCATCAGGGAAGACAAGCAAAGGGGTTCAATTAAAACCAAGACGCTGATGTCACTTGGAGGAACTACCACACCCTCAGGATTCTGGAATCCAACCTTGTGTGGTGGGGAGGTGTGGAGCCCCAATCCACGCAGATGAATATGTGCTCAGGTGTTTCCCTTTAGGGAGAATTCCTCTAAGAACTTCCTCAGTCCATCGGAGGGTACTCGCTGCTAATTGGCCTCCAAGCCCAACCCCCAGCTTTCCCTCATGGCCCGGCCTAAGGAAACACTCAGGGAACACAAGCTAAGGGAGTCTAATAGAACCTAGGGTCTGCTGTGATTTGGAGTAGCCTCCCCATGCTCAGGATTCCAGAAAACTTCTTCGTGTGTGTGCTGTTGGTGGAGAAACAGAGTCCACGCGTATTTCAGGGGGCACAGGTATTCCATTGTTGTGGGTTGTTGGTTAAACACCTCCAATTTCCATGGAAAGGCACTCACTCACTAATACTTGGATTTAGAGCTCAAATCCCACTTTGAACCGCACTCCAGCTTACGCAATCCAAAAGGGAAGAGAGGTTAAGGATTCTCTAGAACACTGGCACTGCTGTCAGTTGGAGGATCTTTCCCAATTCGGGATTCCAGAAGCCAGTCTTGTGGGAGGGGGATTTCTGTATCCCCACTCCACGTAGATGGATGTGGGCACAGGTGTTCCCCTTTTGGGAGAATTGATCTAAATACTTCCACAGTCCATCGGGGGCACTCGTTACTATATGGACTCAAAGCCCAAACCCCAGCTTTCCCTCAGAGCCAGGCCTAGGGAAACACTCAGGGATTACAAGTTATCGGATATTATTAGAACCCAGGCGGTGCTGTCACTTGAAATTGCCGGCCCAAACTCAGGATACCTGAACACGTCTTCGTGTGTGTTGGAAGTGGGGAAACTGAGTTCATGCATCTTTATGGGGGCACAGTTATTCCCAGGTAGATGATGTAGTTTAAACACCTTCACTTCTCATAGACAGGCACTAGCTAATACTTGGCCTTTGAGCCCATCCCCCACCATCGCTCACTGCTAGGCCTAGGAAATCACTTAGGGAAGTCAAGCTATGGGATTCTATTAGAACACAGGTGCTGCTGTCAGTTTGTGGAGCCTCCCTACTCTCAGAATACCAGAACACTTCTTCGTGTGTGAGCTGGATGTAGGGAAACAGAGTCAAAGCATCTTTCAGGGGGCACAGTTATTCCATGGTTGTGGGTTGTAGGTTAAACAGCCACATCCCATCGATAGGCTCTCGCTAATACTTGGTTTAGAGCCCAACCCCCACATTCCACCCCTCTCCAGCCTAGGAATGCCATCAGGGAAGACAAGCTAAGGGATTCTATAAGAACCCAGGCGCTGCTGGCATTTGGAGGAGACTCCCCACAATCAGGATACCTGAGCACGTCTCAGTGTGTGTGCTGGAGGTGGGGAAACAGAGTCCACGCATCTGTATGGGGGCACAGGTGTTCCAAGATTGGGGAAGTAGTTTCAAACCCTCCAATACCCACAGAGATGCACTCGCTAATACTTGGCTTTAGAGCCCATCCCCCACCATCGCTCACTGCTAGGCCTAGGAAAACACTTAGGGAAGTCAAGCTAAGGGATTCTATTACAACCCAGGTGCTACTGTCTGTTGGAGGAAGCTCCCCACAGTCAGAACACCAGAACACTTCTTCCTGTGTTTGCTGGAAGTGGGGAAACATAGCACACGCATTTTTCAGGGGGCAGAGTTATTCCATGGTTGTGGGTTGTAGGTTAAACACCCACATCCCATGGATAGGCTCTCGCTACTACTTGGTTTAGAGCCCAATCCCAACTTTCCCCCGCACAACGGCATTGGCAATCCACCATGGAATACAAGTTAAGGTATAGAATTAGAACCCAGGCACTGCTGTTATTTGGAAGAAATTCCCCACACTCAAGACATCTGAACCCAATGTCGTGTATGTGCTGGAGGAGGGAAACAAAGTCCACGCATCTTTATGGGGGCACAGGTGTTCCAAGTTGGGGATTTGGTTTAAAAACTCCACTGCCCATAGAGGGGCACTCGCTAACCCTTGTCTTTAGAGCCCATCCCCCACACTCGCTCACCGTCTGGCCTAGGTAAACACTCAAGGAGGTCAAGGTAACGGATTCTATTAGACCCCAGGTGCTGCTGTCATTTGGAGGGAACTCCCACCATTCAGGATAGAAGAACACTTCCTCGTTTGTGTGCTGGTGGTGGGGAAACAGGGTCAAGGCATCTTTCAGGTGGCACATGTATTCCCACGTTGCTGGGTGTAGGTAAAATTTCTCAAATTCCCATGTAGATGCATTGGCCAATTCTTGGTATTAGAGCCGAAACCCCACATTCCCCAGCACTCCAGCCTAGGCAAATCATCAGGGAAGGCAAGTTAAGGGATTCAAGTAGAACACAAGCGCTCCTGACATTTGGAGGAACTTCCCCACACTCAGGATCCCGGAACCCAACCTTGTGGCGGGGAGATGTGGAGCCACAATCCAAGTAGATGAATGGGGTCACAAATGTTCCCCATTAGGGGGAAGTCCTCTAAATACTTCCACATTCCATAGGGAGGCAGTTGCTGCTACTTGGCCTCCAAGGCAAACTCCCAGCTTTCCCTCTCAGCCCGGCCTAGGAAAACACACAAGGAATACAAGCTAGTTATTCTATTAGAACCCAGGCACTGCTGTCACTTGGAGGAGCCTCCCCACAATCAGGACACCTGAGCACGTCTCCGTGTGTGTACTGGAGGTCGGGAAACAGATTCCACGCATCTTTATCGGGGAATAGGTTTTCCAAGTTTGGGGAAGTAGTTTAAAACCCTCCACTGCCCACAGAGTTGCACTCGCTAATACTTGGCTTTAGAGCCCTTCCCCCACCATCGCTCACTGCTAGGCCTAGGAAAACACTTAGGGAAGTCAAGCTAAGGGATTCTATTAGGACCCAGGTGCTGCTGTCAGTTGGAGGAACCTACCCAGACTCAGAACACCAGAAAACATCTTCGTTTGTGTGCTGGATGTAGGGAAACAGAGTCAAAGCATCTTTCAGGGGGCACAGTTATTCCATGGTTGTGGGTTGTAAGCTAACACCCACATCCCATGGATAGGCTCTCGCTAATACTTGGTTTAGAGCCCAATCCCAACTTTCCCCCACACACCGGCCTTGGCAAGCCATCATGGAAGACAAGTTAAGGTATTGTATTAGAACCGAGGCGCTGCTGTTACTTGGAAGAACCTCCCCACACTCAAGACATCTGAACCAGATGTCGTGTGTGTGCTGGAGGAGGGAAACAGTGTCCACGCCTCTTTATGGGGGCACAGGTGTTCCCAGGTTGGGGATATACTTTCACCACCTCCACTGCCAAAAGATAGGAACTCGCTAATACTTGGTTTTAGACCACAACCACCAACTTCGCTCACAACCCGGCCAAGGTATATACTCAGGGAAGTCAACCTAATGGATCCAATTAGATCCCAGGTGCTACTGTCTGTTGCAGGAGCCTCCCCACACTCAGGATACCAGAAAACTTCGTGTGTGTGTGGAGGTGGGGAAACAAAGCACACGCATTTTTCAGGGGGCACAGTTATTCCCAAGTTGTGGGTTGTATGATAAACATCTCCACTTCCCATGGAGAGGCACATGCTGATACTAGGTTTTAGAGCCCAATCCCACTTTCAGCCAAACTCTGGCCTAGGAAAACCATCAGGGAAGACAAGCAAAGGGGTTCAATTAAAACCAAGACGCTGATGTCACTTGGAGGAACTACCACACCCTCAGGATTCTGGAATCCAACCTTGTGTGGTGGGGAGGTGTGGAGCCCCAATCCACGCAGATGAATATGTGCTCAGGTGTTTCCCTTTAGGGAGAATTCCTCTAAGAACTTCCTCAGTCCATCGGAGGGTACTCGCTGCTAATTGGCCTCCAAGCCCAACCCCCAGCTTTCCCTCATGGCCCGGCCTAAGGAAACACTCAGGGAACACAAGCTAAGGGAGTCTAATAGAACCTAGGGTCTGCTGTGATTTGGAGTAGCCTCCCCATGCTCAGGATTCCAGAAAACTTCTTCGTGTGTGTGCTGTTGGTGGAGAAACAGAGTCCACGCGTATTTCAGGGGGCACAGGTATTCCATTGTTGTGGGTTGTTGGTTAAACACCTCCAATTTCCATGGAAAGGCACTCACTCACTAATACTTGGATTTAGAGCTCAAATCCCACTTTGAACCGCACTCCAGCTTACGCAATCCAAAAGGGAAGAGAGGTTCAGGATTCTCTAGAACACTGGCACTGCTGTCAGTTGGAGGATCTTTCCCAATTCGGGATTCCAGAAGCCAGTCTTGTGGGAGGGGGATTTCTGTATCCCCACTCCACGTAGATGGATGTGGGCACAGGTGTTCCCCTTTTGGGAGAATTGATCTAAATACTTCCACAGTCCATCGGGGGCACTCTTTACTATATGGACTCAAAGCCCAAACCCCAGCTTTCCCTCAGAGCCAGGCCTAGGGAAACACTCAGGGATTACAAGTTATCGGATATTATTAGAACCCAGGCGGTGCTGTCACTTGAAATTGCCGGCCCAAACTCAGGATACCTGAACACGTCTTCGTGTGTGTTGGAAGTGGGGAAACTGAGTTCATGCATCTTTATGGGGGCACAGTTATTCCCAGGTAGATGATGTAGTTTAAACACCTTCACTTCTCATAGACAGGCACTAGCTAATACTTGGCCTTTGAGCCCATCCCCCACCATCGCTCACTGCTAGGCCTAGGAAATCACTTAGGGAAGTCAAGCTAAGGGATTCTATTAGAACCCAGGTGCTGCTGTCAGTTTGTGGAGCCTCCCTACTCTCAGAATACCAGAACACTTCTTCGTGTGTGAGCTGGATGCAGGGAAACAGAGTCAAAGCATTTTTCAGGGGTCACAGTTATTCCATGGTTGTGGGTTGTAGGTTAAACAGCCACATCCCATCGATAGGCTCTCGCTAATACTTGGTTTAGAGCCCAACCCCCACATTCCACCCCTCTCCAGTCTAGGAATGCCATCAGGGAAGACAAGCTAAGGGATTCTATAAGAACCCAGGCGCTGCTGGCATTTGGAGGAGACTCCCCAGAATCAGGATAACTGAGCACGTCTCAGTGTGTGTGCTGGAGGTGGGGAAAAAGAGTCCACGCATCTGTATGGGGGCACAGGTGTTCCAAGATTGGGGAAGTAGTTTCAAACCCTCCAATACCCACAGAGATGCACTCGCTAATACTTGGCTTTAGAGCCCATCCCCCACCATCGCTCACTGCTAGGCCTAGGAAAACACTTAGGGAAGTCAAGCTAAGGGATTCTATTACAACCCAGGTGCTACTGTCTGTTGGAGGAAGCTCCCCATAGTCAGAACACCAGAACACATCTTCCTGTGTTTGCTGGAAGTGGGGAAACATAGCACACGCATATTTCAGGGGGCACAGGTATTCCATTGTTGTGGGTTGTTGGTTAAACACCTCCAATTTCCATGGAAAGTCACTCACTAATACTTGGATTTAGAGCTCAAATCCCAATTTGAACCGCACTCCAGCTTACACAATCCATCAGGGAACAGAGGTTAAGGATTCTCTAGAACACTGGCACTGCTGTCAGTTGGAGGATCTTTCCCAATTCAGGATTCCAGAAGCCAGTCTTGTGGGAGGGGGATTTCTGTATCCCCACTCCACGTAGATGGATGTGGGCACAGGTGTTCACCTTTAGGGAGAATTGATCTAAATACTTCCACAGTCCATCGGGGGCACTCGTACTATATGGCCTCAAAGCCCAACCCCCAGCATTTCCTCAGAGCAAGGCCTAGGGAAAAACTCAGGGATTACAAGCTACCGGATAATATTAGAACCCAGGCGGTGCTGTCACTTGAAATTGCCGGCCCAAACTCAGGATACCTGAACACGTCTTAGTGTGTGTGTTGGAAGTGTGGAAACTGAGTTAATGCATCTTTATGGGGGCACAGTTATTCCCAGGTAGATGATGTAGTTTAAACACCTTCACTTCTCATAGAGAGGCACTAGCTATTACTTGGCTTTAGAGCGCATCCCCCACCATCGCTCACTGCTAGGCCTAGGAAATCACTTAGGGAAGTCAAGCTAAGGGATTCTATTAGAACCCAGGTGCTGCTGTCAGTTTGTGGAGCGTCCCTACTCTCAGAATACCAGAACACTTCTTCGTGTGTGAGCTGGATGTAGGGAAACAGAGTCAAAGCATATTTCAGGGGGCACAGTTATTCCATGGTTGTGGGTTGTAGGTTAAACAGCCACATCCCATCGATAGGCCCTCGCTACTACTTGGTTTAGAGCCCAATCCCAACTTTCCCCCGCACACCGGCCTTGGCAATCCACCATGGAATACAAGTTAAGGTATAGTATTAGAACCCAGGCACTGCTGTTATTTGGAAGAACTTCCCCACACTCAAGACATCTGAACCCAATGTCGTGTATGTGCTGGAGGAGGGAAACAAATTCCACGCATCTTTATGGGGGCACAGGTGTTCCAAGTTGGGGATTTGGTTTAGAAACTCCACTGCCCATAGAGGGGCACTCGCTAACCCTTGTCTTTAGAGCCCATCCCCCACATTCGCTCACAGCCCGGCCTAGGTAAACACTCAAGGAGGTCAAGGTAACGGATTCTATTAGACCCCAGGTGCTGCTGTCATTTGGAGGGAACTCCCACCATTCAGGATAGAAGAACACTTCCTCGTTTGTGTGCTGGTGGTGGGGAAACAGGGTCAAGGCATCTTTCAGGTGGCACATGTATTCCCACGTTGCTGGGTGTAGGTAAAATTTCTCAAATTCCCATGTAGATGCATTGGCCAATTCTTGGTATTAGAGCCGAAACCCCACATTCCCCAGCACTCCAGCCTAGGCAAACCATCAGGGAAGGCAAGTTAAGTGATTCAAGTAGAACACAAGCGCTCCTGACATTTGGAGGAACTTCCCCACACTCAGGATCCCGGAACCCAACCTTGTGGCGGGGAGATGTGGAGCCACAATCCAAGTAGATGAATGGGGTCACAAATGTTCCCCATTAGGGGGAAGTCCTCTAAATACTTCCACATTCCATAGGGAGGCAGTTGCTGCTACTTGGCCTCCAAGGCAAACTCCCAGCTTTCCCTCTCAGCCCGGCCTAGGAAAACACACAAGGAATACAAGCTAGTTATTCTATTAGAACCCAGGCACTGCTGTCACTTGGAGGAGCCTCCCCACAATCAGGACACCTGAGCACGTCTCCGTGTGTGTACTGGAGTTCGGGAAACAGATTCCACGCATCTTTATGGGGGAACAGGTTTTCCAAGTTTGGGGAAGTAGTTTAAAACCCTCCACTGCCCACAGAGATGCACTCGCTAATACTTGGCTTTAGAGCCCTTCCCCCACCATCGCTCACTGCTAGGCCTAGGAAAACACTTAGGGAAGTCAAGCTAAGGGATTCTATTAGGACCCAGGTGCTGCTGTCAGTTGGAGGAACCTACCCAGACTCAGAACACCAGAAAACATCTTCGTTTGTGTGCTGGATGTAGGGAAACAGAGTCAAAGCATCTTTCAGGGGGCACAGTTATTCCATGGTTGTGGGTTGTAAGCTAACACACACATCCCATGGATAGGCTCTCGCAAATACTTGGTTTAGAGCCCAATCCCAACTTTCCCCCACACACCGGCCTTGGCAAGCCATCATGGAAGACAAGTTAAGTTATTGTATTAGAACCCAGGCGCTGCTGGCATTTGGAGGAGACTCCCCAGAATCAGGATAACTGAGCACGTCTCAGTGTGTGTGCTGGAGGTGGGGAAAAAGAGTCCACGCATCTGTATGGGGGCACAGGTGTTCCAAGATTGGGGAAGTAGTTTCAAACCCTCCAATACCCACAGAGATGCACTCGCTAATACTTGGCTTTAGAGCCCATCCCCCACCATCGCTCACTGCTAGGCCTAGGAAAACACTTAGGGAAGTCAAGCTAAGGGATTCTATTACAACCCAGGTGCTACTGTCTGTTGGAGGAAGCTCCCCATAGTCAGAACACCAGAACACATCTTCCTGTGTTTGCTGGAAGTGGGGAAACATAGCACACGCATATTTCAGGGGGCACAGGTATTCCATTGTTGTGGGTTGTTGGTTAAACACCTCCAATTTCCATGGAAAGTCACTCACTAATACTTGGATTTAGAGCTCAAATCCCAATTTGAACCGCACTCCAGCTTACACAATCCATCAGGGAACAGAGGTTAAGGATTCTCTAGAACACTGGCACTGCTGTCAGTTGGAGGATCTTTCCCAATTCAGGATTCCAGAAGCCAGTCTTGTGGGAGGGGGATTTCTGTATCCCCACTCCACGTAGATGGATGTGGGCACAGGTGTTCACCTTTAGGGAGAATTGATCTAAATACTTCCACAGTCCATCGGGGGCACTCGTACTATATGGCCTCAAAGCCCAACCCCCAGCATTTCCTCAGAGCAAGGCCTAGGGAAAAACTCAGGGATTACAAGCTACCGGATAATATTAGAACCCAGGCGGTGCTGTCACTTGAAATTGCCGGCCCAAATTCAGGATACCTGAACACGTCTTAGTGTGTGTGTTGGAAGTGTGGAAACTGAGTTAATGCATCTTTATGGGGGCACAGTTATTCCCAGGTAGATGATGTAGTTTAAACACCTTCACTTCTCATAGAGAGGCACTAGCTATTACTTGGCTTTAGAGCGCATCCCCCACCATCGCTCACTGCTAGGCCTAGGAAATCACTTAGGGAAGTCAAGCTAAGGGATTCTATTAGAACCCAGGTGCTGCTGTCAGTTTGTGGAGCGTCCCTACTCTCAGAATACCAGAACACTTCTTCGTGTGTGAGCTGGATGTAGGGAAACAGAGTCAAAGCATATTTCAGGGGGCACAGTTATTCCATGGTTGTGGGTTGTAGGTTAAACAGCCACATCCCATCGATAGGCCCTCGCTACTACTTGGTTTAGAGCCCAATCCCAACTTTCCCCCGCACACCGGCCTTGGCAATCCACCATGGAATACAAGTTAAGGTATAGTATTAGAACCCAGGCACTGCTGTTATTTGGAAGAACTTCCCCACACTCAAGACATCTGAACCCAATGTCGTGTATGTGCTGGAGGAGGGAAACAAATTCCACGCATCTTTATGGGGGCACAGGTGTTCCAAGTTGGGGATTTGGTTTAGAAACTCCACTGCCCATAGAGGGGCACTCGCTAACCCTTGTCTTTAGAGCCCATCCCCCACATTCGCTCACAGCCCGGCCTAGGTAAACACTCAAGGAGGTCAAGGTAACGGATTCTATTAGACCCCAGGTGCTGCTGTCATTTGGAGGGAACTCCCACCATTCAGGATAGAAGAACACTTCCTCGTTTGTGTGCTGGTGGTGGGGAAACAGGGTCAAGGCATCTTTCAGGTGGCACATGTATTCCCACGTTGCTGGGTGTAGGTAAAATTTCTCAAATTCCCATGTAGATGCATTGGCCAATTCTTGGTATTAGAGCCGAAACCCCACATTCCCCAGCACTCCAGCCTAGGCAAACCATCAGGGAAGGCAAGTTAAGTGATTCAAGTAGAACACAAGCGCTCCTGACATTTGGAGGAACTTCCCCACACTCAGGATCCCGGAACCCAACCTTGTGGCGGGGAGATGTGGAGCCACAATCCAAGTAGATGAATGGGGTCACAAATGTTCCCCATTAGGGGGAAGTCCTCTAAATACTTCCACATTCCATAGGGAGGCAGTTGCTGCTACTTGGCCTCCAAGGCAAACTCCCAGCTTTCCCTCTCAGCCCGGCCTAGGAAAACACACAAGGAATACAAGCTAGTTATTCTATTAGAACCCAGGCACTGCTGTCACTTGGAGGAGCCTCCCCACAATCAGGACACCTGAGCACGTCTCCGTGTGTGTACTGGAGTTCGGGAAACAGATTCCACGCATCTTTATGGGGGAACAGGTTTTCCAAGTTTGGGGAAGTAGTTTAAAACCCTCCACTGCCCACAGAGATGCACTCGCTAATACTTGGCTTTAGAGCCCTTCCCCCACCATCGCTCACTGCTAGGCCTAGGAAAACACTTAGGGAAGTCAAGCTAAGGGATTCTATTAGGACCCAGGTGCTGCTGTCAGTTGGAGGAACCTACCCAGACTCAGAACACCAGAAAACATCTTCGTTTGTGTGCTGGATGTAGGGAAACAGAGTCAAAGCATCTTTCAGGGGGCACAGTTATTCCATGGTTGTGGGTTGTAAGCTAACACCCACATCCCATGGATAGGCTCTCGCTAATACTTGGTTTAGAGCCCAATCCCAACTTTCCCCCACACACCGGCCTTGGCAAGCCATCATGGAAGACAAGTTAAGGTATTGTATTAGAACCGAGGCGCTGCTGTTATTTGGAAGAACTTCCCCACACTCAAGACATCTGAACCCAATGTCGTGTATGTGCTGGAGGAGGGAAACAGTGTCCACGCCTCTTTATGGGGGCACAGGTGTTCCCAGGTTGGGGATATACTTTCACCACCTCCACTGCCAAAAGATAGGAACTCGCTAATACTTGGTTTTAGACCACAACCACCAACTTCGCTCACAACCCGGCCAAGGTATATACTCAGGGAAGTCAACCTAATGGATCCAATTAGATCCCAGGTGCTACTGTCTGTTGCAGGAGCCTCCCCACACTCAGGATACCAGAAAACTTCGTGTGTGTGTGGAGGTGGGGAAACAAAGCACACGCATTTTTCAGGGGGCACAGTTATTCCCAAGTTGTGGGTTGTATGATAAACATCTCCACTTCCCATGGAGAGGCACATGCTGATACTAGGTTTTAGAGCCCAATCCCACTTTCAGCCAAACTCTGGCCTAGGAAAACCATCAGGGAAGACAAGCAAAGGGGTTCAATTAAAACCAAGACGCTGATGTCACTTGGAGGAACTACCACACCCTCAGGATTCTGGAATCCAACCTTGTGTGGTGGGGAGGTGTGGAGCCCCAATCCACGCAGATGAATATGTGCTCAGGTGTTTCCCTTTAGGGAGAATTCCTCTAAGAACTTCCTCAGTCCATCGGAGGGTACTCGCTGCTAATTGGCCTCCAAGCCCAACCCCCAGCTTTCCCTCATGGCCCGGCCTAAGGAAACACTCAGGGAACACAAGCTAAGGGAGTCTAATAGAACCTAGGTTCTGCTGTGATTTGGAGAAGCCTCCCCATGCTCAGGATTCCAGAAAACTTCTTCGTGTGTGTGCTGTTGGTGGAGAAACAGAGTCCACGCGTATTTCAGGGGGCACAGGTATTCCATTGTTGTGGGTTGTTGGTTAAACACCTCCAATTTCCATGGAAAGGCACTCACTCACTAATACTTGGATTTAGAGCTCAAATCCCACTTTGAACCGCACTCCAGCTTACGCAATCCAAAAGGGAAGAGAGGTTAAGGATTCTCTAGAACACTGGCACTGCTGTCAATTGGAGGATCTTTCCCAATTCGGGATTCCAGAAGCCAGTCTTGTGGGAGGGGGATTTCTGTATCCCCACTCCACGTAGATGGATGTGGGCACAGGTGTTCCCCTTTTGGGAGAATTGATCTAAATACTTCCACATTCCATCGGGGGCACTCGTTACTATATGGACTCAAAGCCCAAACCCCAGCTTTCCCTCAGAGCCAGGCCTAGGGAAACACTCAGGGATTACAAGTTATCGGATATTATTAGAACCCAGGCGGTGCTGTCACTTGAAATTGCCGGCCCAAACTCAGGATACCTGAACACGTCTTCGTGTGTGTTGGAAGTGGGGAAACTGAGTTCATGCATCTTTATGGGGGCACAGTTATTCCCAGGTAGATGATGTAGTTTAAACACCTTCACTTCTCATAGACAGGCACTAGCTAATACTTGGCCTTTGAGCCCATCCCCCACCATCGCTCACTGCTAGGCCTAGGAAATCACTTAGGGAAGTCAAGCTAAGGGATTCTATTAGAACCCAGGTGCTGCTGTCAGTTTGTGGAGCCTCCCTACTCTCAGAATACCAGAACACTTCTTCGTGTGTGAGCTGGATGCAGCTAAACAGAGTCAAAGCATTTTTCAGGGGTCACAGTTATTCCATGGTTGTGGGTTGTAGGTTAAACAGCCACATCCCATCGATAGGCTCTCGCTAATACTTGGTTTAGAGCCCAACCCCCACATTCCACCCCTCTCCAGTCTTGGAATGCCATCAGGGAAGACAAGCTAAGGGATTCTATAAGAACCCAGGCGCTGCTGGCATTTGGAGGAGACTCCCCAGAATCAGGATAACTGAGCACGTCTCAGTGTGTGTGCTGGAGGTGGGGAAAAAGAGTCCACGCATCTGTATGGGGGCACAGGTGTTCCAAGATTGGGGAAGTAGTTTCAAACCCTCCAATACCCACAGAGATGCACTCGCTAATACTTGGCTTTAGAGCCCATCCCCCACCATCGCTCACTGCTAGGCCTAGGAAAACACTTAGGGAAGTCAAGCTAAGGGATTCTATTACAACCCAGGTGCTACTGTCTGTTGGAGGAAGCTCCCCATAGTCAGAACACCAGAACACATCTTCCTGTGTTTGCTGGAAGTGGGGAAACATAGCACACGCATATTTCAGGGGGCACAGGTATTCCATTGTTGTGGGTTGTTGGTTAAACACCTCCAATTTCCATGGAAAGTCACTCACTAATACTTGGATTTAGAGCTCAAATCCCAATTTGAACCGCACTCCAGCTTACACAATCCATCAGGGAACAGAGGTTAAGGATTCTCTAGAACACTGGCACTGCTGTCAGTTGGAGGATCTTTCCCAATTCAGGATTCCAGAAGCCAGTCTTGTGGGAGGGGGATTTCTGTATCCCCACTCCACGTAGATGGATGTGGGCACAGGTGTTCACCTTTAGGGAGAATTGATCTAAATACTTCCACAGTCCATCGGGGGCACTCGTACTATATGGCCTCAAAGCCCAACCCCCAGCATTTCCTCAGAGCAAGGCCTAGGGAAAAACTCAGGGATTACAAGCTACCGGATAATATTAGAACCCAGGCGGTGCTGTCACTTGAAATTGCCGGCCCAAACTCAGGATACCTGAACACGTATTAGTGTGTGTGTTGGAAGTGTGGAAACTGAGTTAATGCATCTTTATGGGGGCACAGTTATTCCCAGGTAGATGATGTAGTTTAAACACCTTCACTTCTCATAGAGAGGCACTAGCTATTACTTGGCTTTAGAGCGCATCCCCCACCATCGCTCACTGCTAGGCCTAGGAAATCACTTAGGGAAGTCAAGCTAAGGGATTCTATTAGAA
The DNA here is from genome assembly GCF_048564905.1 of Vicugna pacos. NCBI lineage: Eukaryota > Metazoa > Chordata > Mammalia > Artiodactyla > Camelidae > Vicugna > Vicugna pacos. The sequence continues at coordinate 22,803,484 of NW_027328741.1, read as the reverse complement.
CCCAGGTGCTGCTGTCAGTTTGTGGAGCGTCCCTACTCTCAGAATACCAGAACACTTCTTCGTGTGTGAGCTGGATGTAGGGAAACAGAGTCAAAGCATATTTCAGGGGGCACAGTTATTCCATGGTTGTGGGTTGTAGGTTAAACAGCCACATCCCATCGATAGGCCCTCGCTACTACTTGGTTTAGAGCCCAATCCCAACTTTCCCCCGCACACCGGCCTTGGCAATCCACCATGGAATACAAGTTAAGGTATAGTATTAGAACCCAGGCACTGCTGTTATTTGGAAGAACTTCCCCACACTCAAGACATCTGAACCCAATGTCGTGTATGTGCTGGAGGAGGGAAACAAATTCCACGCATCTTTATGGGGGCACAGGTGTTCCAAGTTGGGGATTTGGTTTAGAAACTCCACTGCCCATAGAGGGGCACTCGCTAACCCTTGTCTTTAGAGCCCATCCCCCACATTCGCTCACAGCCCGGCCTAGGTAAACACTCAAGGAGGTCAAGGTAACGGATTCTATTAGACCCCAGGTGCTGCTGTCATTTGGAGGGAACTCCCACCATTCAGGATAGAAGAACACTTCCTCGTTTGTGTGCTGGTGGTGGGGAAACAGGGTCAAGGCATCTTTCAGGTGGCACATGTATTCCCACGTTGCTGGGTGTAGGTAAAATTTCTCAAATTCCCATGTAGATGCATTGGCCAATTCTTGGTATTAGAGCCGAAACCCCACATTCCCCAGCACTCCAGCCTAGGCAAACCATCAGGGAAGGCAAGTTAAGTGATTCAAGTAGAACACAAGCGCTCCTGACATTTGGAGGAACTTCCCCACACTCAGGATCCCGGAACCCAACCTTGTGGCGGGGAGATGTGGAGCCACAATCCAAGTAGATGAATGGGGTCACAAATGTTCCCCATTAGGGGGAAGTCCTCTAAATACTTCCACATTCCATAGGGAGGCAGTTGCTGCTACTTGGCCTCCAAGGCAAACTCCCAGCTTTCCCTCTCAGCCCGGCCTAGGAAAACACACAAGGAATACAAGCTAGTTATTCTATTAGAACCCAGGCACTGCTGTCACTTGGAGGAGCCTCCCCACAATCAGGACACCTGAGCACGTCTCCGTGTGTGTACTGGAGTTCGGGAAACAGATTCCACGCATCTTTATGGGGGAACAGGTTTTCCAAGTTTGGGGAAGTAGTTTAAAACCCTCCACTGCCCACAGAGATGCACTCGCTAATACTTGGCTTTAGAGCCCTTCCCCCACCATCGCTCACTGCTAGGCCTAGGAAAACACTTAGGGAAGTCAAGCTAAGGGATTCTATTAGGACCCAGGTGCTGCTGTCAGTTGGAGGAACCTACCCAGACTCAGAACACCAGAAAACATCTTCGTTTGTGTGCTGGATGTAGGGAAACAGAGTCAAAGCATCTTTCAGGGGGCACAGTTATTCCATGGTTGTGGGTTGTAAGCTAACACCCACATCCCATGGATAGGCTCTCGCTAATACTTGGTTTAGAGCCCAATCCCAACTTTCCCCCACACACCGGCCTTGGCAAGCCATCATGGAAGACAAGTTAAGGTATTGTATTAGAACCGAGGCGCTGCTGTTACTTGGAAGAACCTCCCCACACTCAAGACATCTGAACCAGATGTCGTGTGTGTGCTGGAGGAGGGAAACAGTGTCCACGCCTCTTTATGGGGGCACAGGTGTTCCCAGGTTGGGGATATACTTTCACCACCTCCACTGCCAAAAGATAGGAACTCGCTAATACTTGGTTTTAGACCACAACCACCAACTTCGCTCACAACCCGGCCAAGGTATATACTCAGGGAAGTCAACCTAATGGATCCAATTAGATCCCAGGTGCTACTGTCTGTTGCAGGAGCCTCCCCACACTCAGGATACCAGAAAACTTCGTGTGTGTGTGGAGGTGGGGAAACAAAGCACACGCATTTTTCAGGGGGCACAGTTATTCCCAAGTTGTGGGTTGTATGATAAACATCTCCACTTCCCATGGAGAGGCACATGCTGATACTAGGTTTTAGAGCCCAATCCCACTTTCAGCCAAACTCTGGCCTAGGAAAACCATCAGGGAAGACAAGCAAAGGGGTTCAATTAAAACCAAGACGCTGATGTCACTTGGAGGAACTACCACACCCTCAGGATTCTGGAATCCAACCTTGTGTGGTGGGGAGGTGTGGAGCCCCAATCCACGCAGATGAATATGTGCTCAGGTGTTTCCCTTTAGGGAGAATTCCTCTAAGAACTTCCTCAGTCCATCGGAGGGTACTGGCTGCTAATTGGCCTCCAAGCCCAACCCCCAGCTTTCCCTCATGGCCCGGCCTAAGGAAACACTCAGGGAACACAAGCTAAGGGAGTCTAATAGAACCTAGGGTCTGCTGTGATTTGGAGTAGCCTCCCCATGCTCAGGATTCCAGAAAACTTCTTCGTGTGTGTGCTGTTGGTGGAGAAACAGAGTCCACGCGTATTTCACGGGGCACAGGTATTCCACTGTTGTGGGTTGTTGGTTAAACACCTCCAATTTCCATGGAAAGGCACTCACTCAAAAATACTTGGATTTAGAGCTCAAATCCCACTTTGAACCGCACTCCAGCTTATGCAATCCAAAAGGGAAGAGAGGTTAAGGATTCTCTAGAACAGTGGCACTGCTGTCAGTTGGAGGATCTTTCCCAATTCAGGATTCCAGAAGCCAGTCTTGTGGGAGGGGGATTTCTGTATCCCCACTCCACGTAGATGGATGTGGGCACAGGTGTTCACCTTTAGGGAGAATTGATCTAAATACTTCCACAGTCCATCGGGGGCACTCGCTCCTATATGGCCTCAAATACCAAACCCTAGCTTTCCCTCAGAGCCAGGCCTAGGGAAACACTCAGGGATTACAAGCTATCGGATATTATTAGAACCCAGGCGGTGCTGTCACTTGAAATTGCCGGCCCAAAATCAGGATACCTGAACACGTCTTCGTGTGTGTGTTGGAAGTGGGGAAACTGAGTTCATGCATCTTTATGGGGGCACAGTTATTCCCAGGTAGATGATGTAGTTTAAACACCTTCACTTCTCATAGAGAGGCACTAGCTATTACTTGCCTTTAGAGCCCATCCCCCACCATCGCTCACTGCTAGGCCTAGGAAAACACTTAGGGAAGTCAAGCTAAGGGATTCTATTAGAACCCAGGTGCTGCTGTCAGTTTGTGGAGCCTCCCAACTCTCAGAATACCAGAACACTTCTTCGTGTGTGAGCTGGATATAGGGAAACAGAGTCAAAGCATTTTTCAGGGGGCACAGTTATTCCATGGTTGTGGGTTGTAGGTTAAACAGCCACATCCCATCGATAGGCTCTGGCTAATAATTGGTTTAGAGCCCAACCCCCACATTCCACCCCTCTCCAGCCTAGGAATGCCATCAGGGAAGACAAGCTAAGGGATTCTATAAGAACCCAGGCGCTGCTGGCATTTGGAGGAGACTCCCCACAATCAGGATACCTGAGCACGTCTCAGTGTGTGTGCTGGAGGTGGGGAAACAGAGTCCACGTATCTGTATGGGGGCACAGGTGTTCCAAGATTGGGGAAGAAGTTTCAAACCCTCCAATACCCACAGAGATGCACTCGCTAATACTTGGCTTTAGAGCACATCCCCCACCATCGCTCACTGCTAGGCCTAGGAAAACACATAGGGAAGTCAAGCTAAGGGATTCTATTACAACCCAGGTGCTACTGTCTGTTGGAGGAAGCTCCCCATAGTCAGAACACCAGAACACATCTTCCTGTGTTTGCTGGAAGTGGGGAAACATAGCACACGCATTTTTCAGGGGGCACAGTTATTCCCTGGTTGTGGGTTGTAGGTTAAACTCCCACATCCCATGGATAGGCTCTCGCTACTACTTGGTTTAGAGCCCAATCCCAACTTTCCTCCGCCCACCGGCCTTGGCAATCCACCATGGAATACAAGATAAGGTATAATATTAGAACCCAGGCACTGCTGTTATTTGGAAGAACTTCCCCACACTCAAGACATCTGAACCCAATGTCGTGTATGTGCTGGAGGAGGGAAACAAAGTCCACGCATATTTATGGGGGCACAGGTGTTCCAAGTTGGGGATTTGGTTTAAAAACTCCACTGCCCATAGAGGGGCACTCGCTAACCCTTGTCTTTAGAGCCCATCCCCCACATTCGCTCACAGCCCGGCCTAGGTAAACACTCAAGGAGGTCAAGGTAACGGATTCTATTAGACCCCAGGTGCTGCTGTCATTTGGAGGGAACTCCCACCATTCAGGATAGAAGAACACTTCCTCGTTTGTGTGCTGGTGGTGGGGAAACAGGGTCAAGGCATCTTTCAGGTGGCACATGTATTCCCACGTTGCTGGGTGTAGGTAAAATTTCTCAAATTCCCATGTAGTTGCATTGGCCAATTCTTGGTATTAGAGCCGAAACCCCACATTCCCCAGCACTCCAGCCTAGGCAAACCATCAGGGAAGGCAAGTTAAGGGATTCAAGTAGAACACAAGCGCTCCTGACATTTTGAGGAACTTCCCCACACTCAGGTTCCCGGAACCCAACCTTGTGGCGGGGAGATGTGGAGCCACAATCCAAGTAGATGAATGGGGTCACAAATGTTCCCCATTAGGGGGAAGTCCTCTAAATACTTCCACATTCCATAGGGAGGCAGTTGCTGCTACTTGGCCTCCAAGGCAAACTCCCAGCTTTCCCTCTCAGCCCGGCCTAGGAAAACACACAAGGAATACAAGCTAGTTATTCTATTAGAACCCAGGCACTGCTGTCACTTGGAGGAGCCTCCCCACAATCAGGACACCTGAGCACGTCTCCGTGTGTGTAATGGAGGTCGGGAAACAGATTCCACGCATCTTTATGGGGGAACAGGTTTTCCAAGTTTGGGGAAGTAGTTTAAAACCCTCCACTGCCCACAGAGATGCACTCGCTAATACTTGGCTTTAGAGCCCTTCCCCCACCATCGCTCACTGCTAGGCCTAGGAAAACACTTAGGGAAGTCAAGCTAAGGGATTCTATTAGGACCCAGGTGCTGCTGGCAGTTGGAGGAACCTACCCAGACTCAGAACACCAGAAAACATCTTCGTTTGTGTGCTGGATGTAGGGAAACAGAGTCAAAGCATCTTTCAGGGGGCACAGTTATTCCATGGTTGTGGGTTGTAAGCTAACACCCACATCCCATGGATAGGTTCTCGCTAATACTTGGTTTAGAGCCCAATCCCAACTTTCCCCCACACACCGGCCTTGGCAAGCTATCATGGAAGGCAAGTTAAGGTATTGTATTAGAACCGAGGCGCTGCTGTTACTTGGAAGAACCTCCCCACACTCAAGACATCTGAACCAGATGTCGTGTGTGTGCTGGAGGAGGGAAACAGTGTCCACGCCTCTTTATGGGGGCACAGGTGTTCCCAGGTTGGGGATATACTTTCACCACCTCCACTGCCAAAAGATAGGAACTCGCTAATACTTGGTTTTAGACCACAACCACCAACTTCGCTTACAACCCGGCCAAGGTATATACTCAGGGAAGTCAACCTAATGGATCCAATTAGATCCCAGGTGCTACTGTCTGTTGCAGGAGCCTCCCCACACTCAGGATACCAGAAAACTTCGTGTGTGTGTGGAGGTGGGGAAACAAAGCACACGCATTTTTCAGGGGGCACAGTTATTCCCAAGATGTGGGTTGAATGATAAACATCTCCACTTCCCATGGAGAGGCACATGCTGATACTAGGTTTTAGAGCCCAATCCCACTTTCAGCCAAACTCTGGCCTAGGAAAACCATCAGGGAAGACAAGCAAAGGGGTTCAATTAAAACCAAGACGCTGATGTCACTTGGAGGAACAACTAAACCCTCAGGATTCTGGAATACAACCTTGTGTGGTGGGGAGGTGTGGAGCCCCAATCCACGCAGATGAATATGTGCTCAGGTGTTTCCCTTTAGGGAGAATTCCTCTAAGAACTTCCTCAGTCCATCGGAGGGTACTCGCTGCTAATTGGCCTCCAAGCCCAACCCCCAGCTTTCCCTCATGGCCCGGCCTAAGGAAACACTCAGGGAACACAAGCTAAGGGATTCTAATAGAACCTAGGTTCTGCTGTGATTTGGAGTAGCCTCCCCATGCTCAGGATTGCAGAAAACTTCTTCGTGTGTGTGCTGTTGGTGGAGAAACAGAGTCCACGCTTATGTCAGGGGGCACAGGTATTCCATTGTTGTGGGTTGTTGGTTAAACACCTCCAATTTCCATGGAAAGGCACTCACAAATACTTGGATTTAGAGCTCAAATCCCACTTTGAACCGCACTCCAGCTTATGCAATCCACCAGAGAATAGAGGTTAAGGATTCTCTAGAACACTGGCACTGCTGTCAGTTGGAGGATCTTTCCCAATTCAGGATTCCAGAAGCCAGTCTTGTGGGAGGGGGATTTCTGTATCCCGACTCCACGTAGATGGATGTGGGCACAGGTGTTCACCTTTAGGGAGAATTGATCTAAATAATTCCACAGTCAATCGGGGCACTCGATAATATATGGCCTCAAAGCCCAAACCCCAGCTTTCCCTCAAAGCCAGGCCTAGGGAAACACTCAGGGATTACAAGCTATCGGATATTATTAGAACCCAGGCGGTGCTGTCACTTGAAATTGCCGGCCCAAACTCAGGATACCTGAACACGTCTTCGTGTGTGTGTTGGAAGTGGGGAAACTGAGTTCATGCATATTTATGGGGGCACAGTTATTCCCAGGAAGATGATGTAGTTTAAACACCTTCACTTCTCATAGAGATGCACTCGCTAATACTTGGCTTTAGAGCCCATCCCCCACCATCGCTCACTGCTAGGCCTAGGAAAACACTTAGGGAAGTCAAGCTAAGGGATTCTATTACAACCCAGGTGCTACTGTCTGTTGGAGGAAGCTCCCCACAGTCAGAACACCAGAACACTTCTTCCTGTGTTTGCTGGAAGTGGGGAAACATAGCACACGCATTTTTCAGGGGGCACAGTTATTCCATGGTTGTGGGTTGTAGGTTAAACACCCACATCCCATGGATAAGCTCTCGCTACTACTTGGTTTAGAGCCCAATCCCAACTTTCCCCCGCACACCGGCCTTGGCAATCCACCATGGAATACAAGTTAAGGTATAGTATTAGAACCCAGGCACTGCTGTTATTTGGAAGAACTTCCCCACACTCAAGACATCTGAACCCAATTTCGTGTATGTGCTGGAGGAGGGAAACAAAGTCCACGCATTTTTATGGGGGCACAGGTGTTCCAAGTTGGGGATTTGGTTTAAAAACTCCACTGCCCATAGAGGGGCACTCGTTAACCCTTGTCTTTAGAGCCCATCCCCCACACTCGCTCACAGCCCAGCCTAGGTAAACACTCAAGGATGTCAAGTTAACGGATTCTATTAGACCCCAGGTGCTGCTGTCATTTGGAGGGAACTCCCACCATTCAGGATAGAAGAACACTTCCTCGTTTGTGTGCTGGTGGTGGGGAAACAGGGTCAAGGCATCTTTCAGGTGGCACATGTATTCCCACGTTGCTGGGTGTAGGTAAAATTTCTCAAATTCCCATGTAGATGCATTGGCCAATTCTTGGTATTAGAGCCGAAACCCCACATTCCCCAGCACTCCAGCCTAGGCAAACCATCAGGGAAGGCAAGTTAAGGGATTCAAGTAGAACACAAGCGCTCCTGACATTTGGAGGAACTTCCCCACACTCAGGATCCCGGAACCCAACCTTGTGGCGGGGAGATGTGGAGCCACAATCCAAGTAGATGAATGGGGTCACAAATGTTCCCCATTAGGGGGAAGTCCTCTAAATACTTCCACATTCCATAGGGAGGCAGTTGCTGCTACTTGGCCTCCAAGGCAAACTCCCAGCTTTCCCTCTCAGCCCGGCCTAGGAAAACACACAAGGAATACAAGCTAGTTATTCTATTAGAACCCAGGCACTGCTGTCACTTGGAGGAGCCTCCCCACAATCAGGACACCTGAGCACGTCTCCGTGTGTGTACTGGAGGTCGGGAAACAGATTCCACGCATCTTTATGGGGGACCAAGTTTTCCAAGTTTGGGGAAGTCGTTTAAAACCCTCCACTGCCCACAGAGATGCACTCGCTAATACTTGGCTTTAGAGCCCTTCCCCCACCATCGCTCACTGCTAGGCCTAGGAAAACACTTAGGGAAGTCAAGCTAAGGGATTCTATTAGGACCCAGGTGCTGCTGTCAGTTTGTGGAGCCTCCCAACTCTCAGAATACCAGAACACTTCTTCGTGTGTGAGCTGGATATAGGGAAACAGAGTCAAAGCATTTTTCAGGGGGCACAGTTATTCCATGGTTGTGGGTTGTAGGTTAAACAGCCACATCCCATCGATAGGCTCTGGCTAATACTTGGTTTAGAGCCCAACCCCCGCATTCCACCCCTCTCCAGCCTAGGAATGCCATCAGGGAAGACAAGCTAAGGGATTCTATAAGAACCCAGGCGCTGCTGGCATTTGGAGGAGACTCCCCACAATCAGGATACCTGAGCACGTCTCTGTGTGTGTGCTGGAGGTGGGGAAACAGAGTCCACGTATCTGTATGGGGGCACAGGTGTTCCATTTTGGGGAAGTAGTTTCAAACCCTCCAATACCCACAGAGATGCACTCGCTAATACTTGGCTTTAGAGCCCATCCCCCACCATCGCTCACTGCTAGGCCTAGGAAAACACTTAGGGAAGTCAAGCTAAGGGATTCTATTAGGACCCAGGTGCTGCTGTCAGTTGGAGGAACCTACCCAGACTCAGAACACCAGAAAACATCTTCGTTTGTGTGCTGGATGTAGGGAAACAGAGTCAAAGCATCTTTCAGGGGGCACAGTTATTCCATGGTTGTGGGTTGTAAGCTAACACCCACATCCCATGGATAGGCTCTCGCTAATACTTGGTTTAGAGCCCAATCCCAACTTTCCCCCACACACCGGGCTTGGCAAGCCATCATGGAAGACAAGTTAAGGTATTGTATTAGAACCGAGGCGCTGCTGTTACTTGGAAGAACCTCCCCACACTCAAGACATCTGAACCAGATGTCGTGTGTGTGCTGGAGGAGGGAAACAGTGTCCACGCCTCTTTATGGGGGCACAGGTGTTCCCAGGTTGGGGATATACTTTCACCACCTCCACTGTCAAAAGTTAGGAACTCGCTAATACTTGGTTTTAGACCACAACCACCAACTTCGCTCACAACCCGGCCAAGGTATATACTCAGGGAAGTCAACCTAATGGATCCAATTAGATCCCAGGTGCTACTGTCTGTTGCAGGAGCCTCCCCACACTCAGGATACCAGAAAACTTCGTGTGTGTGTAGAGGTGGGGAAACAAAGCACACGCATTTTTCAGGGGGCACAGTTATTCCCAAGTTGTGGGTTCAATGATAAACATCTCCACTTCCCATGGAGAGGCACATGCTGATACTAGGTTTTAGAGCCCAATCCCACTTTCAGCCAAACTCTGGCCTAGGAAAACCATCAGGGAAGACAAGCAAAGGGGTTCAATTAAAACCAAGACGCTGATGTCACTTGGAGGAACTACCACACCCTCAGGATTCTGGAATCCAACCTTGTGTGGTGGGGAGGTGTGGAGCCCCAATCCACGCAGATGAATATGTGCTCAGGTGATTCCCTTTAGGGAGAATCCCTCTAAGAACTTCCTCAGTCCATCGGAGGGTACTCGCTGCTAATTGGCCTCCAAGCCCAACCCCCAGCTTTCCCTCATGGCCCGGCCTAAGGAAACACTCAGGGAACACAAGCTAAGGGAGTCTAATAGAACCTAGGTTCTGCTGTGATTTGGAGTAGCCTCCCCATGCTCAGGATTCCAGAAAACTTCTTCGTGTGTGTGCTGTTGGTTGAGAAACAGAGTCCACGTGCATTTCAGGGGGCACAGGTATTCCATTGTTGTGGGTGGTTGGTTAAACACCTCCAATTTCCATGGAAAGGCACTCACAAATACTTGGATTTAGAGCTCAAATCCCACTTTGAACCGCACTCCAGCTTACGCAATCCATCAGGGAATGGAGGTAAAAGATCCTCTAGAACAATGGCACTGCTGTCAGTTGGAGGATCTTTCCCAATTCAGGATTCCAGAAGCCAGTCTTGTGGGAGGGGGTTTTCTGTATCCCCACTCCACGTAGATGGATGTGGGCACAGGTGTTCACCTTTAGGGAGAATTGATCTAAATACTTCCACAGTCCATCGGGGGCACTCGCTCCTATATGGCCTCAAATACCAAACCCTAGCTTTCCCTCAGAGCCAGGCCTAGGGAAACACTCAGGGATTACAAGCTATCGGATATTATTAGAACCCAGGCGGTGCTGTCACTTGAAATTGCCGGCCCAAAATCAGGATACCTGAACACGTCTTCGTGTGTGTGTTGGAAGTGGGGAAACTGAGTTCATGCATCTTTATGGGGGCACAGTTATTCCCAGGTAGATGATGTAGTTTAAACACCTTCACTTCTCATAGAGAGGCACTAGTTATTACTTGCCTTTAGAGCCCATCCCCCACCATCGCTCACTGCTAGGCCTAGGAAAACACTTAGGGAAGTCAAGCTAAGGGATTCTATTAGAACCCAGGTGCTGCTGTCAGTTTGTGGAGCCTCCCAACTCTCAGAATACCAGAACACTTCTTCGTGTGTGAGCTGGATATAGGGAAACAGAGTCAAAGCATTTTTCAGGGGGCACAGTTATTCCATGGTTGTGGGTTGTAGGTTAAACAGCCACATCCCATCGATAGGCTCTGGCTAATACTTGGTTTAGAGCCCAACCCCCGCATTCCACCCCTCTCCAGCCTAGGAATGCCATCAGGGAAGACAAGCTAAGGGATTCTATAAGAACCCAGGCGCTGCTGGCATTTGGAGGAGACTCCCCACAATCAGGATACCTGAGCACGTCTCTGTGTGTGTGCTGGAGGTGGGGAAACAGAGTCCACGTATCTGTATGGGGGCACAGGTGTTCCATTTTGGGGAAGTAGTTTCAAACCCTCCAATACCCACAGAGATGCACTCGCTAATACTTGGCTTTAGAGCCCATCCCCCACCATCGCTCACTGCTAGGCCTAGGAAAACACTTAGGGAAGTCAAGCTAAGGGATTCTATTAGGACCCAGGTGCTGCTGTCAGTTGGAGGAACCTACCCAGACTCAGAACACCAGAAAACATCTTCGTTTGTGTGCTGGATGTAGGGAAACAGAGTCAAAGCATCTTTCAGGGGGCACAGTTATTCCATGGTTGTGGGTTGTAAGCTAACACCCACATCCCATGGATAGGCTCTCGCTAATACTTGGTTTAGAGCCCAATCCCAACTTTCCCCCACACACCGGGCTTGGCAAGCCATCATGGAAGACAAGTTAAGGTATTGTATTAGAACCGAGGCGCTGCTGTTACTTGGAAGAACCTCCCCACACTCAAGACATCTGAACCAGATGTCGTGTGTGTGCTGGAGGAGGGAAACAGTGTCCACGCCTCTTTATGGGGGCACAGGTGTTCCCAGGTTGGGGATATACTTTCACCACCTCCACTGTCAAAAGTTAGGAACTCGCTAATACTTGGTTTTAGACCACAACCACCAACTTCGCTCACAACCCGGCCAAGGTATATACTCAGGGAAGTCAACCTAATGGATCCAATTAGATCCCAGGTGCTACTGTCTGTTGCAGGAGCCTCCCCACACTCAGGATACCAGAAAACTTCGTGTGTGTGTAGAGGTGGGGAAACAAAGCACACGCATTTTTCAGGGGGCACAGTTATTCCCAAGTTGTGGGTTCAATGATAAACATCTCCACTTCCCATGGAGAGGCACATGCTGATACTAGGTTTTAGAGCCCAATCCCACTTTCAGCCAAACTCTGGCCTAGGAAAACCATCAGGGAAGACAAGCAAAGGGGTTCAATTAAAACCAAGACGCTGATGTCACTTGGAGGAACTACCACACCCTCAGGATTCTGGAATCCAACCTTGTGTGGTGGGGAGGTGTGGAGCCCCAATCCACGCAGATGAATATGTGCTCAGGTGATTCCCTTTAGGGAGAATCCCTCTAAGAACTTCCTCAGTCCATCGGAGGGTACTCGCTGCTAATTGGCCTCCAAGCCCAACCCCCAGCTTTCCCTCATGGCCCGGCCTAAGGAAACACTCAGGGAACACAAGCTAAGGGAGTCTAATAGAACCTAGGTTCTGCTGTGATTTGGAGTAGCCTCCCCATGCTCAGGATTCCAGAAAACTTCTTCGTGTGTGTGCTGTTGGTTGAGAAACAGAGTCCACGTGCATTTCAGGGGGCACAGGTATTCCATTGTTGTGGGTGGTTGGTTAAACACCTCCAATTTCCATGGAAAGGCACTCACAAATACTTGGATTTAGAGCTCAAATCCCACTTTGAACCGCACTCCAGCTTACGCAATCCATCAGGGAATGGAGGTAAAAGATCCTCTAGAACAATGGCACTGCTGTCAGTTGGAGGATCTTTCCCAATTCAGGATTCCAGAAGCCAGTCTTGTGGGAGGGGGTTTTCTGTATCCCCACTCCACGTAGATGGATGTGGGCACAGGTGTTCACCTTTAGGGAGAATTGATCTAAATACTTCCACAGTCCATCGGGGGCACTCGCTCCTATATGGCCTCAAATACCAAACCCTAGCTTTCCCTCAGAGCCAGGCCTAGGGAAACACTCAGGGATTACAAGCTATCGGATATTATTAGAACCCAGGCGGTGCTGTCACTTGAAATTGCCGGCCCAAAATCAGGATACCTGAACACGTCTTCGTGTGTGTGTTGGAAGTGGGGAAACTGAGTTCATGCATCTTTATGGGGGCACAGTTATTCCCAGGTAGATGATGTAGTTTAAACACCTTCACTTCTCATAGAGAGGCACTAGTTATTACTTGCCTTTAGAGCCCATCCCCCACCATCGCTCACTGCTAGGCCTAGGAAAACACTTAGGGAAGTCAAGCTAAGGGATTCTATTAGAACCCAGGTGCTGCTGTCAGTTTGTGGAGCCTCCCAACTCTCAGAATACCAGAACACTTCTTCGTGTGTGAGCTGGATATAGGGAAACAGAGTCAAAGCATTTTTCAGGGGGCACAGTTATTCCATGGTTGTGGGTTGTAGGTTAAACAGCCACATCCCATCGATAGGCTCTGGCTAATACTTGGTTTAGAGCCCAACCCCCGCATTCCACCCCTCTCCAGCCTAGGAATGCCATCAGGGAAGACAAGCTAAGGGATTCTATAAGAACCCAGGCGCTGCTGGCATTTGGAGGAGACTCCCCACAATCAGGATACCTGAGCACGTCTCTGTGTGTGTGCTGGAGGTGGGGAAACAGAGTCCACGTATCTGTATGGGGGCACAGGTGTTCCATTTTGGGGAAGTAGTTTCAAACCCTCCAATACCCACAGAGATGCACTCGCTAATACTTGGCTTTAGAGCCCATCCCCCACCATCGCTCACTGCTAGGCCTAGGAAAACACTTAGGGAAGTCAAGCTAAGGGATTCTATTAGGACCCAGGTGCTGCTGTCAGTTGGAGGAACCTACCCAGACTCAGAACACCAGAAAACATCTTCGTTTGTGTGCTGGATGTAGGGAAACAGAGTCAAAGCATCTTTCAGGGGGCACAGTTATTCCATGGTTGTGGGTTGTAAGCTAACACCCACATCCCATGGATAGGCTCTCGCTAATACTTGGTTTAGAGCCCAATCCCAACTTTCCCCCACACACCGGGCTTGGCAAGCCATCATGGAAGACAAGTTAAGGTATTGTATTAGAACCGAGGCGCTGCTGTTACTTGGAAGAACCTCCCCACACTCAAGACATCTGAACCAGATGTCGTGTGTGTGCTGGAGGAGGGAAACAGTGTCCACGCCTCTTTATGGGGGCACAGGTGTTCCCAGGTTGGGGATATACTTTCACCACCTCCACTGTCAAAAGTTAGGAACTCGCTAATACTTGGTTTTAGACCACAACCACCAACTTCGCTCACAACCCGGCCAAGGTATATACTCAGGGAAGTCAACCTAATGGATCCAATTAGATCCCAGGTGCTACTGTCTGTTGCAGGAGCCTCCCCACACTCAGGATACCAGAAAACTTCGTGTGTGTGTAGAGGTGGGGAAACAAAGCACACGCATTTTTCAGGGGGCACAGTTATTCCCAAGTTGTGGGTTCAATGATAAACATCTCCACTTCCCATGGAGAGGCACATGCTGATACTAGGTTTTAGAGCCCAATCCCACTTTCAGCCAAACTCTGGCCTAGGAAAACCATCAGGGAAGACAAGCAAAGGGGTTCAATTAAAACCAAGACGCTGATGTCACTTGGAGGAACTACCACACCCTCAGGATTCTGGAATCCAACCTTGTGTGGTGGGGAGGTGTGGAGCCCCAATCCACGCAGATGAATATGTGCTCAGGTGATTCCCTTTAGGGAGAATCCCTCTAAGAACTTCCTCAGTCCATCGGAGGGTACTCGCTGCTAATTGGCCTCCAAGCCCAACCCCCAGCTTTCCCTCATGGCCCGGCCTAAGGAAACACTCAGGGAACACAAGCTAAGGGAGTCTAATAGAACCTAGGTTCTGCTGTGATTTGGAGTAGCCTCCCCATGCTCAGGATTCCAGAAAACTTCTTCGTGTGTGTGCTGTTGGTTGAGAAACAGAGTCCACGTGCATTTCAGGGGGCACAGGTATTCCATTGTTGTGGGTGGTTGGTTAAACACCTCCAATTTCCATGGAAAGGCACTCACAAATACTTGGATTTAGAGCTCAAATCCCACTTTGAACCGCACTCCAGCTTACGCAATCCATCAGGGAATGGAGGTAAAAGATCCTCTAGAACAATGGCACTGCTGTCAGTTGGAGGATCTTTCCCAATTCAGGATTCCAGAAGCCAGTCTTGTGGGAGGGGGTTTTCTGTATCCCCACTCCACGTAGATGGATGTGGGCACAGGTGTTCACCTTTAGGGAGAATTGATCTAAATACTTCCACAGTCCATCGGGGGCACTCGCTCCTATATGGCCTCAAATACCAAACCCTAGCTTTCCCTCAGAGCCAGGCCTAGGGAAACACTCAGGGATTACAAGCTATCGGATATTATTAGAACCCAGGCGGTGCTGTCACTTGAAATTGCCGGCCCAAAATCAGGATACCTGAACACGTCTTCGTGTGTGTGTTGGAAGTGGGGAAACTGAGTTCATGCATCTTTATGGGGGCACAGTTATTCCCAGGTAGATGATGTAGTTTAAACACCTTCACTTCTCATAGAGAGGCACTAGTTATTACTTGCCTTTAGAGCCCATCCCCCACCATCGCTCACTGCTAGGCCTAGGAAAACACTTAGGGAAGTCAAGCTAAGGGATTCTATTAGAACCCAGGTGCTGCTGTCAGTTTGTGGAGCCTCCCAACTCTCAGAATACCAGAACACTTCTTCGTGTGTGAGCTGGATATAGGGAAACAGAGTCAAAGCATTTTTCAGGGGGCACAGTTATTCCATGGTTGTGGGTTGTAGGTTAAACAGCCACATCCCATCGATAGGCTCTGGCTAATACTTGGTTTAGAGCCCAACCCCCGCATTCCACCCCTCTCCAGCCTAGGAATGCCATCAGGGAAGACAAGCTAAGGGATTCTATAAGAACCCAGGCGCTGCTGGCATTTGGAGGAGACTCCCCACAATCAGGATACCTGAGCACGTCTCTGTGTGTGTGCTGGAGGTGGGGAAACAGAGTCCACGTATCTGTATGGGGGCACAGGTGTTCCATTTTGGGGAAGTAGTTTCAAACCCTCCAATACCCACAGAGATGCACTCGCTAATACTTGGCTTTAGAGCCCATCCCCCACCATCGCTCACTGCTAGGCCTAGGAAAACACTTAGGGAAGTCAAGCTAAGGGATTCTATTAGGACCCAGGTGCTGCTGTCAGTTGGAGGAACCTACCCAGACTCAGAACACCAGAAAACATCTTCGTTTGTGTGCTGGATGTAGGGAAACAGAGTCAAAGCATCTTTCAGGGGGCACAGTTATTCCATGGTTGTGGGTTGTAAGCTAACACCCACATCCCATGGATAGGCTCTCGCTAATACTTGGTTTAGAGCCCAATCCCAACTTTCCCCCACACACCGGGCTTGGCAAGCCATCATGGAAGACAAGTTAAGGTATTGTATTAGAACCGAGGCGCTGCTGTTACTTGGAAGAACCTCCCCACACTCAAGACATCTGAACCAGATGTCGTGTGTGTGCTGGAGGAGGGAAACAGTGTCCACGCCTCTTTATGGGGGCACAGGTGTTCCCAGGTTGGGGATATACTTTCACCACCTCCACTGTCAAAAGTTAGGAACTCGCTAATACTTGGTTTTAGACCACAACCACCAACTTCGCTCACAACCCGGCCAAGGTATATACTCAGGGAAGTCAACCTAATGGATCCAATTAGATCCCAGGTGCTACTGTCTGTTGCAGGAGCCTCCCCACACTCAGGATACCAGAAAACTTCGTGTGTGTGTAGAGGTGGGGAAACAAAGCACACGCATTTTTCAGGGGGCACAGTTATTCCCAAGTTGTGGGTTCAATGATAAACATCTCCACTTCCCATGGAGAGGCACATGCTGATACTAGGTTTTAGAGCCCAATCCCACTTTCAGCCAAACTCTGGCCTAGGAAAACCATCAGGGAAGACAAGCAAAGGGGTTCAATTAAAACCAAGACGCTGATGTCACTTGGAGGAACTACCACACCCTCAGGATTCTGGAATCCAACCTTGTGTGGTGGGGAGGTGTGGAGCCCCAATCCACGCAGATGAATATGTGCTCAGGTGATTCCCTTTAGGGAGAATCCCTCTAAGAACTTCCTCAGTCCATCGGAGGGTACTCGCTGCTAATTGGCCTCCAAGCCCAACCCCCAGCTTTCCCTCATGGCCCGGCCTAAGGAAACACTCAGGGAACACAAGCTAAGGGAGTCTAATAGAACCTAGGTTCTGCTGTGATTTGGAGTAGCCTCCCCATGCTCAGGATTCCAGAAAACTTCTTCGTGTGTGTGCTGTTGGTTGAGAAACAGAGTCCACGTGCATTTCAGGGGGCACAGGTATTCCATTGTTGTGGGTGGTTGGTTAAACACCTCCAATTTCCATGGAAAGGCACTCACAAATACTTGGATTTAGAGCTCAAATCCCACTTTGAACCGCACTCCAGCTTACGCAATCCATCAGGGAATGGAGGTAAAAGATCCTCTAGAACAATGGCACTGCTGTCAGTTGGAGGATCTTTCCCAATTCAGGATTCCAGAAGCCAGTCTTGTGGGAGGGGGTTTTCTGTATCCCCACTCCACGTAGATGGATGTGGGCACAGGTGTTCACCTTTAGGGAGAATTGATCTAAATACTTCCACAGTCCATCGGGGGCACTCGCTCCTATATGGCCTCAAATACCAAACCCTAGCTTTCCCTCAGAGCCAGGCCTAGGGAAACACTCAGGGATTACAAGCTATCGGATATTATTAGAACCCAGGCGGTGCTGTCACTTGAAATTGCCGGCCCAAAATCAGGATACCTGAACACGTCTTCGTGTGTGTGTTGGAAGTGGGGAAACTGAGTTCATGCATCTTTATGGGGGCACAGTTATTCCCAGGTAGATGATGTAGTTTAAACACCTTCACTTCTCATAGAGAGGCACTAGTTATTACTTGCCTTTAGAGCCCATCCCCCACCATCGCTCACTGCTAGGCCTAGGAAAACACTTAGGGAAGTCAAGCTAAGGGATTCTATTAGAACCCAGGTGCTGCTGTCAGTTTGTGGAGCCTCCCAACTCTCAGAATACCAGAACACTTCTTCGTGTGTGAGCTGGATATAGGGAAACAGAGTCAAAGCATTTTTCAGGGGGCACAGTTATTCCATGGTTGTGGGTTGTAGGTTAAACAGCCACATCCCATCGATAGGCTCTGGCTAATACTTGGTTTAGAGCCCAACCCCCGCATTCCACCCCTCTCCAGCCTAGGAATGCCATCAGGGAAGACAAGCTAAGGGATTCTATAAGAACCCAGGCGCTGCTGGCATTTGGAGGAGACTCCCCACAATCAGGATACCTGAGCACGTCTCTGTGTGTGTGCTGGAGGTGGGGAAACAGAGTCCACGTATCTGTATGGGGGCACAGGTGTTCCATTTTGGGGAAGTAGTTTCAAACCCTCCAATACCCACAGAGATGCACTCGCTAATACTTGGCTTTAGAGCCCATCCCCCACCATCGCTCACTGCTAGGCCTAGGAAAACACTTAGGGAAGTCAAGCTAAGGGATTCTATTAGGACCCAGGTGCTGCTGTCAGTTGGAGGAACCTACCCAGACTCAGAACACCAGAAAACATCTTCGTTTGTGTGCTGGATGTAGGGAAACAGAGTCAAAGCATCTTTCAGGGGGCACAGTTATTCCATGGTTGTGGGTTGTAAGCTAACACCCACATCCCATGGATAGGCTCTCGCTAATACTTGGTTTAGAGCCCAATCCCAACTTTCCCCCACACACCGGGCTTGGCAAGCCATCATGGAAGACAAGTTAAGGTATTGTATTAGAACCGAGGCGCTGCTGTTACTTGGAAGAACCTCCCCACACTCAAGACATCTGAACCAGATGTCGTGTGTGTGCTGGAGGAGGGAAACAGTGTCCACGCCTCTTTATGGGGGCACAGGTGTTCCCAGGTTGGGGATATACTTTCACCACCTCCACTGTCAAAAGTTAGGAACTCGCTAATACTTGGTTTTAGACCACAACCACCAACTTCGCTCACAACCCGGCCAAGGTATATACTCAGGGAAGTCAACCTAATGGATCCAATTAGATCCCAGGTGCTACTGTCTGTTGCAGGAGCCTCCCCACACTCAGGATACCAGAAAACTTCGTGTGTGTGTAGAGGTGGGGAAACAAAGCACACGCATTTTTCAGGGGGCACAGTTATTCCCAAGTTGTGGGTTCAATGATAAACATCTCCACTTCCCATGGAG